>NC_061509.1:18685152-18851969 GCF_022539505.1 Lolium rigidum | reverse complement strand
TCCGTTGTTATCACCAGAATTTAACCGAGTCGAGGTGGGCCGCAATCAAGATGGGCTTAAAGGAAGTATACATGGAGGATTACGTGAATCGGCCTGTTATACCAAGTTGGGTTTAATTGCCCTTGTATCTGTAAAATATTAGATCGCATTTTAGTTTAGAAAGTAGAATCTTACTCGTGCACGGTTTGGTGCACGCCCACATTAGAAAGTCCCCTGGACTATAAATATGTACTTAGGGTTTATGGAATAAACAACAACTCACGTTCAACCCCAAACAAACCAATCTCGGCGCATCGCCAACTCCTTCGTCTCGAGGGTTTCTATCAGGTAGCGACATGCTGCCTAGATCGCATCTTGCGATCTAGGCAGCACAAGCCCCACGTTGTTCATGCGTTGCTCGTATCGAAGCGCTTTTGATGGCGAGCAACGTAGTTATCATTAGATGTGTTAGGGTTAGCATTGTTCTTCGTTTAAGCATGCTTACGTAGTGCAACCCTTGCATATCTAGCCGCCCTCACACCTATCTCGGTGTGGGGGCGGCACCCCGCTTGATCATTATTTAGTAGATCTGATCCGTTACGATTGCTCCTTGTTCTACAAGGATTAGTTTAATATCTGCAATAGTTAGGCCTTACAAAGAGGGGGAGGATCCAGTGGCACGTAGGGTGGCGTTCGCAAGTCCTAAACAGGATGTTCCGAGGATCAACTTCGTGTTGGTTTTTAGGCCTTGTTTAGGATCGGCTTACGAGCACCGTGCGTGGCCGCGAGGCCCAACCTCGGAGTAGGATGATCCGATTATGCGGTGAAAACCCTAAATCGTCGTAGATCTCATTAGCTCTATCTTGATCAAGCAGGACCACCAAGTATTCGTGCACCCCGTACGAATCATGGGTGGATCGGCTCTTTGAGCCGATTCACAGGATAACCTGAGAGCCGATCGAGGCTCGTATTTAACGTTTATATGTATGCCCTGCAGGAAACTAAGCGAGGCATCCCCATCACCTTCCTGACCAGGTATAGGTCGGGTGGCACGCCCTTGCACTTCGCATCGCCGCGTGTGACCGGAAGAGCATTGCGGGCCGTCGCTCGGAGGGGTCTCGGCCAGCCGCAGCTCTAGGCTCTTCCCGGCTCTACGGTGTTGACAAGGCCGCTGCCCGCCGGTGGGTTTTGGCAATCAACACATTCTCGGCACGCCGGTGGGACAATCGTCTACATCAACCACATCGCCATCTACATCTGAGATGGCGGACGGCACGCCGGTCACCTACGAGGAGCTGCCCGACGAGCTCAAGAAGCAATACAACGAGATCAAGGCCACCCTCGAAGCCGACCTCATCGGCTCTTTTCGGAGAACCCGTTCCCATGGCATCGGGTGGAAGGGATTCTCACCGCAAGGTGCTCTCGATGGGATAGACCTCTCGCCCCGTCGGAGGAACGCACCGGGGACCTGCGGCGGAGATCAACTACTTGGTGGCTCACTCGCTACATCGCCACTCGAAAACTTGGTCAACGTGTTGGAGCGTGTCGCTCGCGCGTAATCCAGGAGATCATGAGCCACCGGTACTCGCCGTCGGGACCAGCTCTCGGGACTCATCAAGGAGAGTTGCCATTCCAGTCCCGTCCACCGCTGCCATATGCGTTGGCAGCACTCGCCGAAGTGCCGACTACACCGGCATTCCTCGTCTACAAGATTGGTGGTGACCCTAGTGACTACCGAGCTCTTAATGGAGGCGCCTAAGGAGATCCCTCAAGGATACGCGTGCACGTATGTGCCGGATTGTGGTGATCGGGCACTCACAAACCAGGCCACAACATCGGGGACTCCGGCGAAGACAGGAGGAACGTCGGCCGACAGAGCTTGAGAAGCAGACGTGGCTAACTAAGTACGCCACACCGACGAAACTCCCGAGCCCAGCTCCTGCAGCTGGCTCAGAGCTGGAAAAGCAAACATGGCTGGCTAAGTACGCCACCCCGGCGAATCTTCAGAGTGCAACTCCTACGGCCAGCACAGCGGATCAGATCAGTACCATACTGAGAGACCAGCTCGGCATGGTGCCGAAAAGAAGGGCGATCGGCTATTCCAAGCCGTACCCCGACGATTACGAGATGATCCCGCCGCCACCTAAATATCGGCTCCCCGACTTCTCCAAATTCGGTGGATCGGATGGCTCCAGCTCCATCGAGCACGTCGGCCGATATTTGGCTCAACTAGGACCGGCTTCAGTGTCGGATCAGCTTCGCGTGAGGCTCTTTTCACAGTCCCTCACGGGATCGGCTTTTGGGTGGTACACCTCTTTGCCAGCAAACTCCATCCAAGTCTTGGAAGCAATTGGAAGAACAGTTCCATAAGCAATACCATTCGGAAGCTTCCGAGTCCGGCATTGCCGATCTAGCACAACTACGTCGAAGCGCGGGAAACGGTGACAGAGTACATCCAGCGCTTCAGGAATCTTAGGAACCGATGTTATTCGGTTCGTATAACCGAAAAGGAAGCAGCCGAGTTGGCGGTAGCCGGCCTTGCAACACAGCTCAAGGACATGGCCTCCCAAGCAGATTATCCCTCGCCGGCGCACATGGTTCGAAACTATCAGCATATGAACAGCGCCACCCGGACTCGTACCAAGACAAGTTCAAGCGTGCAGTAGTCATGGTCGATACAGAGGAAGATGAAGTACTCGCGGGAGACCAAGAAATAGCGATGGCTGAGTGGACTCGGGGAGGAACCCCGTGTCCCGCAAATGGGTAAAGCCACCGGGGCCGCCCGATACGTCTCCAACGTATCGATAATTTCTTGTGTTCCATGCCACATTATTGATGTTATCTACATGTTTTATGCACACTTTATATCATATTCGTGCATTTTCCGGAACTAACCTATTAACAAGATGCCGAAGTGCCGCTTGTCGTTTTCTCGCTGTTTTTGGTTTCGTAAATCCTAGTAAAGAAATATTCTCGGAATTGGACGAAATAAAAGCCCGAGAGGCCTATTTTCTCACGAAGCTTCCGGAAGTCCGAAGGAGAGACGAAGAGGGCCACGGGGTGGCCAAACCCTAGGCGGCGCGGCCCCCCTTGGCCGCGCGGCCCCGTGGTGTGGGCCCCCGTGCCGTCTCTCGACTTGCCCTTCCGCCTACAAATAGCCTCCGTGACGAAACCCCCGGCACCGAGAGCCACGATACGGAAAACATTACCGAGACGCCGTCGCCGCCGATCCCATCTCGGGGGATCCCGGAGATCGCCTCCGGCACCCTCGCCGGAGAGGGGATTCATCTCCCGGAGGACTCTACACCGCCATGGTCGCCTCCGGAGTGATGAGTGAGTAGTCTACCCCTGGACTATGGGTCCATAGCAGTAGCTAGATGGTTGTCTTCTCCCCATTGTGCTATCATTGTCGGATCTTGTGAGCTGCCTATCATGATCAAGATCATCTATATGTAATTCTATATGTTGCGTTTGTTGGGATCCGATGAATAGAGAATACTTGTTATGTTGATTATCAAAGTTATGCTTATGTGTTGTTTATGATCTTGCATGCTCTCCGTTATTAGTAGATGCTCTGGCCAAGTAGATGCTTTTAACTCCAAGAGGGAGTACTTATGCTCGATAGTGGGTTCATGCCCGCATTGACACACGGGACAGGTGACGAAAGTTCTAAGGTTGTGTTGTGCTCGTTGCCACTAGGGATAAAACATTGATGCTATGTCTAAGGATGTAGTTGTTGATTACATTACGCACCATACTTAATGCAATTGTCCGTTGCTTGCAACTTAATACTCGGAGGGGGTTCGGATGATAACTCGAAGGTGGACTTTTTAGGCATAGATGCAGCTTGGATGGCGGTCTATGTACTTTGTCGTAATGCCCAATTAAATCTCACTATACTCATCATGATATGTATGTGCATTGTCATGCTCTCTTTATTTGTCAATTGCCCAACCGTAATTTGTTCACCCAACATGCTCGTTCGTCTTATGGGAGAGACACCTCTAGTGAACCGTGGACCCCGGTCCAATTCTCTTTACTCGAAATACAATCTATCGCAATACTTGTTTTTACTGTTTTCTCGCAAACAATCATCTTCCACACAATACGGTTAATCCTTTGTTACAAGCAAGCCGGTGAGATTGACAACCTCACTGTTTCGTTGGGGCAAAGTAGCTTGGTTGTGTTGTGCAGGTTCCACGTTGGCACCGGAATCTCTGGTGTTGCGCCGCACTACATCCCGCCGCCATCAACCTTCAACGTGCTTCTTGGCTCCTCCTGGTTCGATAAACCTTGGTTTCTTTCCGAGGGAAAACTTGCTGCTGTGCTCATCATACCTTCCTCTTGGGGTTGCCCAACGAACGTGTGAAATACACGCCATCAAGCATATTTTCTCGGCGCCGTTGCCGGGGAGATCAAGACACGCTGCAAGGGGAGTCTCCACTTCTCAATCTCTTTACTTTGTTTTTGTCTTGCTTTATTTTATTTACTACTTTGTTTGCTGCACTAAATCAAAACACAAAAAAATTAGTTGCTAGCTTTACTTTATTTGCTATCTCGTTTGCTATATCAAAAACACAAAAAAATTAGTTTACTTGCATTTACTTTACTCATCATGTTTCCTTTTAATTTTACCACAAAGAACATACCGGTAGGACAAGGGTCTATAGTTGGGAGGAACAATATAGAAGAATTTTTCACCCATGTTAGTACCATTGAAGAATTTGAAGATAGCCACTTGGTAGACCTTGCTCCCACTTATGAAATTGCTGCTGCTGCTTTAGTTCGCCTGTTGGAAACTAAATTTGTTAATCTTAATCCTATAATCCAACACATGTTTTTCACGCTTGGTGATATGGAAGAAGGGGAAAAGAAAGATTTTGTTTTAGAAACCCTTCTTAGAGAATTTGGTGGTCTAGCAAGAGAAGCTAGAAAGGTGTTTGCTAAATTCAATATGCTTGGTTCTCCTACTAATTTTGCTAGTCTCCTTGAAAAGATGGATATGGATAGAATAAGATACACTAATAATATTGATGATGGTGAGGAGATCAAAGCACCAATACCATGCAAGCTCCTAGCTATGAATGATGCACTAGAAAATAATTATGCTTGGCTTGTTCCTGAAAATTTGTTTGATGAGAGTAGCACACCTAAGACTAATGAAAAGGGAGATGCTAAAACTTATGTATCTAATATAATATGCCTAGTTGAGAAAACTCCACACCTCGCTGAGAATGCACCACCCTTCGATAATACTTGATACACACTTTCTGCGCCTAGCTGAAAGGCGTTAAAGAAAAGCGCTTATGGGAGACAACCCATGTTTTTACCTACAGTACTTTGTTTTTATTTTGTGTCTTGGAAGTTGTTTACTACTGTAGCAACCTCTCCTTATCTTAGTTTTGAGTTTTGTTGTGCCAAGTTAAGCCGTTGATAGAAAAGTAAGTACTAGATTTGGATTACTGCGCAGTTCCAGATTTCTTTGCTGTCACGAATCTGAGCCCACTGCCCTGCAGGAAGCTCAGAAAATTATGCCAATTTACGTGCATGATCCTCAGATATGTACGCAACTTTCATTCAATTTGAGCATTTTCATTTGAGCAAGTCTGATGCCATTTTAAAATTCGTCAATACGAACTGTTCTGTTTTGACAGATTCTGCCTTTTATTTCGCATTGCCTCTTTTGCTATGTTGGATGAATTTCTTTGATCCACTAATGTCCAGTAGCATTATGCAATGTCCAGAAGTGTTAAGAATGATTGTGTCACCTCTGAATATGTCAATTTATATTGTGCACTAACCCTCTAATGAGTTGTTTCGAGTTTGGTGTGGAGGAAGTTTTCAAGGATCAAGAGAGGAGTATGATGCAACATGATCAAGGAGAGTGAAAGCTCTAAGCTTGGGGATGCACCCGGTGGTTCACCCCTGCATATATCAAGAAGACTCAAGCGTCTAAGCTTGGGGATGCCCAAGGCATCCCCTTCTTCATCAACAAATTATCGAGTTCCTCCCCGAAACTACATTTTTATTCGGCCACATCTTATGTGCTTTTTCTTGGAGCGTCGGTTTGTTTTTGTTTTTGTTTTGTTTGAATAAAATGGATCCTAGCATTCACTTTATGGGAGAGATACACACTCCGCTGTAGCATATGGACAAATATGTCCTTGGTTTCTACTCATAGTATTCATGGCGAAGTTTCTCCTTCGTTAAATTGTTATATGGTTGGAATTGGAAAATGATACATGTAGTAATTGCTATAAATGTCTTGGGTAATGTGATACTTGGCAATTGTTGTGCTCATGTTTAAGCTCTTGCATCATATGCTTTGCACCCATTAATGAAGAAATACATAGAGCATGCTAAAATTTGGTTTGCATATTTGGTTTCTCTAAGGTCTAGATAATTTCTAGTATTGAGTTTGAACAACAAGGAAGACGGTATAGAGTATTATAATGCTTTCAATATGTCTTTTATGTGAGTTTTGTTGTACTAGTTCATCCTTGTGTTTGCCTCAAACAACCTTGCTAGCCTAAACCTTGTATCGAGAGGGAATACTTCTCATGCATCCAAAATACTTGAGCCAACCACTATGCCATTTGTGTCCACCATACCTACCTACTACATGGTATTTTCCAGCCATTCCAAAGTAAATTGCTTGAGTGCTACCTTTAAAATTCCATCATTCACCTTTGCAATATATAGCTCATGGGACAAATAGCTTAAAAACTATTGTGGTATTGAATATGTAATTATGCACTTTATCTCTTATTAAGTTGCTTGTTGTGCGATAACCATGTTTATCGGGGAACGCCATCAACTCATTGTTGAATTTCATGTGAGTTGCTATGCATGTTCGTCGTGTCGGAAGTAAGGGCGATCTACACTGAGTTGAATGGTTTGAGCATGCATATTGTGAGAGAAGAACATTGGGCCGCTAACTAAAGCCATGTTCCATGGTGGAAGTTTCAGTTTTGGACAAACATCCTCAAATCTCTAATGAGAAAAGAATTAATTGTTGTTGAATGCTTAAAGCATTAAAAGAGGAGTCCATTATCTCGTTGTCTATGTTGTCCCGGTATGGATGTCTAAGTTGAGAATAATCAAAAGCGAGAAATCCAAATGCGAGCTTTCTCCTTAGACCTTTGTACAGGCGGCATAGAGGTACCCCTTTGTGATACTTGGTTAAAGCATATGTATTGCGGTGATAATCCAGGTAGTCCAAGCTAATTAGGACAAGGTGCGAGCACTATTAGTACACTATGCATGAGGCTTGCAACTTATAAGATATAATTTACATGATGCATATGCTTTATTACTACCGTTGACAAAATTGTTTCATGTTTTCAAAATCAAAGCTCTAGCACAAATATAGCAATCGATGCTTTTCCTCTATGAGGACCATTCTTTTACTTTCAATGTTGAGTCAGTTCACCTATTTCTCTCCACCTCAAGAAGCAAACACTTGTGTGAACTGTGCATTGATTCCTACATACTTGCTTATTGCACTTATTATATTACTCTATGTTGACAATATCCATGAGATATACATGTTACAAGTTGAAAGCAACCGCTGAAACTTAATCTTCTTTTGTGTTGCTTCAATACCTTTACTTTGAATTATTGCTTTATGAGTTAACTCTTATGCAAGACTTATTGATGCTTGTCTTGAAGTACTATTCATGAAAAGTCTTTGCTTTATGATTCACTTGTTTACTCATGTCATACACATTGTTTTGATCGCTGCATTCTCTACATATGCTTTACAAATAGTATGATCAAGTTTATGATGGCATGTCACTCCAGAAATTATCTTTGTTATCGTTTTACCTCGCCGGACGAGCAGAACTAAGCTTGGGGATGCTGATACGTCTCCAACGTATCGATAATTTCTTGTGTTCCATGCCACATTATTGATGTTATCTACATGTTTTATGCACACTTTATATCATATTCGTGCATTTTCTGGAACTAACCTATTAACAAGATGCCGAAGTGCCGCTTCGTTGTTCTCGCTGTTTTTGGTTTCGAAATCCTAGTAAAGAAATATTCTCGGAATTGGACGAAATAAAAGCCCGGAGGCCTATTTTCTCACGAAGCTTCCGGAAGTCCGAAGGAGAGACGAAGAGGGGCCACGGGGTGGCCAAACCCTAGGGCGGCGCGGCCCCCCCCTTGGCCGCGCGGCCCTGTGGTGTGGGCCCCCGTGCCGCCTCTCGACTTGCCCTTCCGCCTACAAATAGCCTCCGTGACGAAACCCCCAGTACCGAGAGCCACGATACGGAAAACATTACTGAGACGCCGTCGCCGCCGATCCCATCTCGGGGGATCCCGGAGATCGCCTCCGGCACCCTGCCGGAGAGGGGATTCATCTCCCGGAGGACTCTACACCGCCATGGTCGCCTCCGGAGTGATGAGTGAGTAGTCTACCCCTGGACTATGGGTCCATAGCAGTAGCTAGATGGTTGTCTTCTCCCCATTGTGCTATCATTGTCGGATCTTGTGAGCTGCCTATCATGATCAAGATCATCTATATGTAATTCTATATGTTGCGTTTGTTGGGATCCGATGAATAGAGAATACTTGTTATGTTGATTATCAAAGTTATGCTTATGTGTTGTTTATGATCTTGCATGCTCTCCGTTATTAGTAGATGCTCTGGCCAAGTAGATGCTTTTAACTCCAAGAGGGAGTACTTATGCTCGATAGTGGGTTCATGCCCGCATTGACACTGGGACGAGTGACGAAAGTTCTAAGGTTGTGTTGTGCTGTTGCCACTAGGGATAAAACATTGATGCTATGTCTAAGGATGTAGTTGTTGATTACATTACGCACCATACTTAATGCAATTGTCTCGTTGCTTGCAACTTAATACTGGAGGGGGTTCGGATGATAACCTCGAAGGTGGACTTTTTAGGCATAGATGCGGTTGGATGGCGGTCTATGTACTTTGTCGTAATGCCCAATTAAATCTCACTATACTCATCATGATATGTATGTGCATTGTCATGCTCTCTTTATTTGTCAATTGCCCAACTGTAATTTGTTCACCCAACATGCTGTTCGTCTTATGGGAGAGACACCTCTAGTGAACTGTGGACCCCGGTCCAATTCTCTTTATCGAAATACAATCTACTCGCAATACTTGTTTTTACTCGTTTTCTCTGCAAACAATCATCTTCCACACAATACGGTTAATCCTTTGTTACAGAGAAGCCGGTGAGATTGACAACCTCACTGTTTCGTTGGGGCAAAGTAGCTTGGTTGTGTTGTGCAGGTTCCACGTTGGCACCGGAATCTCTGGTGTTGCGCCGCACTACATCCCGCCGCCATCAACCTTCAACGTGCTTCTTGGCTCCTCCTGGTTCGATAAACCTTGGTTTCTTTCTGAGGGAAAACTTGCTGCTGTGCTCATCATACCTTCCTCTTGGGGTTGCCCAACGAACGTGTGAAATACACGCCATCACCGCCCGGGGATTTGATTTCGACGTGACCAAGACTGAGCAAATCTTCGACCTCCTGCTCAAGGAGAAACAGTTGACGATTCCTGAAGGTCTCAAGTTCCCCACGGCGAAGGAGCTAAACGGAAAGCCGTACCGCAAATTCCACAACTCGCTTTCCCATGCCACCAACGACCGCCGGTGTGGCGTCAAGCACATCCAAGCGGCGATAGAGAAGGGGCGGCTAATTTTCAACCAAGTACGCCATGAAGGTCGACACCCAACCCTTCCCCGCCGTTAACATAGTGGAAGTCACCTACCCCGAGGGTTGCCAGCCCAGGTCCCTCGTTCAGCATCAACATGGTAGGACCCGGGAACCACTCGGCAAAGATGGAGATGAGGGCAGCTGCTCTCATAGCAAGGATACGGAGGAGGCCGCTCCACGCGATCGGCTCCGTCATGATGGCAAGCGCTATGTCACGGAGGGAGAGGTGAAGAATATAAGATATCGGCGACCCTCTCTCGATCACCTCCTCAACAAATATGTGAGTCGGCATGACCAACGCCGACGGTCCAATTATGATGATAGAGGAGATCGTCTGGCTAGAGAAGCCAGAAGATATCATCGGCAGGATCGCGATGAGGAGGAGCACGAGCGCTGTGCCACGGAAACATCAAGGGAGCAAGATGACAACGCCAGACACTGGGACTGCCCCTTCTTCAGACACCGCCGGGATTCAGGAATGAGCCGATTGCCCACAATCGGCAATTGCCCGTAATGCAACAAGAAGAAGAAGGAGGCAGCCAACGTGTCCGTGTTCGAGCGCCTAGGGCCTCTCCCGCCACAAAGCAAACGCGCCGAGTCACCTCGTTGGGCAGATCTTGAGGATTCGGAAGACGAGGGGAAGTGGAAGAAGACAGGTACCACCGGCCAAGGTGGTGCCCCCGACGGACTCAGCCGTTCCCAAAAGCGCAGGGTTCGGCGATTGCGCGGCCCGGAGGAAGCCGAAAGGTTATACCTACATACGCTAAGGAAGGCACGACCTGATCCGGCTGCAAAAGTTCAGCGAACCCTGGATGAAGAGGGTCGTCCACGGAAAATGGAGTGGCGCCCCAAACAGAGGAAAGCCGATGATGAGACATCGGCTGGTACAAACATGGTACTCGTCTTGCCGACAGAGTTTAGTGCTCCACGACTCTACGGTGCACTCAAGGTGGACGACAGCAAGCGCATCAAGTCAGAGGTTGGGTTGGTTTTATCCAGCCTAACCGAATAGCAAGATTAAACCAATGAGCAAACCAAGCGAGGCTGATCCTTGTGATCGGCCCCAAAAAGTTTATGAAGGGACATTACAGGACCTTCAGTCAGCTCTCCAATGAATATGGAGGCCGATTCCAAGCAATCGGCCAAAATTACTTTCACCACATGTTCCGCTTGCGTTCAGCACCGATCTACTGAGCAGTGGCCACGTCGGCAGACGAGAGTCAGCGTGGATTTTTGCGGAGCCGACGTACAAGTGCAGTGCCCTGGCTATCCATACAAGCCGATATCTGCAGTCATCCAGCAGGTATCGGCTCGGGGGGCATATAATCAGATGAACATGTGCAGACAAAACATGTGAGAACATACGTGCAATGAAACATTGGGGGCCGATTAAGAAAAATCGGCCAAATAAATAAAAAAAAGAAACAAACAAAATTTTTTACAGCCGATGCGAGGGCATCGACTTTACAATTGAGAGGCAGCCGATGCGTAGCCATCGACTTTAGTGGAATTATGCAATGTTTATCGAGTCTCCACCAGGTCTAGACCAACGGTGGTGCCTTCTGTTGCCTCGAGGGAGTAAAACAATGGAAACTTCTCCAGCTGCTTCGAGCCGATCCGGGTTCCTGAACCTTTTTGTCAAGGATTTCCAATCTTTGGGGCTAGTTCAGCTGAAACGGAAGATTATCGGCTGTCGGAGGAAGAAAGAGGATCGGCTGTGGCACATTCTCTTCGACATTCTCGCCTCGAGTGAGGCTCGGGGGCAGCAGGCTCGAGTGAGGCTCGGGGGCAGCAGAGCCTAGTGGATACTCGTTTAAAGAACCGATGGGGATACCATCGGCTGATCCTTCATTACAACCTTCTTCACAATGATGGGTACCGAAAAGGATTATTGGGTTTGGTTGGAAAAGTTCGAAGGTTTTCCTGAAGATCCCGCATTTTCCACCAGATTTAGAAAATCATCAGCTGAAGAAGAGAAGGGTGAATTTCAAAGGACCGATGCGGTGCGATCGGCTCATTACGCATTGGCAAAGGGGACGAATCGGCAAGGTCAGTAGGAGAGAGAATCGGCTCAATTAAACTCAGAAGGAATCGGCAAAATCAAAATTGGGGAAAAGTTCTTCATTGATTAAGATGAGATTTCTTACATAAAGAGCTAATTGCTCTCAAAAGGGAAATACTAGGGGATCCATTGCCCCATCTCGCTACTACCGGCCCTATTCTAGAGGTCCTATCTATGGGCCATCACCGCCCTCGTCGTCGCCGTCGTCGCTACTATCGGCGCTGCTCCCGGCGGGCTCGTCGTCGCTCCAATGGCCGCCGACCGGGCCCTCGTTGTCTTCATCTTCTTCGTCGCCGTCGTCCTCGTCGCTGTCGAAGTCGCTAAGATTGCCCGGCCAAGGGCAGAACCTCTTGGCCGGCGGCTCGTCGGAGGAGCTCTCGTCGTCGTCCTCCTTCTCCTCTTCCTGCTCCTCCTCCTCCCCGGAAGAGGTGAAGTCGCAGGAGAAGCTGTCGTCGTCACTCTCCTCCTCCGTTTCCCCAACGGCGAGGAGGCGGAGGTCGCTCTCCCCGTCCGTCAAGGATTGGTCGTCCTCGGACCGCGATGGAGAAGTCGTGGTCCGACTCCTCCCCGGCCGCAATGGCGCGGCGGGTGTTGGCCGCGTGGACCGCCGCCGCGTTGTACTCCGGCGTCGGCTCACGGGACGTGGAGGATTGGCTGGCAAGATCCGATGGAGCAGAGGAGGAAGAAGACATGGTGGCTGGGAGGGCTTTTGGAGTACTAATGCGAAGGAGATACAGAGGAGAACTGTTCAGAGCGGTTAAATCGAAGGAGGATATAGTGGAAATTCAATGCCACAGCAGTTTCCGAGGAAGTGGTGCCTAAAAAAAAAACTGCCAGGTCACGCGGAGAAGTTGAGAAGGCAAGGCATCATCATGAGGGATACCGCGACGGTCTCTGCCACGACATGACCCGACGAAGGAAAGCAGAGTGATTTTGGAATTACCAATTCCAAAACCAGGGGGCATGTGTTATCACCGGAATTTAACCGAGTCGAGGTGGGCCGCAATCGAGATGGGCTTAAAGGAAGTATACATGGAGGATCACGTGAATCGGCCTGTTATACCAAGTTGGGTTTAATTGCCCTTGTATCTGTAAAATATTAGATCGCATTTTAGTTTAGAAAGTAGAATCTTACTCGTGCACGGTTTGGTGCACGCCCACATTAGAAAGTCCCCTGGACTATAAATATGTACTTAGGGTTTATGGAATAAACAACAACTCACGTTCAACCCCAAACAAACCAATCTCGGCGCATCGCCAACTCCTTCGTCTCGAGGGTTTCTATCAGGTAAGCGACATGCTGCCTAGATCGCATCTTGCGATCTAGGCAGCACAAGCCCCACGTTGTTCATGCGTTGCTCGTATCGAAGCGCTTTTGATGGCGAGCAACGTAGTTATCATTAGATGTGTTAGGGTTAGCATTGTTCTTCGTTTAAGCATGCTTACGTAGTGCAACCCTTGCATATCTAGCCGCCCTCACACCTATCTCAGGTGTGGGGGCGGCACCCCGCTTGATCATTATTTAGTAGATCTGATCCGTTACGATTGCTCCTTGTTCTACAAGGATTAGTTTAATATCTCGCAATAGTTAGGCCTTACAAAGGGGGAGGATCCAGTGGCACGTAGGGTGGCGTTCGCAAGTCCTAAACAGGATGTTCCGAGGATCAACTTCGTGTTGGTTTTTAGGCCTTGTTTAGGATCGGCTTACGAGCACCGTGCGTGGCCGCGAGGCCCAACTCCGGAGTAGGATGATCCGATTATGCGGTGAAAACCCTAAATCGTCGTAGATCTCATTAGCTCTATCTTGATCAAGCAGGACCACCAAGTATTCGTGCACCCCGTACGAATCATGGGTGGATCGGCTCTTTGAGCTGATTCACAGGATAACCTGAGAGCCGATCGAGGCTCGTATTTAACGTTTATATGTATGCCCTGCAGAAACTAAGCGAGGCATCCCCATCACCTTCCCGACCAGGTATAGGTCGGGTGGCACGCCCTTGCACTTCGCATCGCCGCGTGTGACCAGAAGAGCATTGCGGGCCGTCGCTCGGAGGGGTCTCAGCCAGCCGCAGCTCTAGGCTCTTCCCGGCTCTACGGTGTTGACAAGGCCGCTGCCCGCCGGTGGGTTTTGGCAGTCAACAGCTGTCAAGTTTTGGAAGATTTCTGCCATCTTACTTTTCTGTGTTTCTTTTAGTTTTCATTTTCTTGTTCTTGCTTTGTTTCTTTCCTAAAACACAAAAAGACCAAAAATATTTCTGATTGTTTCTCTTCACCATTTGTTTACTTTAGTGTCTTGATTTTATCTTACCTTATTTGATATCGTTGGTTTGCTATAAGAAAATCCAAAAAGATTTTGCTTTGTTTGCTTGCTTCCTTTTATTCTTGCTTCCAAATTCGAAAACACCAAAAATATTTGATGTTCTTCTTTGGTTTTGTAAAGTTCTTTATGAGTTCAATGGTCTTCGGTGGCTGGAGCGTGGTTTTCATTCCATATTATTCAAGCTACACAAGTGAAAAAGCAATAATGACGATATACGACGATCTGATTATGGTGAGAGGCTGGTATGAACTCTATTTGTTTTCATTTTTGTACATATACTCATCCATATGAGCATGCTTAGTTGGTTCATGTGAGGTATATGTCATTTAAGAAAGTCTAGTAGTTCATGATCTCTCATGTTTAGCTCCAATTTATTAATATGAGTAGCATGTCATGGATGTTTGCTTGCATTGTTTTATTCATAAATAGGTATGATATTGTGGTATCCTCCTCCGAATAATTTGTTTGAATTAACTTGGCACATGCTCACGCATGCATATGACTGAACAAGAGTCAATTAAGCCTCGATGATTTACATTGCTTCGGAGTTCTTGTATCACTTTTATGCCTCGGCTAATTTATTTTGCCGCAAGCATGATTATGACAAGTCATCGCTCTCTTGATTTGTCGCTCCCTAGTTTTTTGCTAGCCTTCACTTGTACTGAGCGGGAACGCTGCTCGTGCTTCCAAATACATGAAAACCAAGTTATTCCAAAGTGTCCACCATAAATACCTATGCATGGCATTTCAAACCATTCCAAGTAAATTCTCATGTGCTACCTTTAAACCTTCAAAATGCTTCTCAATTTGTGTTAATGTTTCATAACTCATGAGGAAGTATGTGGTGTTTATCTTTCAATCTTGTCATTTACTCTTGACGGACTTTCATATGGACTAGTGGCACATCCGCTTATCCAATAATTTTGCAAAAAGAGCTGGCAATGGGGTTCCCAACCCCGATTAATCAAACTTTACTAATAATTCTCTTCACATGTTTTGCTCGATTCATCAGTAAGCAACTTAATTTTGCAAATAGATACTCCTCCATGGTATGTGATTGATGGAAGGCACCCGAGGATTTGGTTAGCCATGGCTTGTGTAAGCAAAGGTTGGGGGAGTGTCACTCATAATAAAACTAAAATACGTGTGTAAACAAAAGAGAAGAGGGATGATCTACCTTGCTGGTAGAGATAACGTCCTTCATGGGAGCCGCTCTTGAGAGTCCGGTTGGCGAGGTAGTTGGTGTACCCATTACCATTCGTTGACAACAACAAACACCTTTCAAAACAATTTTACTCCTATTTTAAAAATGAAAAGCTCTAGCGCATGTTAATCCCTGCTTCCCTCTGCGAAGGGTCAATCTTTTACTTTTATGTTGTGTCTCCATCCTTTCTTTGAGCACTTTCTTGAGAGCACAACTGTTATTCTTAGCATAATATGCTTGTCTCAAAATATGATTGATTGTGGTATAACTTTGATGCTTTTATCTTTGACAATCACTATTTCTAGTCTTTCTATGAACTTCGAGAGGTGCCCGAGCATTTATGTTTTGTTGATCAAATATGGGCAAGCGAGATACCACTCTATCATACTCTTTTATGAACATTGCAATCCTGCTTATATACATGATTCATGATGCTTATTATTAATTGTTGGTACCTTTCCATGATTGACATAGCTATTAGATGATCTTATTTGCATGTATCTTATTATGAACTGCCTAAGTGTTAGCCATAGCATGAGAATATTTACATCATATGAACAAATGTGTTCGTGAAAGTTCTTTTATCGCTCGGCTTGTTAATCGAATTGCTTGAGGACAAGCAATAAGCTAAGCTTGGGGGGAGTTGATACGTCCAAAACGTATCTACTTTCCCGAACACTTTTGCTATTGTTTTGCCTCTAATTTGTGTATTTTGGATGCAACTAACACGGACTAACACTCGTTTTCAAGCAGAATTGCTCTGGTGTCTCGTTTTTGTGCAGAAATTCAACTTTCAGGAAAAACCTCGGAATTTATGCGGAAGGTCCTATTTTCCCAGAATACTTACGGAGCCAGAAGGGCAAGCCAGGAGGGGCCCGCGCGGCCCTAGTGTGTGGCGGCCTCGGCTGGCCCCCGACGCCCTCCTTCGGACTACTTATTGTCTTCGACCTAAAAACGCACGGGGAGAAGTCGAAGTCGCCAGAAACCCTCCAGAACGCCGCCACATCGCGAAACTCCGTCTCGGGAGCCAGAAGTCTCCATTCTGGCACTCCGTCGGGACGGGGAATTGGAGGAGATCATCGCCACCATCACCACCGACGCCTCTCCATCGACCAGCCATGTTTCCCCCATCCATGTGTGAGTAATTCCCCCGCTGTAGGCTGAAGGGGATGGTAGGGATTGGATGAGATTGGTCATGTAATAGTATAATATTGATAGGGCATAGTGCCTAGTGTCCGTAATTGGTACTTTGATGATATTGTTGCAACTTGTTATGCTTAATGCTTGTCACTAGGGCCCGAGTGCCATGATCTCAGATCTGAACATGTTATTATTTCATCATGATATTCATTGTTTATGGTCTTACCCGCAAGTTGTATACACATGTCGTGGTCCGGAACCAATGGCCCCGAAGTGACAGAATCGGGACAACCGGAGGGGATGGTAGTGATGTGAGGATCACATGTGTTCACGGAGTGTTAATGCTTTGCTCCGGTACTCTATTAAAAGGAGTACCTTAATATCCAATAGATTCCCTTGAGGCCCGGCTGCCACCGGCTGGTAGGACAAAAGATGTTGTGCAAGTTTCTCATTGCGAGCACGTACGACTATAATTGGAACACATGCCTATTGATTGCTTTGTACTTGGACACCGTTTTATTATTATCTGCAAATGCCCCGCTTGATTGTTACATGAGTTTCTCTCATCCATGCAACGCCCATTATCCGTTCTCGTGCCTACGTATTTTAATCCCGTTGTTTACTATAATCACTACTGCTGTCTCGTTACTTCTGCTGCTGTTATTTCACTACTGCTACTACTATAAAACTGTTACTATCGATAAACTCTTGCGAGCAAGTCTGTTTCCAGGTGCAGCTGAATTGACAACTCCGCTGTTAAGGCTTTCAAGTATTATTTGTCTCCCCTTGTGTCGAATCAATAAATTGGGTTTTACTACCCACGAAGACTGCTTTGATCCCCTATACTTGTGGGTTATCAACGATCATTATTCTTCTCCTCCGCATAAAGTATCATGTTGAAGTCTCCGAGCAGGCACCACGGTCCCGGGCATAGACTCCTCCTCTCCGCTAGCTCCCGTAAGAATTCAATCTTATCCTCATGCGTTTGCGGTCCGTAAACAGTGGTTAGCCACCATCTATTGTTATCTCTAGGCACCACCTCCCCCGTAACCGTATGAGAGTCAAAACTCACACGCTCAATATTCACAAAGGACTTGTTCCAAGCTAGGAGAATCCCTCCTCTCGTCTCAATCGCAGGAAAATACACATAGCCATCAAAAGATGGCCCCAAACATTGCATTACCAAAAAATCATCGATTACATTCAGCCTCGTCTCCTGGAGGCAAATGATGCTAACTCTAAGATTAGCTAAAAACTCACGCACCGCATCTCGCTTGGCTGGATCGTTCAGACCTCAAACATTCCAGCACAGAATCTCAAACAAGCAATCCATAAGGAAACCTATCTAACTCCTCCTCGATCCTCTGCGCATCAGTGCGCCGCCACTACCCTCGTGCAGTGCTCGTCCCCCTCAAAGCTCAAGGGTAGCTCCTTGCCAAAGATGGCCGCAAGGACTCTCAGCTGCGCGTCCCTCACCGGCAAGTCAAAGAACTCCTTGAAACGCCTGAGATCCTCATCACTCACTGCTAGGTTCTCCGGAAAAAAGCCCAAGGCCTTGAGCAACGAGCTCTCCGCGGCCGACGCCATCTTGACCTGTGTACCGGCCCTCTCCGCCATCAATCTCCTAGTCACTCTCTTGGGGGTAAAGGGTTCCGCATCCGCCCTAAGTCCCGTGGCTCTCTCAAACTCACTTAGCAATGGTGGTGCCAAGGTCTTGAGGATAGATGAGCAGAAACGTTTGATTCTCACAAGCTCCAGCTTCTCCTGGTCAGGCGCTGTTTCATCCAGGGATCTCTCCCTCTCCTGTGCCACCACACGACTTGGCACGTCGGGGGCCCCCGCCACCTCCTCCAACTGGTGGGCCAGGCCCCTGGGTACCATTTGCATCAAACTGTTTGGCCCAGTATAGCCCGAGCTGGCTTGGCCCGAGCCCAGCTCCTCCACGTCCTCGTCAAGCCGACTTCCTGGCGCGCTCGACGTGGCTCCGCCACGATGCACATTCTCGAGATGGAGACACAAAAGTACTCCTCTTTTCCCCTCCGAAAAACTCCCTCTCCTGCGCAAAAAACCTCAGCAGAACCTCCATCGGATCCTGCGCCAGGCACATCCACCTGAGCGATCGTGTCGGGGTCTCCCGAGGTGGGCCACAGCATCGAGACAGATGGGGACAGAGAGCTCCTGTTCACCTGCCCCACCTCGTCCGCGTGCAGCTCCCTGGTAGGCTCCAGCGCCTCGGGATCCACCACAGGGAGCGTCTCCGGCGCGTCCGACCAGATCACCTGGTCCACTCCCTTCCCCCGCGGCTCACAGGCGTCCACGTCTCCCTTCTGCAATGGCTCTTTCGCTGCCAGCCCATGCCCGCCATGCACATGCCCCACTGTCTCCTGATCGCTCGCAGCAGACAAAGCCGCTTTATCAGGCGCTTTACCAGCCTCCTCTGCGGCCAAAGCCGCTTTGACGGGTGCGGTCCTGGCAGACCCTGTCAGGCGAGGTCCTGCCGGTTGACTGGCGCCCGCCGTTTGAACGGTGAGTGGCGCAGGGCTGCCCACCACCGACAGCGTCCACCTCTTCTCCGGCGCCGGCGCGGACGGAACTCGTTCAACACCGCACACCGCCGAAGAGACGCCTCCTGGGCCGCGCCGGCGATCTGGGACACCGCGCCGCCATGCAAGGTCCCTGGAGACCCGCCGCGACCCTTCTCCGCCACTTCCTCCGCTGCTGTCGCCACTGCTACCACCAAGCTCCCTTGGCCCTGTCAGTCCACGATCCTCTCCGTCTCCGAACCCACGACGAACTCCGACGAACTGGCTCACCTCCTCCTCCACTCGGACCAAACGGGCAAGGATCCGATACTGCAAGGTCTTGATTGCCTCCCTGCCCGAGCCCGCATCAGCAACTACTGCCGCCGCTGTCCTCGCAGGGGCCGTGCGCGCGCCCCCGCCCGGCACGGGCTCCGGAATCGCGAGCATTCTCGCCACCGGAATGGCTTCCAAGTCTGAGGTCCAAGCAGAAAGCTTGAACAGGGATAGGTCCTTTCTCTCCTTCATCTCCGGCGCGATGACATCAATCGCACAGGTCTTCCCCAACAAGTCCTCGACCACAGAAGTATCCCAATCATGCGGGGGGAGTCCTTCCAGCACGAGCAGCACCTTGGTCGACATCGGCACCATGGCCGCCTGCGCCTGCCGGTTCCATGGACGGAAAGACAGCGGCGCGCCAGCCACCAGCACCGCCGGCATCGCAGCGACGTACTCTCTCAGCTCCAACGTCTCACAGACCACAAGAAAATCCTCCGGGGCGAAGGCGTGGACGGACACCGTGCCCTCCGGCACCCCGCGCCAACCCAGCGCCGCCGCCACCTGCTCACATGTGACGGCTGGCCTCCTCCCTCCGACGGTGGCGACCAAGGCGAGCTGGAGCCTCTGCTCCAGGTCACACATGCCCGCCGACCTCCTGACAACACACAGCAGCGACGGCTCAGCTGCCTCAGCCAAGCTAGGCTCTCTGAAGGACATGACCGGCGGCTCGACCGCAAGCGGCGGCCAGGCCCCCATGGGAGGCAACCTCGAGGCGGCGAGCGGCGGGAGCGGGGGCGGAGGCGTTGCCTGCGGGCACGGCGGGGGCGCGGGCGGCGGCGGTGGTGGCGGAAGAGGAGGCGACACCGCCCGTGCACCCCGCTCCCCCTGGTGCCCCTGGCGCACCCTCTCCGGTGACCTGCGCCTGGCCAACTTGGCAAGCGCGAGCTGACGGAGCTCCTCCTCCGACGACGGACTGCGCGGCTGCTTGCACTCCATGGCGGGATGCCCCTTCTGCCAGCATCTCATGCAGACTTCGGCGTTGGTGCAGTCTCTCTTCCGGTGGCCTGGCAGGAAGCAGCGGAAGCAAAGGCCGCGCATCTCCTGCGCCGCCGCGCCCCAGCCCGCCGTACCAGCTTCGTGCCTCGTCTCCAACCTCCGCGTCCACTTCTTGCCCTTGGACGGCTTCGGCAGCTCCCACACTAGACGATCCAGGACGCGCACTCGCCCCTCCGGCGGAGCATGCTCCCCCTCCTCCTCCGGCCGCGGCGCGACGCTGCTGCCCGACGACGCCGACGAGATGCCCAGACCAGACACATGGTCATGGCGCCGCGGCGACGCCGACGAGACGGACTCGGGGCTCCCCTCCGAAACCCAGCGGCGCGAGAAACCGGGCGGATGCGACACAGATGAGTCCATGGCGGCGGAAGAAGCGACGCCGGCGTGGCGCCCCGGCGGCGGCGACGGCGACGGAAACCCTACCTGAACGCGCACGAGGACGCTCCCTCACCTACCTCTGCAGCCTTTCATTTGAAAATTAGACATAGGTCAGACGTTGTTTGCCTGCCATTCTGAGTTTACTGAAAGTGTATGTGGACGGGATCGATCCCGATTTGCCCCTTTGCCGTGCGATTTTGGTGCACGGCAAAGTCCAATTCTCCCGTGGTGGGTGGCATTTTCCTTAAAAAACAACCATAAAAGAAATGGATAGGGGCACTTCTTGCTAATTGCTGCGTTTGAGCACGACGAAATTCTCATTGACTACTACGATGTACAAATGCTGGCGAGGTGGCAATCGATTTGCACTCTCACTAGTCACTAATGTCTTGCGCTCGCCTTTGGGTGTGGTTTGTTTTGGCACGGGAGCATAGAGAGGGCGTTGGGTGTACAACAATTTTTCAGCGCGTCTACGTGCCTGCAGTATCAGTGTGAAGAAGATGAACCGATTTCAGGTCAGGCGCAATCGTTTGTCTCCTCGGAACTGTAATCCTGCATTAATAGGGCGTAGTCTGTGTTTAAGCTATCGAGGAGGCGCTCGGGGGAATAATCACGTTTGAACACGACGAAGTTTTGAGAAGAGGAGGAGTGTTTATATAAATGCGCCCAGCCTCAGGCCCTCAGCCTTGCTCTCTCCAGTCCTCCTCTGGCAAATCTCTCCTCCAAAGGATCGTCTCATCTTCTCCCACGGCGGCTGTCCGGCCGCTCCGGCGATCCTCGGTAAGTATAGATGCGAAGATATGCCTCCCCCCTGACTTTAGATTTAATTTCTTAGATCATTCTTTTCCCAGTACATCATCATGTACGAACTGAGCCCCATCTCGTAGCTGATTCTCACGCATATCCTGATGTTTCTCGCAGCTCTACCACTCGAGAGGCTCGTTGGACATGGCTTTCACTGGCGTGTCCCTCATCGTCGATGGTAAGTTGTGCAACCTCACCTCGTCGCCCTTCGACGCTGGCGTGGACAGCGGGTACCACTTGCTCGTGGTCCAAGGATACTCCAACACCAAAGGCACAACACCAAACAAGAGTTGCATCTCGTCTCGTCCTTTCCTGGTTGGTGGCCATCGCTGGATTGTCAAGTACTACCCAAATTGTAGGGATGATGATGATAATGACGATAAGGAGTTTATGTCGGTTATGCTTGTCCATGATGACGATGTGGGAGGACACCAATGTGTCAGCCAGGGCATCAAGGTTCAGTATGAGTTCAGTTTCATTGATCAACCAGAGTTGCAGGTGCCAACGATCATACGTCGAGATAAAAAGTATGACATCACTCGGCCATATATGGGCTACACATGGTTCATGCGAAACCAGGTTCTGGAAAGATCAAGACACCTGAAGAACGATAGCTTCGTCATCAGATGCGACATTGTTGTCATCAAGGCGGATAACAACACTGATACTGAGGAGCATCCCTGCAAAAAAAGAAAAAACAACACTGAGGAGCAGGCTGCTGGTACCAGTACCACGGCTCCTGTGTTGGACCAATTGCCGCCGTCTGACATGCAAAGCCATTTCAGCAATCTTCTCTTCACAAAGGAGGGTGCCGACATTACATTTGAGGTTGGTGGCAAGAAGTTCGCAGCGCACCGGTTTATGCTTGCAGCCCGATCTACGGTTTTCAAGGCACAGCTATTCGGGGCCATGGATGAAGGCGCTACTGTGCCAAGTGTCGTGAAGATAAATGACATCGAATCAAACGTCTTTAGTACGCTGCTTACCTTCATCTACACCGACGCAGTTGCATGGTTCATCCTACTTGAGGAGAATGAAGGAGATAAAGAGGAAGGAGAATACACTGAGAACAATGGAGCAGAAGGAGAGAACAATGGAGCAGAAGAAGAGAAAGGAGACGACATTGAGGACAATGCAGCAAAAGAGAAAGAGAAAGGAGACGACACTGAGGGCAATGGAGGAGAAGAAGAAGAAGACGAGGAAGAGGAAAGAGACTATGAATATGAAAGAAAAATGGTGCTAAATTTGCTTGAAGCTGCGGTCCGATATGATCTCCAAAAGCTGAAGATAATCTGTGAAGAGACATTGGCCAGTTATTACCTAACCATAGACAGTGTGGCAGACATTATTGTGGTGGCTGAGCGGATGGGATGTCGCTGGTTGAAGGATGTGTGCTTGGAGTTCATCAAATCCCACACGAGCATGCACAAGGTATTCACCGCTGATTTGTTGGACCAGATCATCAGAACCACCAGCCTCTCCGGCCTGAAGGAGCTCATCTCCAAGTTTCGTGCTTCCTAAATCCTTCTAGCATATATATATGTTCGCCTTATAAATTTCGGCGGGTCATCAGATAAATCGTACTACTACTGTCCATTCCTAGATATAAGAGGGTCATGTTTGTGTGTCGATCGTCCTGTCTAGTACCTACTACTATTCGATCTCCATCTGTACTGATGTTTCAGATGCAGTAATCTAAACTATCATCTATATGTTCTTCGTTTTGCTTTCATTTCATTTGTCATGCTTGCATGTCTCTGTGTTCATATGGTGAGCTGAAAAAGGATGTGTTGGGTTCATGCGTGCCATCAACTGCAACCCTATAAGTAGCCTGCAGCGTACAAGTACGATCCAGTTGAGGGTGAATAGTGTTACGAACATCGTGCACAAATCTAGAAGACGACCTATGATTTCTAGAAAAAGAGGCCAAGCTGAATACTTTGATCAGTAATATGTTCAGGTGAGTATACCCTGATGGCCTGACCCTGTTGTCTCCACACTTATCAGATTGAAAAGATTTAAGCATGCAGCACGAAATAGTTAAGCATGCTCAGCACATTGAAGATTTAAGCATGTAAAATCAAACATCATACTCTGATTAATCTATCAACGGGTACAAGGGACGATAAAAATAAATAAAAATCCTAGTTAATTATAGCACTTACAAACTTGGTCAAAAGGGCATGTCTGGAACGTTGCATCGGCACCATCGTATGGTTTTCAGAGTTCGGTGTGTAGCGGCAGGGCCTTTGGCTCCTCGCCGCCGACCTTCTTGTCCCCGCCGCCGTCGCACGCGCTGTTTCTGAGGCAGTCGGCGGCAGGGCGCACCGGCTCATAGTCGTACCCCATGGCGCAGTTGCACACGGTCTGTACCTCGGAGCCGTCCTCCCGTAACAAGTTGATGTTGCTGAGCACGATGTCGCTGCAGGGCACGGCGTCGCTGCACGCGAACTTGATCGCCTCCGCGCGCCTCGACGTGCCGGTGATGTTCCGGTACACCACGTTGCTGACCCGCACGTTCGTGCTCCGGTTCGCGCACGGCGTCCTCTGGTCGCAGTAGAACTGGTCGATGATGATGGGGTGGTCGACGTCGTCGACGAGCACGTTGGAGAACCTGACGTTGCGGACGTACCCGGCGCCGCCCTGCCACGTCTTGATCCGGACGCCGTTCTGGGCGCGGGCGATGCGGGCGTTGTCGAGGGAGACGCCCTCGACGGCGGCGTAGGAGCCGCCCTGGCCGAGGCTGCCGATGCTGATGCCGTGGCCCGGGTCGCACACGATGCCCCTCATCTTGACGGCGAAGCTGGCGTTGGAGATGGAGATGCAGTCGTCGCCGGTGCCGATGCGGCAGCTCGTGATGGTCACGGCGGTGGACTCGGCGACGTGGATGCCGTCCGTGTTCGGGCTGTCCCCCGGCGCCGTGATGGCCATCTTGTCCAGCCGCACGCCGCGCGACCGCGACACCGTCAGGTGCATCTGCTGCGCGTTCTGGATGTGGAGGCTGCGCACCCGCACGCCGGAGCACGAGTCGATCGTCACCGCCGTCGGGGCAGCCTTGCACGGCTTCGACCTGTCGATCTTGCACGAGTTGGCCCACCATTTGGAGCCGGAGCCGTCGATGATGCCGCCGCCCTGGATGCGCGCCCCGGCGAGGCCGCCGAAGAGGAGCCATAGGCGTGGGCTCTTAGGGTCCCACTCCGACGGCTCCTCCGGCGCCACGATAGTGCCGTGGATCAGGATCACCAGCCTCTCCTTGCACGGGCCCATGAACCTGATCGGGCCTACCTTGTAGCGGCGGTTGGCGGTGACAACGAACACTGCATCTTTCAGCGAGCATGCCTTCTCCCACGCTTTCGCGAATGCCTGGTAGTTGATCATGGACAAGTTATAGCAATCTCAACACTTCATCTCGTCTTGTTACTAAATTAATTAATCCGTGGAAACAAGAATATATAAATACATAATTGGTTTTTCTTTCTGCTCCCGAGCTCATATGCTCCTACTCCAATAATTCTTGTGAAAATATCACATAAAATCAAATAAATATGATTTTTTTTGTAAAATGAACATGAACATATTTTGTAATAGCATGCCAAATATCTCCCATAAAAGATACATGTATTGGCATGTGCAAAAAAGACAAATCTAATTGTTGCAAACAACAAATCGGAAAGCTCAAACAGCAAGCAATTTTGTTATTTTTTGCATACACCACCAAACATGCTCGTACATATACCAATTCCAGTTAGAACACATTCTCATGTTCGTTGTAAAAAAAATCATATTTTCTTGCTTTTTTCCCTTTTTTGCAATTTTTTAATTAAAGCAAGAGCATATGAGCCTGGGTTCAAAATGCACTATCGCATTTTTCATGCTATTGTACAATATTTACAACAAGAAAAATATAGGTCGCTAGTGGATTACATAACCATCGCCTTGTTCGGATCTTTCTAAACTCGAATTTGATACTCATCACTCTTTTCTATAGTACTCTTAAATTGTTTGAAAAGAAGGCTCTCAAAATTAACATGTAGTTCCACACTTCAATGTTCTTCCTGACAAAGATTGTTATCAACTAAATAAGCAGAGCTATTGGGAGAAATCCATTTCGTCTCACGGATGCATATGAACCTATTGTGTGAAAACACATTTCAAAACGTCAAATAAATCTAAAATAAAATTTCACATATACATCTAGATATTCTATGTTCGCACACAATTTTTTGGGGAAAAACATTTTTTATCTCCTGTGTAAAAAACACAAATTTGATGCAATATGACTATTTACATGGCATTTTCTTTGCCTTTTTTACACCACACAAAAAAAGCCAAAAACTTGTCTGTTAACATAAAATGTACACGCGGAATTTTATTTCGGAATATTGTAAAATTTATTTTATATTCCCCCCAAAAAATATATTTTTCATAATATGTTTATATATGCACCAACGAGCCAAAATACTACAAAAAACATACATTAAGTAGCAAACTAAGCATGCAGCATGCGTGCACGCAGATGATAATCTGTTTTTTATTAGGATGGATCTCTCAACGAGATTTGCACGCTGCCAGATGGTGGATGATGAGAATGATGAGTCAGTTAAGCTAAGCAACCGCCAATCGCTATCAAATCTCTGTATCCCTTCTTTATTATCTTATCAGGTTAGCTCATCGCTTAAAGTACACATAGAAAGTGTGACATCGTCCTAGCTGCATTTGGATGGTCTGGATACCTACTTTTCTTGCCGCATCAAATCGTTGCCCCTGTCTAAGTGATATGTAAGTATATTTATCACTTGTCAGTGAACATGTTTCTTATCTCATTTCTGAAAGAACACGTAAGCAAATGAAGGGTGCTAATCAGTCCTCTCCGCTTTAATTGATTAACCATGCATCGTGTGCAAAGTTGACTGATCTGTTATCTTGTGAAAGAACCGCCCAACAACATAAATTACTTAATAAAAAAACTCTCTAAGCTCTCTCTGAACCTTGATTTCAGAAAAAAGTAACGCAAGAGATTGAACACGAGCTCAATCGGCCGGAAACGCTGCTGAAATTTCGCGCCGGTGTGTCACCATTTCCATGCACCTGGCACATAGCTAGCTGTTCTCGTCACGCCATGGGTAGTCGGCAGCTCCTTAGGTGTCACGGTGTCGGCATGAACGGTTCGTCATTGTGGAAACTAAAATTAGCATGAAGTACGCAAAGATGTACCTCAGTGTCGTCGCCGCAGCCGTCTCCCGCCGCGCCGAAGTCGTCGACCCTCACAACGTTCCTCTTCTTCTTCTTTGTCGGTCGAGGGCATCTGGCACCACCCAACATGACGGTATCTCCGTGTTCTTCTTCCTCCTTGTCGTCTTCATACTCATCATCGTCGCCGTACCATCTGAGGTGATCTTCCTCATCTCCGCCGCCACCATCAGTCCACAGCTTCAAAAACCTCTTGTCAAACGCCTCTTCATCTCCTCCACCACCGACATCGACATTCCCGGCATCGCTTCTCTCCTCCGCCGCGACGGCCATGAACAGGAACACCAGCACCAAGAAGAGCGATGCTGTTCTCATGCCTCTTCCTTTTCTTCTCCCTCGCTCCATTTCATGGAACGATGGTGTGTGCGCATGTATGAATGTGTACGAAGACTTGCTTGGTTTGGAAGGGTCGTACGTGCCACAATTTATAGTGGGAGCAAGCAAGGAGAGAGGGCAGGGAGGTGTAGAGTGTTCGTTTCTCCTTGGACTTGAAGTGCTCGCAAGTGAATGATAGCAGTGTGCGACAGGGCAAGGTGTAGTTTATGCTTTACTCATCCTCTGCAATACGACCCACTATGCCCAAAGCTAGCATCCAATCCATCCAACCTTTTGATATATTCTTTTCCTTGGCATTTTGTCGATTTGATTAGCAAGATACTCGTACCGAAAATCGAATCATCGGCACTATAATGCTACACACGCCAAGGAAAACAACGTCATCATTGGCTCAAACGTTAGCCTGGTCGATCGTAATACCAATTGTGAGAGGACGACAGGTCATAACTTATTGTTTCTTGCAAGAACTAGATGGATCCATCCATGAAACCATAGACCCTTTTGCAGAGGATTAGAGGACCTTTTTGGATTGTCTTTACATTAACGTTGTTAGCTTACGCCATGCTTAATCATTCTTTCACTTTCGAAGCAAAGCCACACAAAAAAAGGGGGCCATGAAGGATCGACTCTAGTCGGTATTCATCCATGCATCCCTCGTTGATTCACTTTTTTTTTAATTTGTAGTGTGGTGATGTACGAGATCCTTTTTCCGCTGCATGCTCCTTTGGAGTTCTTCTTTATATGAAAAGAAAAATCTCATTGCTTGCCTCATATAGTCATATACACATAGTAGAGTTTTATGTGGTTTTTGGTATGGTGTACGATTAAGACAACATGCTAGTGCCATCCTATGTTTTTTAGAATCTTGTTAACTGAAGAGACTCACATTAACCAAATGTGACACACGGTGATGCTCCTGGCCACCTGGCCGCATCGCACCAACATTTCATGATTGACGATCGGTGATGTAGCTCTACGGTTAGATTCTTTGCAATCACGCTCCTCTCCTCGGTAGCGTCTCCCGCTTCATTTGCAATCCTCTCAAGAGCCGGCCAAATGATTGCAGGGGAGCAACAGAGAAAGATGATTTTGTTTGTTTTTCGTAGAAACATAGCAGTGACATCCTCCTCCGACAGAGCACAATGCCAAACCCTAGCAGCGGGGAAAAAGAAAAACCTGCGGCCGTTACTGTTCCACACCATCTGTCCAGGTTCACCCAGAGACATGAAGACACATTGCATTTGGACCATCTACACATCCCCATGGGCTGAAGCCTTTCCCAAGTTAGATCAAGGTGGCAATCATGAAACCGCACCAGCACCGTTTGGTTTTGCAGTTCGCTCATGGCACGCACCACTGCACCAGCGGTGTGCCGTGCCGATGCCTTGGTACGTACGCACTCGTCCGACCCAATTGTTTCTGCCAGCCAGCAGCATCGATCCCTGGGCAGCACGTTGCCTTGCGTGTGCTGCTGGCCTAGCTTTGCTGGTGTGTGTGATCCTCACATTGTTTCTGCCGCAACGTCCTTGACGCACGGCGACTCTGCTCATATTTGATTCCCTTTTTTTTGGTTGTCTCTGCAACAGAAAAAAGATATAATCAGTAATATAATCATCACCTTTTTGCTCAAAGCCTGTAACTGTCATGGGCAAGTTGACAATTCTATCGGTTATGCCGTTCCAAAGAATGTTCGGAACCACATGATTCCTGAACAATCTTCTCGTTTCTCACAGGATCTGGGAAAACAATCGACCATTCTACAAGAGAGAAAATCTTCCTCCGCCATCAAAAAAATTAGGGCCACAGATTGCAGACCAAGCCAAAATGATGACAGTAAGGCAAGAGCAACTGGATTTACTATATCTATGTACACTTGTTCTGCTTCACGATCCATTTTGACGCACATAAGACTCTTTACTTAGGACATGTTTATCTCGACGCTACCACTCTTGGGGAAGTGACACACGGGGCAGGTATCAGCGACCCTCTCGCAGTCGGCGCACAGGCACAGGTGGCGGCACGGCATCACCAGCACCGCCGCCTCCTTTGCGCCACACCACCTGCAAGAAGCTGCCACCGCCGGCCCAGAGCCGCTAGCAACGTTCTTGCCTCTGAGGAGGAGGCTCGACTCAAAGAAGCCTCCAGGGGCGGCGGTGTTGATGTTGTTCTTCTGGCCAGGTGCGGCGCTCTCCACCTCGCTGTCGCCACAGCCTTCCCTGGTGCGGTTGGCGTGGTCAGCCACCACTTGCATCAGCTGGCTCTTCAGGCTGCTGGCGATGGATTCGTTGTAGATCGCCGCTGACTGCCATGACTGGACTTGCATGGAGACCTGTCTGATCTGTTCGTTCAGCTCCTGGCTCTTCCTGTTCATGGCTTCCACCTCGAGTTCCTTCTCCCTCAGTTTCTTTCCCACTCCTCGTTCCAGAGATGCCAGAAAAGAAACCATCCGCCTCTGCTCCATCTCTTTCACACGCTTACTGAGTTGTTCCATCTGTGAAAAGAGAGGCAGAACATAACCACCAAAAACATCTGTGACTTAGTTGAGTTACTTTAAACAATTAGAACAAACAAGTGTGTTTTAGCCACCAGAGCCTATGACATTAGGACCACTCCTATACTAGATACAACATTAAGGAACCAGTATGGCATCTTCCATATCCATGCAATCACACTCTATACAGCAACAGTCAACAGATTATAAATTTCTATACGGACAACTTGACCAAAGAAAAAAGATTACAATGCCTGAAGTATGTCAATATATTTCATATTTGACAATCAAGAAGTATGAAGATCGACCATTTACAGTTTTAGAAAGTGACAAGTTGTGATGCCACCAATAAATTCAGAATTAAAACTTGACCATTCCACACTAAACTGCATCAACTAATGTTTGCATGATATACTAAAGGATAGAAAAAACATAAGAAAATCCTGACAGTAAGTATTATCATTAGTATCTGAGCAAAAACTACACCTCAAAACTGGTCGACAGTAAAGTAGATTAAAATATTACCTGAATTTTCAAATAATGGTCAATCTCTTTGTTTCCTTTCTCCATTTCTTTCATGATATCATTGACAAATGGCGTCGTGCTAGTCAAAGACATGCTTCCACTACCAGATGTGATGCAAGAATTACGCTCATTATCCTCATAGGACAATTTCAGCCCTGTAGACACAACACTTGAATTACCAGTACATGCTAACCCGTCTGCATAGTTGTTCAAGGACATCTGAAGCTTGAGCTGCTTCTCATCAACTGTATAGTTGCCTGTCTTTCTTGCTTGGTTCATAACAGACAAGTTATTGTTTCCATTGAAGTTATAATAACCACTGGTGCCAACTGCAAGAAATACATTGATAAGAAGATTTAACACCGAAGCATTTATTTGAGCATCACACAGCAGGATTATGATAACCAATGGTGCCAACTGCAAGAAATGCAAGAAGGCAAACTGCCTAAGCCACTGCTGTGGAAGGTAGGAATGCTAATCAGCTCGTTCATTCATAATGAAGTCAATATGGATAACCAAAAAAAAAGACTACAAGAATAAAAAGAAGCCGAAGCAAGCATTTGCCACACATACATATTTAACCAATGCATATCCAAAAGGCAACGCAGCAAGAGCATTCTTGCTAAAACCATCACAACTCAAAATAAAATTAACCACAGACTCATCAAGCAAAATGCTGTCATTTTAGGCACAATCCAAGGTATAATAGGGTACTTCAAAAAGAGAATGAATTCCAAACATGCCATGAATGATTGATTAATATTAGCATTCCACGCATTAGTAGCTGATAAACATTAACTTATCAGAGAGCGGTTGGGGGTTATGACGATAAGTTTATATATATATATATACCTATATATATAGAAACGCTATTTGACTCCCAGGGCGCAGAAAAGTTATTTTGCACCAAACATAATTTTATGTTGTTAAATTCATAAAATTATGTTTATATATATATATATATAGATATATAGTAATATCTGCGGCTCCAATCTCGTAATGTGATTTGCAGACTGACAGTAATACTACAAAAATTATGATCGTTAAGAAGCCAGCTCAATAAACCTTGCACCTTAGATATGAGCATCCTTTTATCCTGGTAGCACACAATTGAGCTCTGCTCAAAAGGTTTAACACCTCTATGCCTAACCTACAGGTTCAGTCAAAAGATCATCTAATTGGGGGTGGGGGGGGGGGGGGGATTCCTTTATTCCATCAAAGAAAATGAGTTGGACTAGACAATATCCATAACCAGTTCAATGCTAACTTGGAACAATGTGAGACAATGCTCTGAATACATAGAGGTGCAATATATACATATATCTGAAACGTGGTTAGCTTACACAACTGATAACGTACAAAATTGACTGCAACCAAGAAAAGGGAGTACGGGCACCAGCATAACGCATCAGCTCATGTTGGTAACAAACATCCAGTGAATCCGATTACTAAATCAGGATTGCCTACGCCCAACTCTGATGCTCTGCACATAATACATCTGAAACGTGGCTAGCTTATACATCTGAAACGACGGGGAGTAGGGATGCGATAAGGTAGGGAACTAGGGATGTCATAGGTTCTAGTGGCTAACACGAACTGATAAGGTACTCAATTGTAGCGACCACGAACAACAAACCAAGGGGAGTGGGGATGCACAGTGTCTTCAGTGATGTATCTGCTCGTATGGTAAGAACATTCAGTAAATCCTACAGGATTGCCTAGGCCCTAACTCTGAACTCTACAACAAGATGACGCTATGAACATATGAAAATGCGGTACAAGGGAAATCGTCATCATGATCGTACCAGCGTTGCTCCCGAAGAGCTGCAGCTGCTGCGGGGCGGACTTGGCATCAAACATGAACTGGTTGTCGTTGGCGTTGGCGTTGGCGTTAGTGCCCTGAGGGTAGGGCAACGAGCCCCAGGCGCCGCCGAACATGTGCTCCTCCATTCAAGCACCCTTTACCTGAGCCAGTAACACATCGAGAGAGTGAGAGATACGCGGGCGAGGAAAGCCGGAGTGAAATCACGCGGTACTCGTCACGATCGGGACGGAAATGGAGAGGGGATCAAACGGGAACCGCCAAACGTTTCCTCCGTACCAGGGAAGATGGAGAAGGCGCGGCCGAGCGCTCCGAGGCGACGGCGGCGGTCTCCGATCGGGGTAGCCGGGGACGAGTCCCGGCGAATCGGAACCCTAACGAGCCAGCCGAAATCGTGGAGGAAAAGGGGAATACGGGGGGAGCAGCGGGGGGGCGAAATCTGAGGCGCGAGCGCGATTCGGGCGCGGGGCAGGGAGGGGAGGAGGGGGGATGGGGACGGAAACGGAGCGATACTTCCCGGGGAGGGCGGTGGCGGCGGCGCCGCCGATGCCGCCGTCGAGGATTGGGTTGGGGAATGCGGGCGAGGGGGCAGAGAGAGAGAGCGTCGGGAACTCCGCGATTTATTTGTTTTTTTTTGTTCGCTTCGTATAAGAGGAAGAAAACTGAAGGGAAGGCCGGACCTAACGGCCTGGGCCTGGCCTGGTTCAGTAGTTGGGCTGCCCTAGCATGTCTTGACCAGTTTGCGTTCATAGACAAGAAGGCCCATTTGTCAAACATTTAGCTCAACTTTCGAACAGTCTACCACTTTCACGGTCACGCTGTTTAAAATATCAGATTTTTTTTTACAATCTAACGGTTTAGAACGTTTTCTTCTCCTTCCTCAATCTCGCAGCTGCCACCCCGTTATGTCTTGTACATCAAGCTTGTCTTCTAACACATATCTCCACGATACCACTGAAACTGATTCTCTAATGGCCCTCTTTCCTCTTTGGTTCGCCTCATTTTCTTAGGAAGAAATGTTATTTCCAAATTCCATAAGAATGTATTCTTTTGGTTGTTTGGAATCTAGGGATATGCAAAGGAGTAGTAATTTGTGTATAGGGATATCTCAACTTTTTCCCTTTGTTGCCAACCTTGTTACATGCATTCTTGGGCCACACATTTGCTTATTGTCTATTGATGCTACAAATTGAAATATTTCCTTGCAGATACTTGACTGTGGGAGATGGCATGGATTTCTCTATGAAGGGTGTCACGCACCACCATGAGGTTAGCACAAACGTGTTTACATGCATTCAAATGTTCATGAATCATGACACAACCAGTAAGTACTTGATTTTTGCTGCCCCGTCGCCAACTTGAAACGGTTTCAGCGTCAATTCCAATTTGTTTATGTATCTGTCACACCTAAGGCGACCATCCACATATAATTATACTTAGAATGAGTTCTTAGTTGCAGCATCTACCTGCAGTAGTACAAAAGGAAACTATGTTGGAGACTTGAAACATCTCACTGAAAGTCTCTATCTGCTATATGGGATCCATTGTGACTTGGTTTCTGACAAAACAAGTAATGCCATTGTCAGAAAGCTCGCTAAGGTTAATTAGCAGACAACGGCGGACCTGATATGTATCCATCACCTATATGCATCACTGGTGAAACAAAAAAGAGCCAACATGCTTTCAATATGGCCAGCCCAGGAGGCTCTCTCCAATGATGTAGTGTTTCTCTCTTGTATGCACAAGAAAACTGTCAGAGACTACATACAGTCGTCTCTATAGCAAGGGATAAAACATTACTGCAGTAGCAGCATACAACTGAATTCCTTCTTGATGAGTTTTTTGTTTATATTTCTTTTCCCAAAAACAATCCCATTCTCAAATTTTATTTATATTCTGCTTTCTCTATAAGTTCGCCAGATTTTCTTAATGGCATCTCTATTTGAGCTCTTACACTGCATTCCTGTCGTTACCCCGTGCTTAACTTATAAGAGTATCCTAAAAGTGATGGTTCATATTTTTTGTAATTTATTTCTTGCTGCATTTTTCTGTGGCAGAACATTCAGTAGAGATATTGGTTAGATACAAGCTCTTTCTGGCAATTAAGGTAGCATCTTGAAGTACTTACATCCGGTATTGCTATCAAAAATCATGTCATACCGACTCAGCTGTCTTGTATTGCAAGGACATGTTGTTTTCTAATCAGCGGCAAGGTGTTCCATTTTTTCTTTTTGTAGGCAAGAGCAGAATGTGTGACCCTTCAGGTTTAGATACCTACACATTTTCTATCGCTATAACGATATATTCAATTCAACAGACCAGAGGTTTATTCCTCATCTTGTGTATTTTGTTTCAGATCTTTCAGCATGTTATTCTTTTTGTCGAGCTTGCATTCTTCACTAGATGTGCAACGTTGGCGGTTTCTAGGAATGACATATCTGAGCAAGCACATGATCTAGAGACTAAAGGTCTGACGCATGGTTTCTGACTTTCTGCACTATCAGTTGTGTCATTTATGCTAGTTTGTGTAATTCTATTGTAGAATTGTTTGTGCAAGAGATGCCAGCAGCTGATCCTGAGGCCATCGTCGTATGAAAGATGAGCATGTATACCAGACAAATGTAAACATGCAGAGAGGGATTTCATATTGTCATTTCAGGAGTAATGGGATTAGCAGAAGGCTACAGTAGAAAAAGCAACTAATTTACGATAGACGCAAGTACGCAATGGCTTTAAAAAAAGCCAAAAAAAAAATGTTAGTTCGTAATAATAATAACAAGTAAATCAGACAATACCACAAATCTAGTTGCTTTAAATAATTACGGTGATGAGATTGAAAGCCGAGATAAATAAGCATGGATTAGCTAGTTTGCGAACATGAAAGACATAAGCAGTATCATATCAGAAAAGCCTGATGCTAGCATCCAACTTGCCCAGAAAGTGATGTGAGAAAATCTTACTAGAAATGTATTCATGAAACAATGTTATTTAACTTGTCCCTTAAGTTCAGGGCAGATCTAAAATGCATCTTCTTTCAAAAAATGTTGATGCAAGGAGGGGATGCAACTACGGTAGGTAAAAAGGTAATCCAGAAGGTAAATCTCACTAATATATTGAGTAAAATTTAGAATAGTGTTACAGGTAAACGGAGAGTAAATTTGTACATGTCGATCCATAACTATTGAGCGGAAAACTAACTCAAATGTTGGGGCTTGGCAAACATATTCAGAGTTTCAAATGATAAGTTAAATCAGCAAGCTCAAATTGTGTGAGAAGTTCCAATTGCCAAAATCGAACAACAGCTACTAGTCAAACTATCATGGCAAACCATTATACACTTGATGGTCTAAGGTCGCACTTGATCTGAATTTGAGAAAAGGTGGAACCAATTAATCGCCAACACCAAGTGATGATGATGGAAAACGCAGGAGATGTCATTATTAGGACCTAAACATTTCATTAATGGAATAAAGAGCTTAAACCCCATCTTTGTTTACTGTAAATTCCTGAAAATAATCACAATTTAGACACCAGGAGAAGTTTTAGACTATATGTTTGAACATCATGACGCAATGATTGTGCCATCAGAAAATTTTGATGATTCACCAAGCTTTAGCAATGTGCACAAACACAGAAACGAAATATGGATCCTGGTGAGATGCCGTAATTAGAATAGAATCTGATTAGCAGTACAATTTGCATGATATATAAGGCATGCCAAGAGTTCAGTTTATAGCTTTGATTATTTCCATAAAATAAACTAGTTTCAAGAAATATTCTCTCAGGACTGTTGCATAGCAGTTAGAAAAGAATTCAATTAGCAATACTAAAAAAAAACTAAGCTACACAATGTGGAATAGTCACTAGTTGACAAGAAATATCTGCAAAATTACACTGTGGAAGCATGGAGTCTAGACAAAACATCTTGGGAGGGAAATATGCTGCACAAAATGGAATTTCGTGGGGCAACAACCTAGTTGCTGATGAAGTATGACAGTTCAGATAAGAATTTAAGATAGTAAAATGCTGGTCATGGACAGCTTAATAAAAACAAGAATAGACAACACCCAGCGGTGCATGAGTCAAAGTGATGAATTCCTAAATTGTCTGGTAATACAGAACCATTCTTTAAGTACAAACATATCGTTGGTGAATTATGCTGTTAGCTAACCCTGACAAAGAAACAATTATGTCCTATAGGCATAGCATGAGGTGATCTTTTAATCGGTTTGAATCCTGTGATGTACAGTGTATTTGACTCTGACACCATCAATGGGACACCCTGCAGACTTCATCCAATGAAAATTGCATTTCTTCACCATATGTGTATATCCAAAGCCTAGACCATTATATCCTCAAATCACAATGCTATATAACTGCAGGAAAAGGAAATCATTTAGAGTAATACGGCAGTTTCCACATTATAGCATATAATTGCAGGACCCACACTCATAAACAGGGTGACATCAGTATATAATGTCAACAGATAACAAATTGCATGCAAAACATACTTGCAAAACATGAGTAGGAAAAAAGAGGTGAAAATTCAGATGCTTCCAAATATATATATAGCCTGTTCTCACACTTAATACATACAGGGGCATAACAATTGTCCACAGCAATTAGTAACTGAAGCGAATATATTAAGTGGCACGATGTTTTCATATAACTAGACAGTACACATTGAAAGCCTACCATGCACATTCTCCATGGCCAATAATCAGCATTGTTCAAAGCCACAAATCGGATACACCCGAAAACCAACAGATAAGAAAACTAAACTGAATTAGACACATGACTTGTCCAAATCACTGCTCCCGAAATAGAAGATCCAGCAAATATCCAACATCTGATTTCTACAAAGGCGCCTGGCCATGCCAACTTAGCAATGACGAAGCTTCTGAGTTCTACTTACCATCTGATGGCCACTCGGCAAAGCAAGGAATATAAGTTGGAAATGGGAGATGGTAGTATTCTCCAGCGCTGCAGATGACACGAACTTTCCGGTCGTCCATATTGTACGACACGAGCATGCTCGTCACGCCGTCGATAAGGAAAATCACATTGCATTCTGGATGGACTGCGATCAATGAACAGAACTCACCCCTGTAGCGACCAAGGTTCAGGAAAGCGGAAAGCGTAATCGGTGCGGTGGCCTTCCGCCTAGAGCTTATGCATTTAGTGCGTGCTTAAGCGGTGCTAAAGCGTTCTTGACTTAGTCAACTTCAGAACCAAAAACTAGCAAAAATCAGGATTTCAAGCCAAAGAACAAGTATTATTTGGACAAAAACCTAGCGAAAATCAGGAATTGCAGGCCAAATTTCATGTCGGGGAGAAAACGGAATGGCCGGGAATTGCTTGCAGCAGGGATGGGCTAGACGCGGAGGAGCAGTTCCGCCGCCGTCGGCTTTGATGGTGATGTCGATTGCAATTAGAAGGAGATGTATCGATGATGGTTTTATAGCCCGATTGGGCGCGCTAATCCCCGTGCTAAACCCCACGCTCGTGCCAAAAGTTACCGTGTCCCGGTAATTTCTCGCGGGCCCAAAAGTTACCGCACGTAACGCTTCGGGGTTGCTTTTTTAACGCTCACGCGTGCCTAATCAAGATTTTTTTTTAAGCGTAATGATTAAGCGCGCCTAGCGCTTAATTAGCCGCTTTGGCCCTAATCGATGCGGTACCCCTCCGCTTCACGGTTCATCGCGCTTAAGCAACCGCTTTTTTCCGCTTTCCCGAACCTTGGTAGCGACAATGCCTCCCAAACAGTTGTGGAACGTTAGCAGTATGCATTAGGGTCCACTGTCCAGTAGCATAATCCTCAAGAAGCCAAACTGAGAGTATGAACTGATTTTCACCATGATCTATATGCATAGCATGCAAGCGTCCCTGAGACTGGCCAATGGAACAAAAACTAGTGTCATGGTATGGCAATGGAAATTTTCTCCAAGTCTTCCCCTCTGTGTCCAGTGTGACTAGTGAGTGAGTAATCACATTCGCATCTAGAATCTTCCACACAAAAATCATCACGGGCAGAATGAAAAGTAGTGAAATGCAGAGTGTCATTGAAGAAGACAAATTGCGAATCGTTGTCATCCACACAAGTTTCATTGCCCCACTCGCTCTTCATGGAAATCCATTGTCCAGTTTCCGATGAGTAGATCGCCACTCCAGTGATTCGACCATCAAGGAGAGAATCCTGCTTGAGCAGGAATGCCTCGAAGCGAGAGGGGGTGGCCGGATCAAAGCCCAAACGTATGGTGAAACTTTTGGAACAATGCAGCGCTTCCGTAGCAGGCAACACAGTCCACTTCTCAGTTGCAGGATTGCAAACTACCCAATCTGCGTCCCACGGATGTGGAGAGGTCTTGAAGCATTTGCAGAGGAGAAGGCTGCTGCAGCAATCCACGAGTTGGAGACCAATTGCGAGGAAGTCATGCAGGAACAGGAGATCGGGGTCGACGAGAGGCCTGCCTTTCCCCGACAGATTGATGAACCGGACGCCGCTGTCGCAGCCGTCGTCGCGCTCCTTGCGAGCGTGGCAGAAGAATCCTGATAGGGTCTGCGGTGACCTCTTGCGGAGGTCGAGGTCGGGGTCGGAGCAGAGGGCCTGCCATGACTGCGACACGCACTTGAAGCGGCAGAGGGACCTGTAGGGCACCCGCGACAGGATCTCCACGAGGAGGTCGTCGGGGAGGCTCACAGCGGGCCGCTTCTTCTTCCTCGACCTCCTTGCCATCCCCAACTGATGGGGATCGAACCTGTAAACTGCAGGGCTTAGAGATTGAAAATAGCAAACTCCCGTGCAGTTTTGATTGGGTAAAAGATTAGATAAGGAAGCGCAGAGAAGCAAACCTCGAGTGCTGAGGACGCCGTTGCACGGCGGCGGCATCCGCGGCGGAAGTGGAAGCTGCGGGTGATTTGGAAACTCGAGGCGACGAGCGGCGGCCGGTGGGGGTTGGCCGAGGAATCTATCAGCGGCGGTCTCAAGCGGCCGCCGGCGGGACTCGAGCTGCCATGGCGGTGCCGCGTCGACCTCCAGGGAGAGGCGGCGGGACAAGCGAAGGTGGATTGATTTTTTTTTTTTTTTTTGGGGGGAAGAAGTTGCCAAAAAAGAACAACCGGAATGGGATCCATTTTTTTTTTCGATAAAGGGAATATATTAATATCAAGAAGATACCAATTACACCCAGCCTCTGCAACAACGCACCACCCTAATGGCACTACGGATGCACACAGCCAAAAAAAGGAAAAGAAAACTAAGAAACAAAAGCCCCGCTACGAGTATCTCGGGCCTAACAACGAGCAGTACATCCACCGCCAAGACAACACCCGAATTACGTACTCTCCAAAAACGACGCCTCCAAGAAGGGAACAGTGCTCAAACACCATCGTCGCCCGATCAAAGATCTTAGGTTTTCACCCCGAAGATAGTCCCCGCTCTCAAAACAATGCCTCCACCAAGGCCATTGTCGAGCACAACCAGCTTAAGGCCGGACCTTGGGTTTTCACCCCGAAAGGTAAGACTCGCGCTTCACCCGTGTTGTCGCCCCCACTTTCATACCGCCGTTGTGAATCCCGGAACACCAAGCCGGTCTCTCAACGAGCGTGGAGACTTGAACCTCCCTCGCCTAGTCCTCCCTCCGGCCTTCATGAAATTCTCTTCTTCCGACTTTCATCATGGATCCATAGTCACTTGATGTCAACACGAGAAAAGAGCTTCGCGCCGCTCCCTCCGTGAACCAATCGGTCGGAATAAAAACATGGGTGCGCACGACCGAATACCTCCGATCCAAGCAAACTCCGGGCGAAAGCACCGTTACATTCGCCGGCGGAGCCTTCCGGAACTCAACCCTCCGGCCGGATCACGAGTCCGGGCCTCCGGTAGGTCCTCCTCTTCACGCAAGAGAGGCCCTAGGACCGCCGCCTTTATTCTCGCAAGACATGAGATCCCAAGATCCACCATATCTTGCCGGCCATCTCCGGCGGAAGGAGGAGGCCGCCGCCAAGGTCGGGGCCGCCGCCCCGATGCCCAAGTGATGCGGGCAGATCCGCAGACCATCGATGCAACCCGCGCCGGAACATGGTACAGGAGTTCGGGGCCCTCCAGACCCATGCGGGACCAGATCGAGCCCAACCACCCCACCGCCATCTGCCCGCCGGTCGCCGCACCTCCGGCCGCCGTTGCCACACACCACCACCGCAAGGCCCGAGAGCGAGCGCCGCCGTCGCCGAGCCCTGCCGCGACCAGCAGGAGCCCCGCCGCCGCCACACCGCGCGAGCTTTGCCCGGCAGCGCCTTCGGCGGCGGCGGAGGGAAGGGAGGACGTGGGGAGGGGTACTCGGGCGGCGGCCGGTGGAGCCCCGGTGCGGCGCAGCGCCGCCGCACGGGGGGACGGGGGGAGCGGGTTAGCCTAGCTGGCCCTGTTCTTAGCTCCGTGGAAGATATGTTCGATCGGCCCAGAAACCTAAACGAAGGACTGTTTTCTTCGGTTTCCAATATTGCCCCTGCATTTTTCACATTAAATAAATCCAAAAAGGCACGCGCTCAGCGTCGGGCGACCGATCCGGGCAGAGAAAATCGGTTGCTGTCCCGGCCGTCCGATCGCGATCTACCGGCTAGAATTAGCAGCATTTTGATTTTTGCATTTTGCCCCCTGGTTTTTGGAAAATCAACCCGCGGTCCTAAGCCTATCAGTTTAAACCGAACACGTGTTTCCCTTTGCCCCCAAACTTTCAGATATTTACAACAAAACCCGTTGTTTAGTATAGCAACAAAAACCCGCTGCTTTGTGTACAAAAAATAAAAAGTATTACAACAAAATTTTCACAAGAAATCTTCACATATATGTACAACAAATTATCAATATATTTACAATAATAATTAACAACAAAAACAATATTTTTTATTTGGGTGTTTACAATAATAGTCAGTTTCCATGCAATAATATCTTTACAACAAATCGGAAACATACTTACAACAATAATTAATAACAAAAGCCAACATTATTTTATTTGGATGTTTACAATAAAAGTCTGCTTTCATTCCAGAAATATCTTTAGAACAAACCAGTAAAATATTTACAACAATAATTAGCAACACAGGTCACAAATAATTTGGGTGTTTACAACAAAAGTCGCAAACATCATCCACAAAAACCACAGACTATTTAATTTGCTACAAATAGAATTATAACAAAAATCACCTACTATTTTATCCAAAGTCACAAATGGTTACAACAAAATAAAAAATCACTTTGTTATTAGCATCAAAAAAAAGTTGTCTCTTTACAACAATTGTTAACAACAAATCCTACAAAATTACGGATTGTTTACAACAAATAGTTCATCAGTTTTGCAGGGAAATCATTGTTGGGCCGAAAAAAGAAGGCCCATTAAGCCGGCGCGGGAGCGAGGCCGGACGACCGATCGCTGGCGCGCGATCGGTCGCCGGATCCAAAGCGTTTTCCATCCAAAAAGGAGTATTAGCAGTGAGAACCAATAAGTTCAATAAAAACCGCTTGGCTTGCCGTTTCCAGTAACAAAAAACCTGGTTCGGCTGATTTTTCCCGGGGCGCTTAACATGCCGGGAGGTCAACGGTTCCAGTTTTTTCTGGTCCAACTGACGGTATGGTCTAGTTTTTTAAACTATGCTCCTAGGACATGTATAATGGGGTGACGTCAGCATTTCCTTATGGTTGCCACATAAGATTTTTGCTTAGTTAACGGAAAGAGAAGGTTGTTTTTTCCTTAGCTAAGGGATGATCTTTTATGAAATAAAAAGAAGACTATTTTCTCTATTGTACCATTTATCTTCCCTTAGTAATTTAATTTTTTTTCTAAAATTTAATTGATTTACATTTATTGCTAGGGATGACAATAAGAGATAATGCATTGTACCATTTACAATTAGTATCTCCTCTAGATGACGTGAATTGCTAAGAGAAGACATGTCTTCCCTAGCATTGTACATGCTCTAAGGACATGCATAATGATGATATCTTAGTAGTGCCATGTAGAATAAACGTTAAGGTGGAAGAAAAAAAGATGAAAAAAGATGTTGCATTCTCTTAGCTAAGAGGTCATCCCTTAGCACAATCTCTTTTATCACATATTTAGGACGTCTCGTTATTAAAGATAAAACAAAAAATAACATATTATACATCATGTTTTATTGTTATATCTAGATTATATGGCAAGATTAAGTAAGACAGTTTTATCAACTAATGCACATGCCCTAACACGGTGGATATGAACTACTTCGAGAAGGGGTTTCAGGATTCCGCCGTTGATGTGGTATACTCTTGCGCCGTTGAAGGGGTTTCAGGGGTTTCGGTAGTATGGCAAAAATTAAGAGAGTGGTTATATGCCAGACCAGCCGAACATGCACCAAAATTTGCCCCCTAGGGAAGCATGTATGGGGTAACCAAATACGCCCTAAGTCTGTGTCACCTATCATAACCCTTAGCTCTGAACAGAACTATCATAACCTTTAATTAGTATAATTGATAGGTCTCATGTCTTTCTATGCATAACTGACAATTGAACCACGTACGAGAGATTACAACCGTCATTACCGTACATTATTAGTACTCCCTCTGATTCATATTACTTGATAGTAAAATAGATATATTTATAACTAAAATGTGTTTAGATACATCTATATTAACATCAAGTAATATAAATCGGAGGGAGTACTACTCTTACCAATACGAATGTTCGAGGCAAATTAAAGGAGTTATAAAAGACAACAACATTATTGGTTTATTGTTGTCGCCTTCGCTAAGAAAAATGGGCCAACTTTTTGAATCACTGACACTACATGTTCATTGTGAGAACACCACTACATGCGTACAGGTAAGAGAAATACAATTTTAAAGCATAAATTGGGGAGAGTTTTGAAATTATTTTTTTATTTCGGGAGTATTAACGGTGGAGGGTTTTGTAGTTGCATGTTTTTGAAAGTGAGACTTTTAAACCAAAACATAGGGGAGTAGTTGCACAATAGAAAATGACGGGACTTGCTCTGCTGATGTTGGTAGCTTCAATGATTTTGTCCGTAGCAACGCCAACGAACACAGCTATGAGCTACTCTCTTCTTTCACAAATAAGTTGACGTGCAAGATTTTAAAAAAGAGATTATTAAGTGGAGAAACAATTGCATTGGAAAAATGCAAATCAATATCTCCCCTCTTTAATTCTTTCACCTCCAATAAACTAAGAGCATGTAGAAAATAAAAATAACATGTGCTAAATATTATTGAGTTTGATTTTTTTGCGATGAAAGAGAAACATTTTTTACTACATCAAAAACATAAAAGTATACTCTTTTATGGATAAAGTTTGAAGCTAAACATCCACTTATTTGAGACAGAGGGAGTATATGATAGGTTTGACTGATTTTAACGTCTATATTTCATACTCCCTCCATTACAATGAGTAAGGTGTGTTCGATTTTAATTTTTTTTCTTTAACTAAGAATTACTCTAAATTATATAAGGATTACTTGCACCATTAGAAAATGTTTTTTAATACCAATCAAACGATACTAACTTCGTACATACAATCAAGATTTTGTTCATCAATTTTTCCGATCAAAGTTCATCCTAAAATATGTGTGCGTCTTATTCATCGAAATAGATGTAGTACCCAAGAAAAAAAATAGCACGCTATAACAAAATAGTGTGGGTCTAAAAATACGCTATTAGCATGCTATAGCGTGCTATTAACGCGAATATCACGCTATAGCGCCAAAATAGCGTAGCGTCGGCTCTTCAAATATGCTATAGCGTGCTATTTTTTTTTCCATGGTAGTACCTCGTATCTAGACAAAATCGGGCAAGTTATTTTTTACGGAGGGAGTACTTCAAAATCCAAGATATATAAACAAATTTCATCAAACGTACTTGTAGTAAGAGCTACGCTCAACTATCTTTATTTAATTTAAAGAATTCCACATCTTAATTTTTGCTGAATATGGATACAGGTGCCTTTCTGCGCTCCACTGCCCGTAGAGATTCTAGGCCGAAAATTCAAGAGTCCCCAGTACCATAAAACCAACTATTACATAGTATATATATAATCCTAAGAAAACAATCTATCTAAACAATCCAGAGGGTAACATTTGACATCTCCTCACCAATGTCGACCTGCAAGCAATCCGAAATTAATCAGTGCAATGACACAGGAGTTAACACAAGAAACGAGAAAAGGAAGAAGACGAGCATATTATGTGAAATGCTGTAAGAACATGCCACTAGGAGACGAGCATTTATCCATTGGCTAATTTATTTATGGCAAATAAAAAACAGAATCATAATTACCAGTATAGTTGTACGAATCAATAATGGGCTGGACTAGGCGGCGGCGCCGCATATTTCCCATCCCGTGCGGCGCCTCGCTGGCAACCCCTCTGCCATATTTATTTCGTTTTGAGCGGTTCAGTGTTCACTATTTGACCGAGCGTGCGCGAGACAAAACGAATCATGTTATCTGCTTCAGTGCTCCGGTCACTAACATGCTGGGTATGTGGTATGATGCTCGAAACTAAACCACCTTTTCCCATATCCTGGATGCCATGGACATGTCAGAAGAAAATCAAAGCTCCATCTAGGTTCCACAACGTGACACAGTTCGATCCTTTATTTTTTGTCCCTAGACACAATCAGGTCATCACCCGTGAAAACAAAACAAGAAAAAAAGTCACTAAACCAAATGATTGTAGGTACTACTAAATAGTGAGAACTGTAAAACACAACTGCCAGATTAACTAGGAATGATTGCATGATAAATTTCATTTAGTTTCCATTTTTTATAAAGGTGAAATCAGAGGGATAAAATCACCGCCCCTAGTTAATCTGGCAAATTAACCTCATTTAAACTTGGCAGCTGTTCGGAATTAATCTGGCAATTACCACTCTAATAGCAGTTAATATGGCAACTACCACTAATTAATCTGGTAATTACTACTAATTACCCATGCAATTAGTAGTACTAATCAAGCAAGTAAAGATGGGAGATGAGCAGCTGTCTCCTCGCGTAGGTAGCTCAAATGGCGCAGATGGACATGGCTGCTAGCTCCATCTTCTTGCCGACCAGAGCCTCTCCATCGCCAGCTCGTGGACGACAACATCCTCCTCTCTGTTCTTCTCGCGCTCGTCGACCAGAGGCTCTCTGTTGCGTGCTTGGCGTAGGTGGCCTTCTCGGATGTGTGTTGGACGACGGTGGCCTCCCCTCCCGGAGGTTGCTTCACGGCGGCGACTCCCCGCAGTAGCCGACGAGGGTATCTTCCTTGTGCGCTCGTCGACGGCAGCCTCTCTCAGTGGCCTCCTCCGATGTGTGTCCGGCGTCCTCCAGAGCAGGTCCATGCTTGGTGGTGGCGACGGCATCCGACGCTGCTCCGTGCTCGGCGGCCTCGAAGGCCGCCCGCGCGGCTCTGTGCTCAGCAATGACGACGACCTCCCACGCTGCGTCGTGCGGCGACGGCGGCCTCCCGCGCGGCTCCGTGCTCGGCGGCAACGGCGGCCTCCCGCTCGGCTCCGTGCTCGGCGGTGACGGCGCCCTCCTCCGCCGCGTCGTGCTCGGCGGCGACGGCGGCCACAGCAGCCTGCTCCTCCGCTATTCCCTCTCGGCGCTGCTTCCCGTCGAGTTTCACAGAGGAACGATGTGTGGTGGATAAGGTTGGGCAGCAGCAGGATAAGATGCATCGCTCCCTAAGGGCAGCGATGTCTTTTTCTTCCGTCGCACGGGGAGCCCCATGATGCGGCGCTTTTGATTAGATTTTCCCATCAATAATAACACTTCCAGAGACAACTCTACAGCATTTCACGTTCAAATGCTAATCATGTGAAGTATCAGTGTATCGGTATCTGATTCAACTAATCAATCCTCTTATTGGCAAAAATAAAAGGGAATAAGATTGAAAAATAAAAGGGCAAGACATCCACTTCTTCTAAATGAGGTTGGTAACAAACTTGAAGAGAATTAGACATCCCAATACCAATTGTGAAGTACATCACAAATATAGGGGATTGATTTGTTATATAGTAATCTGGACACAAAATACTAGTAAGTTTGTTTTAGAGATGATGGTTCTTGCATGTCATGACTTGGATCATATATAGCATTATTTGCATTTTGGAACAGCAAATGCAATAAATAAGAATGACAATTCACAAATGTTAATTAATAAAAATGTGCATAACCTGGAGTGTCATTTCAGATGAAGGATCAATATTCAGGTTCAAATTTCACAGCGTGCATAATCAACGTAACTACAGAAGGTGAATGGATTCTGACTTATACTTTAGTATATGTTTATAGTTAGCCCTAAGCAGCCGAGCAAAAATTTCAGACATTGGCGGACCGACAGGGGCATGGTAACCCAGTCTCTAGCAGCGTATTGGGTAGAAAAATGTGAAGTGATTAATTGGTTCAGTGAAGTAAATGAATGGAATTTCTTACTTCCGGCGCTTTTGATTCATCATCATCCTCACAGTAACCAAGAAGCCACTATAGGACAAGAGATTTTGCCTGCATGGTAAATCCACATTGATGTGCTTCAGGCTCCATGCTATGAATTTACATCTGCTTCTCCCGCGGACAAGCGCGAATTTTCATATGGTCTTGTTTGTATTAGAAGTAGATTCTTTTATATATGCATCAGCAATAGATTAAGACATCTCAAGCGCAAGTGCAATTTTCTTGTTATGTTAGCGTGGGCACTGCCATGTTGTCCTAAGTAGGAGTGTGGGAGCGGCATGGGCAAAAAAAAGCTGATCTGCAGTGGCTGGACAGATCAATGCCGTGTTGCATGCCTTCTAGGCGTGGCTCTCCAACCTCCAGTGACTGGCTTACGAAAGTGCTATTTTCCCAATGGGTAAAAATAGGTGGCGCAGGAAAGAGAATGATTCAGCTGATATTTTCAAGGATTTTTTTACATGTATGCATTATATTTACATGTGCGACAAGATAATAAATTAAAATGGCCGTAGCGATGCAGAGGCATTCAGTTAGTGTGCATAACATGGAGTGTCATTTCAGATGAAGGATCGATATTCAAAATGTTCATTTTTAAATTCCACAGCATGCATTATCAACACAACTAAAGAAGCTGAAGGGATTCCGATTTAAAGCATGGTCAAGTATTGCAGCTACATGCCAAGACAATTCTAAAACTTGAAAGAGGATATTCAGTCTATGGGAAGAACAAAACCAGAGCATATTATTACATTTATTATTAGGGGTTCGGTTAGCAGAAGTAATGTTTGGAGTCCAGGGTAAGCTTCTGATAGCACACCTTAGCATATTAATTACACGCAGAAGTACAATATGCATACCGTTGTTAACTATTGCAGATTTAGTAAAACCAAATGTCATGCTAAATTGGTTTCATTAACAAGTGATTCTAACAGAGCATATGAGAAGCTAATGGTTGAAGTCAACCATTTTAGAGCCAGGTTTGGAAATAATCAATTGCATTTAAATCTACAGGGACAAGTATGCATGTTGTTGAAAAATAAAAATGTAGCAGCATGTTGTTTTACCAGACCTGCCAATAAAGTTAATTTATTAGCAGCTTAGAGTAGAACAAAGCGTTGTGTGGTAGGAATGGCACAGAAGCCATGCTGCCTAACAGATAAGTGAGTTTCCAAGATACTCCGGGGAGTTCACGATGGAGAGTAAATACAAGCAAAACTAAGAACAACCACAACCCGAGCATTATTGTCTTAGCAGTGACAAGCGTCATAGAACCAGCCGTGCTACATCACTTGTCAAGAACATCAATAGAGTTCCAGCAAATTGGCTCTAGTATTTGACAAACCTAACTGGTGCTAACAATCTTAGAACCTTAATCAAGCAAGTCAAGAATGTGTGCGCGGTCCAGATATCAAACACCGGCCGAAGTAAAGGACGAACGGAATCATAGCACAGATCCTTACCGATCACGAAAGCAGGCACAAAACCGCGAGATGCGGTCAGTGCGTCTTGGACCGGATCGGCTGCTTCTGGGAAGCCAGCTTGTAGATCCAGAACACCTGAGACGAGCAAGCAGAAAGAAGGCGTTAAGGGGGTCAGGTCAAGCTGGTGGATCGAGGGACGAAGGGGGAAACTACGGGATGGATGGGAAACCAAATCGGCGGGGAGTTGGTCGCTTACGACGGCTAGGACGTGAGCGGCGCCGAGCACGATGACGAACAGTGGTACGGAATCCAGGACGTGGGAGCCCGCCCCCGGCTGCTGCTGCTGCTGAGGCATCGTCGGCGGCGATGGGGGGCAGAGGTTTCTTTTTTGCTTGGATCGGAAGGAAGGAGAAGAAGATTTGGGGAAGCCTTGCAGTTACTACGACGCTTGCGACCCTTGATTGGGCTAGAATGGGCCGTACTCGGCCAGACGGGGCTCCTTCCTCGCAATTTCTCGTTTAGGCCTGGTTCGGGAAACTGTCGCGATGGGGCTCCACGGTGTCACGACATGTGTTGTTTATTCGGCTGTGCGTCGGTGCCTACGCGCGGTGACATCAACAGGGCCTTGAGGCCTGGAGCCCATCAGGCCAGCCAGGCAACCACGACTTAGCGTTTTATTGTTCCTGCAGCTGAACACATGTATTATTGCTTCGGATTGCAAGGAAGTAATCTTGTCCATGAAGACAGATCAGAGGGAACCAAAAGTAAGGAGGTTTGATTTCATGGATGTTAGGTTTATTCATGAAAGAAGAGCACCGAATGTGCCTGCTCAAAATTTAGCTCGTGCGGAGAAGTATCAGCTTTTCTTAGCCCTCCACCGCTCTCGACCTTCTACAGTTTCATGCCCCCTTTCTTCTCCTCGCCGGGCCTCTCCCTCCTCCTCTCCGCCGGAGTAGCCGGCCGGAGATGGAGAGGAGATGGCGCCGGAGTAGATAGGTTTAGGGTTTGTTTAGTTTTGGGCTCTATGCCCGGTAGTTGGAGCAGAGCTCGGATCTATGGCGGCCAGATCCGGAGCTTCCTAGGGTTCCTCTCTTTGTTGCTTCTGCTCCTCTGGTCGGAGCTGGCGGCGGAGAAGGAGACCACTGTCTCCTTCAATAAAGTTTCGGCTGTCTACCGCATCAAGGTGTTCAAGATCCTCGACGTGGAGCTCCTCCGGGCCGGCCGTGGCGGCGAGGGGGAGGAGCGCTGCGCTGAGGACAGCGATTCGGTGGAGCTTCTCCTGGACGGCCGTGGAGGCGAGGGGGAGAAGCTCTACCGGGCTACGTTCTCGACATCGACGGTGTGGAGCACTACTAGGGAAAGGCCCATTGCCGGCGCACCTAAAACCCCCATTGCCGGCGCACCACGAGCCCGCCGGTGCGAACGCGCCGGTGATAAACGGACACTGCCGGCGCACCAGGTAGTGCGCCGGCGATATCACAGCTACTCGCCGGCGCACTACCCCGCTTCGCCGGCAAAGATCTATTCCACCGGCGCACTATCGGATGCGCCGGCAGTAGTTCTTCCAGCACCGGCGCATGCCACGTGCGCCGGCAATGTGTCATTTAGGTGCGCCGGCAATTAATTCGAAAATTCTTTTTCCTAGCTTTTTTCCAGCATATTACAATACATATTTGACAGCGAGTATATATTTACAACGCAGTTCATATTTATACAGATATTACATGCAATATGAGAAGCACATAGAGAGCCAAGTTTCATTTCGGTATCGATACGTAAATACGCAAGTCTCGTTTCGGAATGTGTTGATTCATACAACACATGTGCATATGCAACACCGAACGGCGAAGTTTCACAAAGTTAGAAGTCTTGGTACATAGTCGTCACAAGTATCGTCATACACCTCACAATGTAGGTCCTAACCTAAACTAGAATCACATAGAACATGACCAACATGGTCATGACCATCATCACGAAGGCCATGGTCTTCATCCGGTTCCTCCTCATGTCCCTCATCTCTCCCGCTAGATAACGGGCGTATCTTCCTTCCGCCTCCACCCTAGTGGGGTATCCCTTGTAGCCGTTGCCGCCGAAACGGTGCACCTGTCTCCGACAGTCCTCCCGATCGTCGTAGACTCCAGGAACCCTCCCTTGTACACGACATATGTCGTCGGCATCTCCATTCACAAGACAAGTAAAACGTTAGTACCAATGCAATGAACAAGTGCCAACTCAAATAAGAGACAAGTAGTATGAACTAAATAGCATGTGCCTCATACTTTGTTGGTCGAAATAAATAATAACATACAGGGATGGGGTCGGTGAGGCTAGGTAGGATGCACAATAGATTGATATTTGTGGCCATCACACCAAGCCTCACTGGCCCCACCCCGGAGTGTACAAGTGACCGAACATTTTAATCATCGGCCAATGCAATTAAGAAGTGCGAACTCAAATAGAAGACAAGTAGTACGAATTAAATAGCGTGCCTCATACTTTGTCGGTCGAAACAAATATTAACATCCAGGGATGGAGTCGGTGAGGCTAGGTAGGATGCACAATAGATTGATACTTGTGGCCGTCGCACCAAGGCTCACCGGCTCCACCCCCGAGTGTACGATTGACCGAACATTCTAATCATCGGCGAACTCCAAATACGAGGCAAGTAGTGGTCGAGTAAATGCAAATAATTATTAAGCTATGTACGCCATAATCTTGAAATATATAGCAAAGTAAATGAAACTACAGACACATGTTCACATGCACATTCATACAACTAAATAAAAGCAACTAGCCGATTGTATGGGAATATATAACAATTATTACAGTACGGAAGTTCAAGGACATATCGTTCAAGCTTTAGCAAGTGTTCCCGTCGTAGGATCAGGTTGTACGCCTAGGGGGAATGGACGGCAGCCCTCAAGCGAGTTGAACGGCCTCTCATCACGCGACATCTCCAAGCGGAGGTCTATCTCGTCATTAGGTGGTAGACCATAGCCGTAGAAGAACTCGCCGGACCTATTGTTGACATCCTGCAGGATTATCGTGCAAATGAACCGCTGGATGCGACCCCGGCTCTTTCTAATCTCTCTATCGGGGACATCCGCCATGTTTGCAAACCTGTTTCCGAGATTATCCGGCAGCAACATGTCATCTGCGTACTTTATGTACTCCTGCATCCGAAGGATGGCGTACCACGCGTCCATCCCATTGTCGGGCGTCGATCGCCCGAGGCAGGGGAAGTTGGTTGTGTGGGTTAAGACGAAGCCTCCTCGGGATTTCCTCTCTACTTTGAGGGGGCCTGCCTTGTTGGCGAAGCCGGTGAGAGCATCATTGAGAAGGGCCCCGATGTGGGAGTAGTCTTTCTTGCGGTCCCTACCCGAGTCGAGATAGACCGCATGCGAGTGTTGCGGGTGCACGACGATGAGGGTGCGGAACTTGTCTCTGCGGAAAACACACGGATTAACCTTTGGAAATGCAAATGGAGATATAGGATAGAATGGTGATGGGGGACTAGCGAGTGATTACTTACTCGGGGAAGTAAGGGATGAGAATGGCGCCCTTCTTAATGTTCGCCAACATGAAATCCTCGACCTGCTTGGGTGGCAATCGCGCGATCCCCGGGGTTGCGGATGATGCTCTCCCGCATATAGAAGGGGTCCATGATCGCGATGGTCGGCGTCCCCTCCTTAACAATCTGGGAAGACATGCTAAGAGCAACTAGGCGAACCACACTAAAGTGGAGCGCTTGCATGCGATAGATGCTGAAGATGTCGTTGAACCGGATGAAGCACAAGTCCGCGGGGTACTTCTCGACGAAGTTCATGCCGCTTGGCACCTTCGCCACGAAGAGAGGGTAACCAGGATCTTTTGATTTGAGAAGAAGGTTCTCCACATGCAAGACGAGTCTCATGCAAGCTCCTCATATCCGGGGTGAGTTTCTTCACGACATGCTCCGGCAGCATCGGTTGACCCAAGTGATGCGAGAGGTCGCCAATTGTTTGGCAACTTGTCAAGGAGTGGGACCTTGTCCTTGGATTTGGCCGCCGCCGCCTTGTCTTGGGCGTCCTTCTTATTTGCCCTCTTCCTCTTCTTGGGTTGTAGTGCTGGACCATCCATCGCCGTAGTGGCCGTAGCACGGAGTGTGTTTGGGCTCAACATATTTTTGACGGCGGCGGTGGCGACCTCCTCGGGATTTTCCTCCTCATCGGCCGTTTCTTGAGAATCGAACGAGCTTCTTGGAGCACACATATTTGAAGCCCGGCGCATCCTCATGGACAACTTGTGAAGACATAGGAATATCCCATTGGAAGTTGTCACGTTCATATTCCTCGGCCTCCGGCGCAGCCGGCTGTTGTGGTGGGGCGCCGACCTCCGGCGCAGCTCGGCCGTTCCGGTGGGGCGATGACCACGGCGCCGCCGGCTGTCGTGGAGGGACGCCGACATGTGGCGCCGCAAGGTGCTTGTCTTTGCTTGCCGTCGACCCCGAGTAGGTGTTGATCCGAATTAGGGTCTTCGGCCATAGCAGTACCCAACCCTTCGGTGAGGCCGGATTCAACGGGCTATCGTCATCGGCACCATGCGGTTGATTAGGAGGAAACAAATCCTCATAGCCCGGTAACGCCCGATCCACTTCAACCCGGTAAACGTCATCCGCCATATCTCGTGTGTGCCACTTCTTATCCAGGGGCCGAATGATGGACCCCTCGCGACGTCTTTGAGTTCGTCGTTTACTCTCATCAAAAAGGTGCATGGCGTCGAGAGCGCCTGCGAGAACATGTGTATGGCGTTAGAGAGAGGGCAAGGATGACGAAACTAATATATTAACTTGATGTACACATTAGTTAATTACCGTGAGGGCGTTGAGCTCGGCTAATGTCGACGGGCCAGCACATGCGGCGGCGGGCGTGCAAGTGACGGAGGGGCTGCTACCCGGCATGGATGGTGAATCCCTAGCACCGGCCGACATTGCCGGCGGCCGGAGGAGTCTCCATTATAACATTGTCATTGCCGGCGGACGGCGGCACCATCGAGTTGCTGCCGTTGAAGCTAACCACTTGCATTTTCGGGGGGCCTTGTTTGCCACCCTCATACCACGCTTGCATAGCATTGAAATCTGCTTGGACTCCGGCGGCGACTTCAGCTTTGACTTCGTGTACGAGTGTAGCTTTGAGTTGCGGTACCAGTTGCGGTACCAAACCAGCTTGGACTTGGGCTAGGATTGACTCCGTCATTTCCTCCACCTCCCGCTGCTTCCTCTCATTACGCGCATTTTTATCGGCCGCAGACGACAAGCCATAGGGACCATGCTTGTAGCCTGTACCGGCGCCAGCCACACGGCCTCTATGCGGCCTTCTCGTCGGTGAATGCTCATTAACGATGTTTAGCGCCCGTACGAGAGGCTTGTCCCGGGCTACCCTGCCCGTCGACGCCTCGGGACGAGGAGCCTTCGTCACCTTCGGAGGCTTGAGAAAGTCTTTGTCTTTCTTCTTCCTGCGGAAGAAACGCGAACCATTTAGAAATGTTGCTACTATTATATGAACGATACTTGATCTAATAAAACCGGTAAATTGCTTACCAGTTTTTTCTCCAACGCCGGGACCTTCCGGTCGTTCGTGAACCAAATTATGTCGGTTACGACCTTCGGGTCCGTGACAAGTTCCCCGGTTAGTTTCTTCTTATGGTACCGGGACCCGATGAATCTTCTTTCAAGCGGGTCCTTGTACTTGAGCCAGGGGTTCTCAATGCCGGCATTTACATACGCCTCGTCCTCCTTCGCCCAATAGGGCTCCTTTCCCTCGTACCCACGGCTCCCAAGGTTGTGGTTGCCGATGTTAAGCTCCCGCATTTCCTTCCCCCACAACTTGCGATTCTTGGTTGCTTGTAGCTCTTCATTGGCCACAAAAGCATCAAAGTCCGCCCGGGTGACATGCGGAAAGGCGGAGTGGACCTCTTCGAAACCTTTGCCCTCAGCAATCAGCCTCCGCACCATGTACTTATAGCTGCTGAGGTGTTTGGTGAACTTCGGGAGGGCTTGTGAGTTCACAATGTTGTTGGTTTGATGACTGGAGGCGTAGTTGCCTAGGAACTTGTATCGTGCGTGCAACCTCGCAATGAGCCGGGCTCGCAAAGGCGCTTTGCTCTCAGCTCGGAGGTCCGTCTCGTTGAGATTGACGACCTCTCGGAGGATACATGCCGGTTGGTTGCCGTACCCCTTGGCAACATCCTTAGGCAACACCGGCAAACCACCGGCGGGGTCCACCTCTCGTGATCGTGTCTCCGCCGGTGCCGACCGTGTTTTGGCGCCTTGCCTTCCGCGGCCTCTTGGCTCCACTTGTCCCGGTGCCACTACTCCCGGCGGCGGCGCTAGGATCGTCGCCGCTTGTCTCGCCGCCACCCCCGGCGGCGCCGGTTGCCTCATCGCCGCTAGGCTCGTAGGTACTACCCCCGGCGGCGGCGCTTGCCTCGTTGCCGCTCGGCTCGTCGGCACTACCCCCGCCGGCATCCTCCATCTCATGGTCCTCGTCGCCGCCAACACCGGCGGCCTCGGCATCCTCCTCCGTCCTAAAGAAGTGCCTATTGTAGTGCTCCTCTAACTCTTCTTGAGACGACATGGTGGCTTGCACTAATAGAAGACGAAAAAGAGTTAGAATTCACGGAAAAATTCGGCATGACCTTTGCTAAAAATTGGTCATGCCGAGTGCTAGAATTGCCGGAACGGAAATGAATCGACATTCCGGCACTCAATAGCAACTCAATCCCCGTAACAGAAATGCAATTCACATATATGATACATTTTTCATTTTCATTTCTTTTCCAACCAGCATCGGAGAGTGAACATAGCAACAACATGTGTCATTTCTCATTTGTGAACACTTGACGACATCTACTCGAACAAATACTAATAAGCAGTTGGAAATTCTTGTTACATGGGAATATGTAGCACACCAGATGCTAGCAACATTTGCAACCAGAGACAACATTTCCATCTCAACCAGAAACAAACCAGAAGCATTTAGTATAATTAACAAATACAAAACTGCTAATTCATTTTCATTAGGCATTTCTGCTAAACCAGAACCGCAACCGGAGACTACTCGCCTTTTTCTTTAACAAATACAAAACTGCTAATTTCATTAACAAATACAAAACTCGCTAAACCGAACCGGAGACTACCGCCTTTTTCTTTATTTATTTCTCGTAGTTGCTACTATCATACCAAACATCTAAATACCGCAGAGTTTAGAAAATTAAACATAATGATTAGGCATTCCCTTATCGTCAACTCGCTAATTCATTTTCATTAGGCATTTCATTTTCATTTAATGAAATGAAAAACTAACATACTCGCCTAGTGCCTAGTTCTTCTCCAACAAACATTTCATTTTCTTTTTTCACCATGTATTCTAGTCTCGTACAAAAAGCTAATTCATTTCATTTTCATTTCACAATAACCATCAGTAATAGCACTACAGTAGCATCATTTCCAAGTGAGTCGGTGACAGAATTTCATCATGCTAGCCCCGGATTCAAACCAGAATTCAAACACTAAAATAAAAACCATAACCATTTTACATCAACACCATGCTACTCTCGGCTACATAATTAAAACAAGTGCCAAACAGAGCTTGTACCCACACTTATACAAAATACACTAGGTACCTTATCATTTTCATTTTGTTTTAAATGAACCGGATAAGGAACATAGCACCAATTTTCATTTTCTTTTAAATGAACCAGAGAAGCTCACATGTGTCATTTCTCATTTGTGGATTATCGAAAGCATTTGCTATCGCCAACTAGTGTTTAGGTAATACATAACGAGTAACTAGGTGTATTAGAAATACCGACTATGTTCTCTCGTATTAAGAATGAACCCATCTTTAGCATGAAGCAAACCAATGAATTTTATATATCAAATTCTCTAGGTACTGCAAGCATAAAAAACCCTACTCGCCTAGCTACCTAGGTACCGCAAGCATTTTTATTTTCATTTTTTTTTGCAAGAAATGATAATATGTTGTTGTTGCCCTCGTGGACTATTTTAAATGAACCAGTAGCATTTCCATTTCATTTACACTATAATAAAAAACCCCAACTCAATTTCTTTTTTCAACAGCACTTAGTATATAAAGCATTTTATTAAAGCATTTTATTTTTATTGCTAACATAATTTGACAGCAGCATGAGCATGAGCATGAGGTTTTTTCACGTAGCATTTCACCATAACCATCACCCTCCAACACATAACATTCCAATTCTCCAGCCTAAATGAACCATTTTAGCAAACCATTTTAGCAAACCGAGAGCAAAACCTAAATGAACTAAACCAATTTAGCTAGCAAAACCATTTTCATTTTCATTTAATGAAGAACTAACATACTGTCTAGTGTCTAGTTTTTATTTTCGTAGCATTTCAGTAGCATTTGCATTAGGCATTTTCGGTAGCATCCTACATCTCAATTTTTTCTTATCGCAACCAGAGAGCATAAACCTAAATGACCCTAAATCGACCGGAGCACATCAAGAACTATAAACTACTACAAGAACTAAGGATTTTTGGAGGCAAGAACTTCAATTTTTTCTTATCGCCACCGAGCACATCAAGCATTCTTGCATGAACTACCGCAAGCACTAAGGATTCGAATGCACATCAAGAACTACCGCAAGAATTCGGAGGCAGAGAGAGGGAAGGAAGAGGGGGATGGAGAGGGGAAGGGGGTTCTTACCAACGGTGATGGTGGCGTGCTCGCTCCTCTCCGTGATGGTGGCCGGCGCGCAAGGCCCTCCTCCTCCTCTCGGCGACGGTGGCGACGGCGGCCGGCGCGTGACGCCCTAGATCCCCCTCCTCTCCGCGGCCACGCCCTCGCTCCTACTTGCACGGAGGCTCCGGCGTGCGGCGAGGAATCTTGGTCCAGGGCTTCCGCGTGGTGGCGCTCGAGATCGATGGTGGCGGCGACGCTCGAGATCGACGGTGGCGGCGCGGTTCGTCTCGATCGACCGGGAATGGGGAGGGAGAAGAGAGGATCGCGCAGCGGTTAAGTCCCGTGTATAGCCGGGCTCACCTTATTGCCGGCGCACCACATGTTTGGTTCGCCGGGGACAACTATACCCCGGCGAACCAAACATGTGGTGCGCCGGCAATAAGGTGAGCCCAGCTATACCCGGGACTTGTCCCCCAACCTGGATGGCCATTTCTTTTTATTCTTTTCTTTATTTCTTTTCACTTTCTTTTTATTCTTTTATTTTTATTCTTTTCTTTATTTCTTTTTACTTTCTTTTATGTTTCTTTTCTTTTCCCACAAATCCTATACTATTTTACTTCCTTCTCTTTTCAAGATAATAACCAAGCAATATGAGTTTATGCATTACAAAAAATATGAGTTATATACATGCATGCATAAAATATTGACCAACACAATATTAATTAGTCATACATAAAATATTGGCCATGACCATATGAGTAGTTATGAATTACACAAAATATGAGTTATAGTTTGCAAATAAAGTTTTACATCATCGATTGAGAAGAGTGTTTCGCTTTCTTCTTGCTTTTCTTGCTCGTCGTTGAATAATTTAGCCCCGTGTCGTGACTTCTTCTTTTGAAGGGTCGACCCGACCTCGGTAGCGTGGTCCTCGCTTCTTCTTGTGGTGTATGTTGTGTCTTCATCCTCGGATTCTTCCATCATTGGGTCTCCGACTTGTCCTTCGAAGTCTTCCTCGTTGGCGACTCCATCCATTCCGACGATGGTCCTCTTGCCTCTCCTCACGATAACACGGCTAGGCCCGGATGGGTCGGTTATGAAGAAGCATTGGTGCACGTGTTCTCGCCGCACCCATGGCTCATTCTGCGCGGTGGCGTTCGTGGATTTGGATTTGTTGGCTTCGGGTAGAAACATGGTGGTGAAATACCGGTCTTCTTTTCTGACGCTCTTAGCCCATCTGATACGGAACATCGGCACTTTCTCCCCAGCGTAGCTAAGCTCCCGGATTTCCTCGATTCTTCCGTAGTATCTAGTCTTTACGTCACCCGTCCGAGAATCCATCGTTACCCCGAGTTCCGGTAAACACTCGTTCTTGTCTTTTTCTTCCGTGTAGAATGTGTACCCGTTGATATCGTACGCTTGGTAAGTCATGATGTTGGGCGCGGGGCCATGTGACAAGGCCAATACTAGTTTATCCTTGTCGAATCCATTGGTGGGGGATTAGCAACAATGTGGTCTTTGAACCAGCGCGCGAAAGAGGAGTTGTGCTCTCTCGTATATTTCTGCTTCCGTCATCATCGGCTTGCCATCGTTCTCTATCATGGTTTTGTGCTCTTTCAACCAAGGATCGATCAAGTCAATGTGTTGTAGCGCTACTAAGTTGGCCCTCGTCAAAGTCGGAACTCCGACCGGACATGTGCACGTGCAGTTCCTTCCTTCCATTTTTGTGGCCTACTCCCTCGAACCTACGGAGGTACTTGTTTTGAGGCAAACCAACAGGGTCCTCGATGTCTAGATAATTCGTGCGTAAAGAGATGCACTCTTCGGTGAGCCAGCCCCGTACGATGCTTCCATCTGGATGTGACCTGTTACGAACGTATCCTTTAATGACCCCATTCATTCTTTCAAACGGCATCATGTTGTGTAAGAATGCCGGCCCTAGACCGACGATATCATCCATTATATGGACCAACGGATGGACCATCACGTCAAAGAATGCAGGCGGGAAGTACATCTCCATCTCACATAGGATCACCACGATCTCTTCCTCGGAGCCTTGCGAGTTTCTTCACGCTTATCGACTTCCGAGTTATGACGTCGAAGAAGTTACAGAGCCCGATCAGCGTTGCACGGACATGGTCATCCATTATACCTCGGATTGCAACCGGAAGAATCTGCGTCATCATCACGTGACAGTCATGAGACTTCATGCCGCCGAAGTTTCGTTTCTTGGGGTCCATGTATCCGCTTATTACCCCGGAGTAACCGAAGGGCACTCGACTCCTACAAGGCAATTGAAAAATTGATCGACCTCGGCCGGACTAAAAGTGAAGCAGGAGGGGGACGAGTAATAGTCCGGCTGCTTAATCCTTTTGCGCTTCCGACCGCCGTCCGCCTCCTCCTCCGATCGTCCCTCTTGGGCCGGCGGGATCCGAAGCTCTTCCCCGATGCCCAAAACTTTCGGGTCCTCGTCTTGCTTTCGGCCCATCTTTGGTCCGGTCCGGCATGTTGAGAAGAGTGCCAAGCAAGCTCTCGCACACGTTCTTTGTAATATGCATGACATCAAGGCGAGTGAGGTGTATCGAGAATTTTCCAAGTACGGCAAGTCCCAAAACACGGACCTCCTTTTCCATACACCAATGAGCGGCGTCGTTTCCTTTTTCTTCTTCTTCTCTCCGGGCTTTTGACGAATCTTTCCCGGCGCGAGGCACTCCTTCCAACCTTTCGGTAATGTATCGATCTCTTCGCCGCTCTTCTTACGTGGAGGTCCTCGGGGTTCATTTGTACCATCGAACGGATCTCCACGCTTTCTCCACGGGTCGGTTTTCGTAGCCACCTTCGATGCCCCATGTAAACTGTTTTCGAAGAGCCATCCTTACCAAGCTGCAAAAACATCGTCTCTTCCATGCACCCGACACATGCCTTGTGTCCATGGCACACCCGGCACGAAATGTAACCGTATCCGAGGTAGTCCCGCACCGTCGTGATCAACGCGGCTCTCAAAGGGAAATATTCTTCCGCGACGGCGTCCCATGTATCTACCCCTTCCTCCGCCCACAACGTTTCAAGCTCCTCCTTTAATAGTTCGAGATACATGTTGATATCGTTTCCTGGCTGTGTCGGCCCTTGAATTAGCATACTCATCTCGTATGTACTTCCTCTTCATGCACAGCCGGGGCGGGAGGTTGTAGATCCATACAAACACGGGCCATGTGCTATGTGTGTTGCTCTCGGTTTCCGAACGGATTGAATCCGTCCGTGCTCGCACCCAACCCGATGTTTCGGGATCTGCCCCAAAACTTCCGAATTCATTGTCTAATGCTTTCCACCGGCTTGCATCCGAAGGGTGCGTCGGCACCGGGTGCTCAATCCGCTCTTTATCATTCAACACCGCCTCCTTTCTTTCTGCGTGCCGCCGCATGAGCTTTGCTTCCTTGCGGTCCGCGTAGAACCGTTGAAGCCGGGGGCGAGCGGGAAGTACCACACAACTTTCCGAGGAGCTTTCTTCTTCCCTTTCTTGTACCGTTCAGCTTCACACACGGGACATTTGGTCTTGTCCATGTGCTCCTTGCGATACATGATACGGTCGTTGATGCAGGCGTGATACTTTTCGTGGGGTAAGTCGAGAGGGCACGTGATTCTCTTGGCCTCGGCTAGACTACCAGGACACGTGTTCCCGGCAGGAAGGAGATCTTTCACGTATTCCAGGATGTCGTCGACGCTTGTGTCCGTCCATCCGTGTTTCACCTTCATCTGCAGCACATCGAGAGCTACTCTCAAGCGAGACTCCCCCAACCCGCGACCTGAGTCGTACAACGGAGTATTCGAGTCTATCTCGAGTTGCTCAAGCTTTGATTTCCGCTTGGCGCCTTTCGTCTTTTCGAGAAGCAGCATCTTGAAGATGAGGGTCCCGCACGACCGAAGCTAGCGGCACCTCTTCGTCGTCGTCAAGGTTATTGTCGTCGTCAAGGTTATTGTCGTCGTCAAGGTTATCGTCATGTGCGACAAACTCTTCATCGTCATCGCATCATGATGCCCTCCTTCTTGCCGGCCATTTTTACCAACCGCCGCCGTCGCCCCATTGACCTCCGCGCCATCATCACTCATCCATTGAGTGTGTCCATGCATGAAACCATTAGTGAGCAGGTGCCCCTGCAATTTGCCTGAATACGGGTCAAACCATTTCCCTCGTTTGCATCTCCGGCACGGACACAATACCTCCGTGCGGTTATTTTCATACATGTCGATGATCGCGTGTTTCGGATATCTCATCACGATGCTTTCACTCATCTCGATAACCATTATCGCCTGCATGGTAAGATTACATAATTCATTAGAACCATGCATCCGTCGGTAGTTTTCACGGAAAATTTCGGCATGACCTTCCTACACGGTAGGACATAGGAGCGCCGTAAATGTGCCGAAACGGAAACTTGAAGAATCAACATTTCGGCGCAACGTTGGCAACTCATTTTCAACGCCAACACACACACAAGCACAAGCACAACATATATATATGCCACACACGAGAGCTTTTCTTCAAATGTCCAACATACATTGATTACATTCCTTAATTTGTTCATTAATCACCTATTTGTTTGATATATTCGTCGATAAGATCGAGACGACGCGCCGCGACAATGGCGTATGGAAGCCGACTTTCTAGATCTAGATCTAGATTGAGCGGTCAATGCGGGATAGTAGATCTAGATCTACATAGGGGGATGTGGGAGATGCATGTAAGAAGGGAAGATTTGCTCAAAAAATATGATTTTGTTTGGTCAAATTGGTGAAATTGGGGATAGAAATGGACAAAAATGTGCTGGGTTGGGAGAAGGGTCGGGTTGTGTGGATGAGGAGTGAGTGTGTAGTGGCTTGTGAGTGCTGGTTGGTGGCTGTAATAAGTCCCGAGCTACCGCCGGCGCACCAGGGCTCGGGTGCGCCGGCGAGTGTATAGCCCATCCGGCTATATCTGCTCCGCACCGGGCCCATGAAGCATTGCCGGCGCACCGGACCAAGAGCGCGCCGGTAATAAAAAATTACCGCCGGCGCGCTCCTGGGCTGGTGCGCCGGCAATGCTTCGTGGGCCTGGCCGAGTTGGGGGGGATGTGTTGCCAGGAAATAGCGCCGGCGCGTCGTGTCAGCTGGTGCGCCGGCAGTGGGAAGGCATCGCCGGCGCGGCGGTTTCCTGGTGCGCCGGCAACAAGTTCCACCGGCGCATGCCTATGGTGGTGCGCCGGCACCACTTGCCTCCACCTATAGGCTTTTCCCTAGTAGTGGAGGTCTGGTGGATCTGGTGGCAGCCGATGCGGTGGTGGCTCCCGCCTCTCTCGTCATCGTGGTGGTGGCGGAGGAGTGATGGAGGCGCGCAACGTTTGTGTCTGCCCGCTGCGTCCGCAGCAGGGGAGTTTGCTGGCTTCTCGTCGGAGGATTCTCACGGCGCCGATGTCGCCGTATCTGATGGCCGAAGGGCGGCCCCTCCACCTTTGGAGGATTTGAACGGCGACTTTCTCTCCGTCTCTCATGGCCGTAGGGCGGCCCCTCCTTCCTGGGACGACGCTTGCTCGTCGTCTGCAGGTCTTCTTCAACCTCCAATCATCTAGCTGGAGGCTCAAAAGCATCGTCGGAGTTAGCTCCCGTCTCTATGCCCCAAGTGGTTTCGTCCCCGGCGGCGTGGAGATTGGCTCCGACGAGTTCGTCAGTGGTGGTTTTGGAGCTGTCCTCGATCGCGTTTTCTCGCGCCGGTCAAAGGACTTTAGTGCAAAAAGTTTGGGTCTGTTTGTAATTTCCTTTTTCTTCACGACCCTTTGTGTAATTGTACCTCCACCGTTGATAATGAAGCTCTAGGTCCTTCAGGACCTCTCCTGTTCAAAAAAAAAATTAGCTCGTAATACTCTAGAACTTCAAGGAGGCTGCTTGTGGCTCCTGAACTCTCCTGATATAGATCTTGTACCTCTTATGATTGTTCAATAAAGAGATCTATGTCCCCTAAAAAAAGCAGTATAATGCTTCTCTTGCTCAGCTACCTCGTTCACTAATCTGTCGCCGCTGGCACGTTTCGTCCTGCCGCTCCCGCGAGCGCAGGGCGGAACCCTAGTAACCCCATCCTCCAGCCCCTCCTCCCTCCTTCCCTCCCTCGCCGCAGCCAGAGGGCGTCACCGGGGCAAAGCCCCGTTGCGCCGGTGGCGGCGGGGCCTCTCTCTCCCCCTCGTGTGGTTGTGGTGGCGCGGGCTGGCACGGTCGGCGGGGGCGCCATGCTCAACGTTTGGCGTGGCGGCGCGGTGGTTCGCCCACGACGTGGTGAAGATGTAGCTCCGGCGGGTCTAGCGGCTGGCTGGCACGGCCCTGCGACAGCGTGGCCGTGGCCATGGGTGGCGGCAGCGGGCCTAGGTCTGGGCCGCATCTGGACTACATCGGGTCGGGCGGCCCCGATGCGTCTGGTCGACAAGCGGCGAGGGCGGTGGCTCGTCTTCCCCCGATGTCCTGTGGCGGGCATCGTGGTGGGTGCCTCGGCTTGGCGTCCTCAACTCCTCGGGAGGTGAGGCGGCGGCGGGCGGCGTCTACGGCGTGGAACTCCGGTTCACGTCGGTTTCTGAGGTAGTATCTGCCGTCCTTGGCTCTGGTGGGTTGGTCGGGGCCAGGGGAAACCCTAGGCCAGCTGGTAGCTATGGTCCCATCCACTCACCTTTTCCCCATCTCCCGGACGAAAGTCCAAAATCTCGCTGATTGGGCGGCGGCAATGCGTTGTTGCGCCGTGACCTTCTTGGAGGCGCCTCCTGGGGAGGTTTTGGAAGGGTGGCGGAGCTGAAGGTTGCAGTTTTTGGGTTGTGTCAGTCTTCGAGCAGCTGCGGTGATCTCTAGCCCGTATGCGTGTGTCAACGATAGTCTGCCCCGTCCTCTGCAGGTGCACCCGGCGGATTTCTCGTCTCTGGTGGGTGTCCAAGTGCTCGGCAGTGTGGCCGGTATGGTGTGATCTTCGTCAAGGTAGTCTTCTTCTAGGGCGGCGCTGGGCCGGAGCCCAACACCTCTTCAGCTCTCGGGTGAGCTTCTCTCATGTCCGATGGTTCGACGCCTTCGAGCCAGGCGAGAGGGCAGGGGCCCTCTTCGGTATGAGAACAGGTTGGTTCTCCCCTGGTTCAAGACTGCAATTATGCTCCTGGCAGTGCCTCGCCGTGCTTCTTGGCTGGTGTCCTTGGTGCCGAACGGCGGCCGTCTGCACTTCTGCAATCTTGTCCTCGCTCTTAGTGCAGTGTTATAATTTGTTCTGTGTATACCTTTGTATCTTTCTTGCCGTGGTGTGCGTGGTGCGGTGTACTATTGTAATCCCTGGACGGAGCTGGGCTTTCGAGCCTTCTGTTTTACTAATCTGTCGCTGAGTCCGTTTCTTCGACCACCTTTTTTTCTTATTCTCCGGTTACATCATTTTTCACATTGCATTATTGCTTTCGTTTCCTGTTCATATTATATATAAGGTGTATTGTGTTGCACAACTTGTATGGGCAATAATTTTAGAGATTTGATTACGTTTTCTTATCTTATGTGTAGTCCTGTACTAGATCATGTCATAGGGTTAATCCCGCCCAAATATGGTGTAATTTTTCCTCAATGTGTGTTCTTTAATATTTGTGCCAGAAACTATACGGCTTATATCTAGAAACGGAGGGAGTATGCATCCATGTTAAAAAAAATTGTTCATATCTTTCAAAATAGTTCTTAATTTTTGAAAAATGATCACATGGTAGAGAAAAAGATTCATGCTTTGAAAAATGTTGTTCATACATTCAAGAACAAAATTCACATGTTCAAAAAATAATAATTGTAACCTTGCGACATGCCCGAGTCTCAACAAATTTTTGGGTCCGCCTCTTGTCATAACCTACATCGATTCATGTACTACACTAGTTCAATCACATCAGTTCATGCCTCTGAAATCTATCAATTAGGAAGCGAGGAAATTGGCACGACAAACACGATCTCTTGCTAGCTTGTCCACACAACAGACAGCTACGCACACCTTGTGCATGCATGGGAACTACCCGTAAGAGTATAATAATACATCCAATGTTTTTCTCTTTCAAATGACTATACTTTATTTTTCTCGTGTTCTTTTTTACCAAAAGTTACTCCTAACATAGAAAAATTGTTGGTATAAAATTAGAACCGTGGTTTTCAATATGAATCCAACGATGTGATCAAGATCTCGTAGCTCAATTTTTTGATCAAAGTTCGTTTTAAAATACGTGTGTGTCTGCCTTATTCATCGAAACATAGGCTTATCTCCTCGCTCATAAAACAAATGAAATTATGCAGTCACTAATGCAAACACTTATTGCGATAGAGAAGTGAAATTTTCGCCTACTCCAGTTAATCCCCATTACCTGGTCGTTGCTGGATGATTAAGTCATCATATCATGAGTATAGAGGTGACACCTAGTTGCCCGGTGAAAGTAACCTAGGAGTAATGCTACACTTACGGGAAAAACCTACGAAAATAGCTTACGAGATGACGTGGAAGAGCAACGTGGAAGCAATCTAATTATCTCATTCAGAAATTAAGGAAACTGCTAGCGCAATCATCTGAGCACGGCGCCGGCGCGCGAAGGCGGCCCTCCCAAGGGGCAGTGCGAGCACCGGCTATGGAAGCACATCCACACGACGCTGCAGGCCATGCATGACAAGTTATCGCTCGAGTCTTCGCCGCACTCGACGAAGACGATAGCAGCGCCGGCGTTGCCGATGTCATGGGTGACGATGTACCGCCGAGCGCGGAGAACATTGCGCAGCCTGCTGGAGGGCTGGATACGCCCAAGGATCGACGTCGTTCACGACGGAGACGACGCCCTGGCAGCCGAAGTGCTGCTGGTCTCTTGGGAGGGCGCGAGTCTCAGCGAGCCACGGCGGCGGCGGCATGGCCGGTGCGGCCGCGGGACAGATGCTCGAGGGCTTGAACGAGATGATTAAGCTGGCCGACGCCGGTGCCCCTCCAGCGTTCTCCACTCGTGCTCCCGTTGTAGTATACGACTCGCCGTCGGCCTGTAGTCGGAGAGAGGAGGGGCGGAAACGCCGGAGATCTGGGGATGATTGCTCGTTAGAGAGGAAGCCAGGATCGTGGCTTCCACGTCGGAACCACGTCAGCCCGTAGATTTTTGCCCGTAAGAGATTTTTCGTAGGTGTAGCATTATTGGTAACCTAGGGCTAGGGGTATCTGTCGATCGGTCACTGATCCGCCTATCCACATCCTGGCCGTACAAGCAACCACGTGGGGCCTAGATTGAAGAATGATTCGGCAATCCACTTGGCACGTACCTCCATGCATGCACAGATGTGACACCCGCTCTCTCACTCTACTGCATGCATGGTCCGTCTCGTTGCTAGGACAGCGACCACGAAAGGAACCTTGACACGTTGCCTTGCCTCCCTTCCTCGTCAACATCTCGACGAGAAACAAAGCTTAGCAAAGCAACTGATCGACCGTAGGAGCTACACACTACAGTATCCCTACCATACTACAGAAATCTATAGCCAGCTCTGTCTATGTCTCGATGGTGGAGGTGGACCATAGATGAGATGAGCAGGCAAAGGCTCCTTCCATTTCCATGGCATACATGCAAGGGCAGGATGAAAACCCTGCCCTGTTGATGATGCATTCAACGTCTTGCATCAAATGATTATGTTCCTTTTGTGTTTGTTTGTTCATGCATGGACGAGCTGATAGATTCTTTCGTTCTCATTCCCCATTTGTTCAAAGTGCACAATATACTTCAAATTTATGTGCAACCACGTGCTTGGCTCTGGCTTCTATCACAGCTAAATTTTGTAGTGGCGTATGTTAGGTGACTAAATCTTCTTGTAGTAGCATATGCTAGTTTATATTGGGATTTTGTTTTTTATTTATCAAATTAATGATAATGTGATACTCTTTGAATCGCTAATCAGTTGTAGTGCTGTGGTTAATGACATGCCCTTTGCATTTCCCTTTGTTGGTTATTTGTTTTTCAGATCTTGTTGTGTCCCTTGTTCACAAATAGTTTTTTTTTTTGACGGTTAAAGGCAGGAGCTCTGCCAATTCATTATAGTAGGGGGAAATACTGTACAAGACAGATGAACTGTCTAAGAGTAGTACAAACTCACACAACAAGGCTACATCTTACAGGCTAACTCAAAGGAGTTTAAATCCTCCCGTATGAGTTGAACAACAACGCTAGAGATAATAGATGTATTCTCGAAAACACGCCTATTACGCTCCTTCCAAATGCTCCACGCGATATACACCGCAGCCGTCGCCTGAACCTTGGTCGTCTTGTCCCTGTTCAGCTTCCAGATCCTTCTCCACCAAGCGCGGATGGAGGTTGCCGAAGTACCAATTGCAGCAGCCAAAGGGTGATCACTTGAAAAGGCTTGCCAAACTTCCTTCGCGAAAGGGCAAAGGATGGAGAGGTGAACAGCCGACTCAGGAACCTGATCACACAGAGGACATAGGTCTTGTGCAGGCATGCCACGTCGATGCAGACGGTCAGCAGTCCAAAGTCTGTCTTGCAACAACAACCAGCAATGGAACTTGATTTTTGGTTCAGCTTTAACTTTCCAGACTTGGCTAAGGTGAGGAAGAGGGAGTCTAGTTTTGAATTGAAACTCGTAAGCCGATTTAGCCGAGTAGCAGCCGTCCTCAGTGAGTGACCAACTGATGGAATCAGGAGCATTAGAGAGCTCAACATTCTGAATCTTCTGCCATAATATGAAGAATTGGTCCATCTCCTCAACAGACGAAATTCTTTCTAAGCCTTTCATCCATTTGCTTCCTTCAAGCGCCACTTTAACCAACAAGTTTTTCCTTCTAGCCAATTGGAACAAAAGGGGGGCGATACATTGAGGTGCAGAACCATGCAACCATCTGTCACACCAGAAACTGCATTTACCACCATTTCCAAGCACAATTGTAGTGCAAGCAGAGAACATATGCTTATCAACGCGGTCGCAAGGCACTTCAGTGCCAGACCAAGGCCTCTCCGGTTCAGTCCATTGGAACCAGAGCCAACGCAGATAGTGATGGCTGACCTTCCAATATGTGGACATCGCATGAGTTAGTTAGGATATATATAGACGGAAAAAATGAACTTGTTTTGCTGGGCCATAACTTGTTGGATTCTATGTGGTTCATTTCATCATCTTCATTTGTCTTGTTTCCGAAGATCTGAAGATCATTATTGAACCATCCTGGATGCTTGAATGTTGAATCACGTTGACAGTTGTTGCCTTATTGGGGAGCTTGCACAACGGTATAGATTCCTTAAAAAAAATAGTACAGATTAATGGACATGTAGTATTCCTCCTCTAGCATGTAAGCTCACCTCAGATTAAAAAGAGAAGTGAACAACCGTGCTCTGAAGATTATACATAGGGGGTGTAGTAATTAACAACCGTGCTCGATCTAAAGATTGTCGGAAACCATACATGGAGCTACTTTGTGATCCCCACCTCATTACCCTGCCCTAATATTCTTTTTATTGTAACTTTTAGTTTTCGAACCATGCAGGAGAACTGCATGTGAGATATTGTTGAAAAAAGATGTCAAAGAGGACCAGAGTAAATCATGCTGGAATTTCCTTCGCGAAAACTTTTCAGTAGTATACGCAGAGCATATTCGCAAGGAAAAGAAAGTTGGTACTGTTGAAATGATTCTTTTTTTTGTCTTGTGTCTGTCCCGTCCCGTGAGGTTTGACCCTGGTACAGCACGTACAATGTAGGACAGTAGGAGTAGCTGCCTACGGCTACGGTAAGTTGGTGGACCGACAGGAATTCACCTTGTGGGATTCAGCGTTTTTGTTTTCCATCCCTTTTCATATCCTAAACAAGCATTTTCTTTCTGTTTGTTTATCGTGTTCCATCCCATCACAGACCAGCCTTGCTGAAAGATTGCTGGGAGGCTAGCTAGAGCCTCATCGATGTAGCATCTACTTTCGGAGAGCAATCTATGCACGGAAACTGCTAATATAATCTCTCCGTCTACTTTTGGATGCAATAAGGTCGGATAATGACTACTGAGTAGGGTTGGCTCTCGCGTCGCTCCCGCGAGCGACCGAGGGCCCCTGGCGGCGCCGCCCCTTCGCCCCCCTCCACACACACTCCCCCTCCCTCGTCGCCGCCTGAGGGCGTCGCCGGCGGGTCCCTCTTCTCCCTCGCTCGGTGGTGGCTAGGGCGCCGCGCTGTGCGGTGGGCGCGGCGGCGCGGTCCTTCGACGGCGGCGTGGAGACGGCGCGGACCTAGCGCGCCTGCGGCGGTGGCGGCTCTCGGGAGCGTCCTCGATGGTGGGCGGCGCGAATCCCGACCATGGCGGGCGGTGGAAGACGGGGTCGGCGCGGGTTGGGCCCGGCGCGGCGTGCAGCGGCGCTGCGCCCATCCAGCCCGACTCGGCGGGGAGCTTGGCGTGGTGGTGGTCTGCGGCATCTGGCCGCCTCGTTTTCGGGCCGAGGCAGGGGCCCTGGGCCCATTTCAAGCCCACTTTTGCCTCAGATCTGTGGCCGTCGGTAGCCATGGGGGCTGCATGTGGCAGATCTGGCCGGTGGCGCTCCCTCATCGGGTTTCGGGGCTTGGAGGCGGTGGCCGGCCTGCTCCTCGGTCGGCGTCCGACGCCCTCAAAGCGATGTGTCTTGTTTGTTCCCTCGGTTTCGCGGTGGCCAGGGTTGGGATCCCGGGGCGGCGACCCTGGAAGGTGGGAGTTATGTTGGTCGACGGGCGATCCAATGACTCTGGTGCTGGCCGGTGACCACGGCCGTGAGAGCGGCGTGGTGGTCGTCGAGTTGAGTGTTGCAGGGTGTAGATGGCGGTGATGTTGCCAAAGGGAAACCTTTGCCCCTCGGGCCACGGTGGCGGAATTCGCGGATGGCGTTCCCTTGTTGAAGGCGTCGTGAGGCTAATCTCCGTCCCTCTACTTCGTCCGGGTGAAAACCCAAGATCCTCGGATCGGGCGGTGACGGCACTCCGGTGTCGTGCTCTTCTTGAAGACACCGTCTTGGAGCCCACAGCGCGAGGCTCACCGATGGTCGTGATGGAGGTGATTCTTCGGCGATCATCACCAAGGCTTGCTCCGTTCCCTTCCCTTGTCGAGTTTCCTTGGCGCTGTTGTTCGGTTTGTGAGCAACATGGCTCGGTCCCCGGTGGTGGTCGGCTTCCGGTGGCGCTTCTGCGACGGAGGAGTGCTGTTGAGGCGCGCGTGAAAAATGGCTCGCTCTCGAGTGAGCTCTGGCCCGACACTGTAGAGTCTAGCTCTACTCCGAGTCCTCATAGGCGCTTTGGCTGAGCATGTTGGTCAGCTTCTTCGGTAGTTCGTGTGGGGGTGTGATGTCGTTCTGTAAGCTGGGTTCAGTTCAGCACTTTGTATCGTTCTCGCTGTTGGTGGCTTTGTTTATTTAAAGTTGGGCACTTAAGGTCGGATAATTTTTTGGTCTGCTAGCTATTTTCTCCTGTCAGGTGTCGTTTATTCATACAGTAGGTGTTTCTCTCATATGCGTTTTGTTCGATCCATCTGGTCACTTGTGCCCGGGAAGAATAACTGAAGCTAAATCTCTGCCGACCCCTGTTGCATAAACGCATGACACAAACTAAACTGGCGCCCAAGTCACAAACTGAACGGATCAGGCATCTAGACACAAACTAAACTGGCGCCCGTTCGGTCATCCATCATCCACGGTCTTCTGCTGCTCGATCTCGTCTGATTTTTGTTCCATCCACCTGTACGAGCTGCTATGATGAACTGATGATATTTGGGTGTGTTCAGAGAGATGGAACCCAGCATTTGGCATTTGGCAAGACCCCATGGACTTCCCTCCAAGCAGCTAGACACACACGCCCCTCGAAGGATTAAGGCTGCATCAACCTCGACACTGCTGATCTGCACCGTCTCCCATGAAAATGCTACACGCCTTAATTTGATCCTTTCCTTTTTCTCTCTGCGCTTCGTCCAACGATGAACACCACACCCCCATGGCCAGACCCTGCTCGCTCGCTCGGCCCGGAGAGACGCGTTTGTCTCTTCCGTTGAGAATCTCTAGGAGCCATGACACAAAGTATAATTCACCAATTCGCGGTACTAGTGGTGCCACAGTTGGCATGCATGCAGCTCCTCTCCCTCGTGCTCCTTCACTTCTTCGTCCCATCCCCATCATCCCCATGGGGGGAAGACAAGGCTTACACACACCTTCTCTCTTTATTTCCTTCTTTCTTGGGCTCGTTGCTTCCCATCTTATTCATTCATTTGCTCTCATGGCGATGAGCTATTAAGGTAGTACGTACTCGTACTCGTGCGTTTGATGCTTGGTGGATCTCGGTTGATTTGGTTGCGTGCCGGCGGATCGCGATCGGGGCCGAGTTCCCGAATCATGCGTCTTTTTCTCACCCGCGTCTCAGTAGCTGACAGTCTCCGGCTAATCAATCAACGGTCTCGCTTCCTTCTATATGCGTGAGTGTCTTCACCTAGCTAGTGGCAGCATGCAGCTAATGGTTGTACGGAGTGGTACTAATAGCTATGTTTTGACCCATAATGATGGCACTGTTTGGCAAAGCTCAAGAAAACAACGTGGTGGGATGGAGGGGAGAGTATCATCACAGGATCTGTCTAGAAAGAGGCGATGCATAGTTCAGCAGGCTACTTATTTATTTTGCCAGCCCCAGGTTCGTTACGATATGTTCACAGGCCGGGTCCACTGTTGAATTACAATAGCTTATTGGCATCGCAATGCTGGGAAATTGCTAAAAAGAAGTTTTTTTTTGGTAACACAAAAGGAAATGTTCGCCTTGTCTATTTTCACCGTTATTTTATTGCCAGCATGGCTGCCAAATACATTGCTTTGTTGCCGTCCTTATCTAGTACCCACGAGCGAGCCCGGCGTGGTCGGCCATAGCAGCAAGACCACCACCCTAGCTAGAGCGGGGTTCGAGCCCCTCACCTCCGTCGCTATTGAGGCGCCAGCCACCGGATCCGAGCGAGGAAGTGCGCCGCCGCCTATGCAAGGGGCCACCTTCCGGAGGAGAGACGCCTCACTGCTGCCGTCCCCAACCAGGCTTTGCCCGACGACGCTACTGGCCTATCACGTATACCAGGTCGTTCATGTGGTTTGAAATCCATTAAATTTGGAGTGGCGGCAATTGGCAATTTGGCACCTACATTGCCCAAAGCCCAGATCAACACATTATCCACCCATTATGGGACGCATAGAAGACCATAATATCCGGAGACACTTTAGTTTGCTTGCATGTTTATGTTGGCAAATTCTCTCGACAAAACACCCAGCTCCTTCACATACTCCGCTTAATACAAAGACGCTTTTTTGTTAGCTTAATACAAAAATGTGCACTCTGTTGCGGGTTCTCGAAAAAAAACTTAGCTTTTCCACGCAAGTTTATGTATGTAAATTCTCTTGAAAAAACACTCAGCTCCTTCACCTATTTGTTTGGGGGAATCGTCGGTCACAATTAAAAAGTCTATTCATTGCATTAAAGAGTTGGAGAAGTCACGTAATTTAGTATTCTTGAATAAGTTTATACATGCGGATGAGTTGGAGAAGACACTATTTTATTTATGGAACATGACTTAGAAAAATCCATAAATATGAAGTTAATTCTTTCTTTCTTTGAACAATTATCCGGTTTAAAGATAAACTATCATAAGAGCGAAATTTATTGCTTTGGTAAGGCTAAGGAGGTAGAGCATGATTATCGAACAATATTTGGTTGTGAGGTAGGGTCTTTACCTTTTAAATATCTCGGCATACCCATCCATTATCGGAGGTTGCTGAATAAAGAATGGAAGCCTGTTGAGGATCGCTTCGAGAGGAAGCTGGCGTCATGGTTAGGAAAGATGCTTTCCTATGGTGACCGCCTTGTCCTGATTAATTCTGTTCTAACTAGCCTTCCGATGTTCCTTTTATCTTTTTTTGAGATACCCAAAGGGGTAAGGAAAAGATTGGATTTCTATAGGTCTCGCTTTTTCTGGCAAAGTGATGACATAAAAAAGAAATATAGATTAACTAAATGGAACATTATTTGTAGACCGAAAGATCAAGGGGGTCTTGGTATTGAGGTACTCGACATAAAGAATAGATGTTTACTTAGCAAATGGTTATTTAAACTTCTTTCCGAAAAAGGCGTGTGGCAGGAGCTGCTGCAAAAAAAGTACCTGCGAGGTAAAACGCTCTCACAAGTGCAAGCCAAACCCGCCGACTCTCCTTTTTGGAAGGGGATTATGGGGGTGAAAGATGAATTCTTTCATCGAGGATCATTTATCGTAGGAGATGGTAACGAGTACTCGATTTTGGGAAGATGTTTGGCTAGGTGATACTCCTCTTTCGAACAATATCCATCTCTATATAATATTACTCGATCTAAGAATGTCTTAGTATCAAACGTTATGTCTTATGCACCTCTGAATATAGGATTTGCTCGTGCACTCACACATGATAAATGGGAGACTTGGATTGTTTTAGTCCGTAGACTTATGGATGTATCTCTTAGTAATGAACCGGATAAATTCAAATGGCACTTAACCACTTCTGGGATTTTTTCGGTAAAGTCCATGTATGCCGATTTCTTGAATGGGCATACGGTTTCCTGAAAAAATATATTTGGAGGATAAATGTACCACTGAAGATTAAGATTTTCATGTGGTTCTTGTATAAGAAGGTGCTATTAACCAAGGATAACCTTGCAAAAAGACGGTGGAATGGGTGTACGGATTGTGTTTTTTGTGGATCTAAAGAAACAATTGATCATTTGTTTATTTCCTGTTCGTTCTCTCGTCTTGTTTGGAGGGTGGTTCATTTCACTTTTAATATTTCTCCCCCGCCAATATTACTAACCTGTTTGGCAATTGGTTAAATGGGATTGGTAAAAAAACTAAGGCGCTCATTCGAGTAGGGGTTTGTGCTTTAGTTTGGGCTATCTGGAATTGCCGTAATGATGTTGTTTTTAACAGGGTTGCAAAAACAAACTTCTTACAGGTTATCCACAGGGCTGCTTCATCAATTCACATGTGGTCCTACCTTCTTCCCACGGAGCAGCGGGAACCTTTGGATACTGGATGCAATCGGCCGATGGCGGTTGTACGGGCTATCTTCAGCCGGGGTGGTTGGCTGCATACTAAACGTATCCATGATGCATAAGCGAGCCATGTTTTTCTTATTTCGTTGGCTGATCTTTGTATCAACCCTTTGTGATCCATGAGTTGTAAACATTGATATTTGATACTCGTGTTGCTATTAATAAGTGAAAAGCCGTGTGCATCGTTTCGATGCAGAGGCTGGGGCTATGCTCTCATTTCGAAAAAAAAACCTATTTACTTTGAAATGCAAAGTGGAGAGTGTGGTGCTTGGCCATCGCCTCATCGGAACACACCTCAAAGAGTGTAGACTTTTGAAAGATTTTTTTTTACAATAGGTAACCGTATATGTTTATGAAATGTCTATATTGTCGAAACTTTTTTCTCACAAGACTTGCATGCACAAGAGGACTAGTCACGTGCCATGTATTTAGTGGGAGTCAAATACAATTGGGCACTTGCACCCGTGGCGGAAAAAAGTGTCAACTATTCAGAGTTCACGGGCGCGACGTGCCTCCAGCGTCCAGGACCGGGGTGCTGGGCCGTGATAGCCGGTAAGGCCGGTACACAAAACCTTTAAAATCATACAGATCAATCAAACATGGTCCATGCATGCATGAATGCGTTTTCTGCGCTAGTATGCTGCATACACGGGGATGGGACAAATAGTCACAAGATGAAGAGACCATCTTGTTTTCTTGTCCATGAAATTTATTTGAGTTGGAGTTTTTGAACGAATAATGAGCCTTCGATGACGCTAGCATCGCATCACGTTGAACACAGAATTAAGATTCAATTACTACTGAATAATTAATCTGTCTTTTCTACCGGCTGTTACATGCAAGAATGGATGTTCAATCCATCGTGGTTCTCACGCATACATGTCGTCCACATGTCATCGCATCATCAGGCACGATGCTCTAGTTTCCAAAGGAAACTGTTATTGTGATCAGATCAGATCGGATATCCACCGGCAGCACTCTGGACAAGGAGAAAAGCAGAGGATAGCGAAGAGAGCAGAGGAAGGAAGGGTCGGCATTAAGAAGGGAGAAGGCCATTTCAACTCCGGCCGAAGACCACATAGAGGTGCTACACCAAGTGGTTTGTCCCTAGCGGCAACATCACTGCTCCGGTTGTTGTGTTCGTGTTCGTGTTGTGCTAGAGAAGGTTCCCAAAGAACTCGACCGTGGTTTCTTTTCTTCTTCTCGGGGTCCTTTTTGTAAATGTGGAGATCCTGTTTGTAACTTTCTCTTATCTTTGGACCTTTCTGCAATGTTTAATCCCACTGCTATAATATAAGAACTCTCGGTCCTTCGAGACCCAACACTTGGTAAAAAGAACATCGACCACAACATCAATGCTGCCCCCCTCGCGACAACATCTTCTTTCCTTTCCCGTGACTATGTACATCATGTTGTCGAGAAACAAAGCAAAGCATGTGTCTGTCTTGCTAATCTTGTAACTTTTTTTTAGATAAAAGGGAGTCATTCCCCGATTTCATTAAGGGAACCAGAAGCTACAGAATATCATCCCACACCTCACAACACAACACAGGCAAATACTTAGGCAGATTACAGACCAGGTCTTTTTAAACTGAAAACCTAGTTCTTGACATCAGAAGAGAGAAAAAGGGAGGAGAAAATGCAGATACAAACTGGAATAGATCAAAGACAGAAAAGGGGGGGGGAGAGAAACCATTGCTGCCAATCCCTCACACCCTCCCTATTAAGGATGGCAATGGCCAGGGTATGGGCAGGGAGAGGAATACCATACCCATACCCGTATAGTACAAACTTCTACCCACACCCGTACCCATCGGTATAAAACTTTACCCATATCCATACCCGACGGGTACCCGTACCCATTGGGTACCCGATGGGTAGTTTAAATTGTACACAAGTCAATCATAATTTTACATTTATCGATAACAATTTTGGTAAAAAAATTAATTATCTCAACTCAAAAAATAGGTAGTTGAGTACATAACAATTAACATAATATAAAAATCACATTCTCATATTCTAACTCATAAGTTAACAGAAGTAGATGTGTCACGTAAGAATCTAACAATAAACGGGCAGGGTATAGGTATACCCGCGGGTACGAGGCTATACCCGTACCCTGCCCATGACTTAACGGGCAGGGTATGGGTACTACCCATGGGCATAAAAGTCTACCCATACCCTGCCCATGCGGGTAAGTTACCCGCGGGTACCCGTACCCGTGGGTAAAATTGCCATCCTTACTCCGTATCTGTGACCAAACCACTCCTGCTTTTTTTGCATCAGAATGCAACTTTCTCTTTCTTTTTTCCTTCCTTTTTTATTCCCTACATCATCATCCTTGGTGTCCAGGAGATCCAACTTCTTCTTGACCCGAACACTTCAATTGCTACCCTTTCTAGCACCTTTGCACAGAATTCCAGCCTACTCCTAGCGTCCTCCTTCACCTGCAACAAATTCCAACAGTTAATATAGTAAAAAAATTTCAGAATGACAACATAAGGTTCATCAGGCCATTTTTCTCAAAATATACCAAATTTCTTGTTTCCCAAATGCTCCAGATTACAGCTGCAATCCCTATAGCAAGAATTTCTTTTTTCTTCCCCCCAAAACCTTTCAACTAGTTGGAAATGCAATGATCAGCAGAATCAAATTGAAATTTCAAACCAAAAGTACAACTGACCACATTCCAGATGTATCTAGCCAGGGGGCATTTGAAGAAAAGAGGACTGATAGTTTCATTACATCCACAGAAAAGATATTTTTTCTCACATTTGCCTCCCCTGTGCAACAACACATCTCTTGTCAGTATGCTTTTCTTTAGCATCAACCACAAGAAGGTCTTAATTCTAAGGGGTTTCTTAACCTTCCACATGAATTTATAAGGAACTACATCATTGCATTGCATTGCATTGATAGGTACAGAGATTTAACTGAAAACTGCCCTGTGTTAGTCAATTTCTAAACCAACTTGTCAGGTTCATTATTCAGTGTAACCCTCTCTAACAGTTTTTTTAAATCAAGCCATTGTTCTCTAAGCCCCCCCACCACCATTGCCCTCCTAAATCTAAGCATTTCCACTCCTACATCAAAAACTTCTTTGACTGTCACATTCTTGTTCATAGATACCAAAAACAATCTTGGGAAGGCCTTGGCCAAACAGGAAGAACATGTCCATTGGTCCTCCCAAAAGCTTGTTTTTGCTCCATCTCCAATTTGGATTTTGCAATGTTGCCAAAAGGATTTTTTGACCTCCATTAAACCCTGCCAGAAATGCGAGTCGCCACTTTTGGTAACTGCCTGGCAAAGAGTTTGTTTTTGGAGGTACTTTTTCCTAAGGATTTTTTTGCCAGATTCCATCCTCATTAAAAATCTTCCATATCCACTTAGCTAATAGGGCAATATTAATTTTCTCCAAGTCTAGGACCCCTAAACCACCTTGGTCTTTTGGCATACACACTGTCTGCCAGTTTACCAGTGATATTTCTTCTTTTCCTCAGTTTCATCCCACAAGAAATTGTTTCTAACTCTGTCCATTTTCTCCTTCACACCTACTAGTATCCTATAGAAGGAGAACATATATAGAGGGACACTAGTCAGAGATGAGTTGATCAGGGTAACTCTTCCTCCTATTACCAACATTTTTCCCTTGCCAAGGCCCTAGTTTATTCCTCCTTTCTTTTTTTTCCTTCAGTAGAGTCCCAATAAAAGTTCTTCAACCTTCTTTTCTTTATTGGTACTCCCAAATATTTTATTGGGAGTAAATTAGATTTACAGGTGAAGATTCTTTCAAAATCTTCCTCCCTATCTGAAGCTAACCTTGTAACTAGAATGTTTTATAATTAACAATGAAAAAAATCGACACTTTTTTATAAGAGATTGCAAGCTAAATGGACTTTTCGCTCTTTTTTTCTATACGGTGGGCATGTGAGAGGTGATGTTTCTCCCTCACTTGATGGTGAGCCATGGGAGAGGTCTCTTTTTCTTTCTCTTGAATGTGGGCCATGGAAGAAGTGAGGTTAGACAAGAGAAGGTGCCAATGCTCATTCATGCATGAAAGCTCTGCCGTGTGTAAACACACGTCCATGCATCCGATATCTATCCTGCCTCAAATCATTCCGCTTCTTTGTTTTCTGTTTTAAATTGCTCAAGCATGAAAGCAAAATCATGTCCGTTGCTGCTAGCTAGATTCAGTCGTGTGTTCCAATTGCTCATCCGCGTGTGAATTGCACGATGTGTACAATTGAGAACCGACACTGGCGACACGCAAATGTGCGCGCATTACCGGCCGTTTATTTGTTAATTGGTTTAGCCGATCCACAGTGTTTGACTCCTATTTCAACACATTTATAAGTGTGTCAGCTGACGAGATCTTGCTTTTGTCACATACCGGTCGGTTATATGTTCACTGGCCTCCTGAATATACATATATACCTATTTTTCATGATTAACAGATGCTCCTTGCATTGTTAATTAGAATCAGTACCATGATTGCTCCCTGAGCATAGCAGCTGACACATTCCTTTTTCGCCTTTTGTCTTTTCTTACGTGTGATTATTGTTCCTTTATTTTGTTTTCCAGATTTGCTTTGTCCTTCATATATGGAGAGTGATGGCTGACCTTCTGATATCTCCCTTGGGCTTGCTACGTCGACGTTCCATGCATAAGTTAGTTAGGATGTTAGATGAAAAAAGTGTTCATGTTGAGTGTTGCTTCGAACGGGTCCGGGATAACCGTCATGGTTGTTGAGTGTTGAATTTTGATTGCTTAATTAGTTTTGCTGCTGAGTCTTTGAGGAACGATCATGCATTCAGGCATAAACGTACACATCTATGTTTGTCTTTGTCACCACCAGTCTTAGGCCTAATCATGCATGCACACTTATTAACTTTTACTCATGCTTGCAGTCACCCCACTTTTAAACAGCTACCAGCAGCACGGTCTAAGATGTCAACGAGTGTGCTTTGTTTGAACAATAGGTCGTCATAAGAAAGCTGCGAAATAAAATAGCAGTATGAATTCCAATTTCTACTAAGTGCATCAGGAATTCAGGATCGCTAGTAAAACCATCGATCAGCCGTAGAGAATCCCGCTCTCCATTTGATCGGCATACAAAGTACACGGTAAGTCGGAGTATAATACTCCCTCTAATCTAAATCAATTGACGCAACTGTATTCATATATATCTCGTATAAGTGTGCTTCTCAGCTTTGTCAATCTATTTGGGTTGGATGAATTGCTACCTTTGTCCATATCCATAAGTAGATGTGTTAGATTTGTAAATACTCATACATATAAATCTTAATAAATCTAAAACATATATTTAAGGAATAATACTACTCCCTCTCCCCGTCTCATGAAACATGTCCGACCGACGGATGGAGTAGATTACTAGTGCATGCATGCCCTACACCTACAAGATGGATCAGACTGTGGGCGTCATCAGGGTAATCACCACCATTCATGAATCATTACACCCACGTACTTAATTTTGCTAATTTAGTCGTTAGCAACATCCCCTTGTCGGCTAAGACTAACCACAATGGAAGTATCATACTATAGGTAGTATCATGGATTGCATGCATGCAAAAAGCTGATGTGGCGCTGCAATTAATGATGAAAGAGAGGATAGTAGTATCATAGCTAGATACCGTATCATAGCACGTAAAACAAGAAAATTTCATGTCAAATAAATCTTGTACACAATTTTGCATTGAGATTCTACAAGTTAATAAATACAATGAGAATATGGTACTACTATATGATACCATGCATTGTAGAGGTAGTATCATACACTAGTATCATATGCATGATACCGGTATATGATACTACCCCAGGAGCTTTCCACACCATATCCAACGCACAACAATACCATATCTTGTAGAGAGAAATTAAGATGCAGATTAGCTGCGACTATTTTGTAATTACTATTTCGGAACGAACCCTATCCATAGCCAAGATGACCTTCTCACAGAACTCAGCGGTTCCAGGGCACATGAATGCTAGATTAATGTTTTCTCTGCTAGGCAAGGATAGGGTCACAGCTAGTATAGCAAAGCAAAGAGGCGTCCGCTGAATGATGATGGCGCAGACGACCCTGTCTCGCTGCCTATATCCGTCAGCAGTTGCCGAAAGGACAGAAGAACGTGCCATTCATTTGACAATCACCCTCTCTCTTTGTACCACAAGTAGCATCTCCTCGACTCTGAATCAAATCTCAACCCTTCCCCTCAACATAGGACCTCGATTCATCATTAGGCCTAGCTAGCTCATGGTAGCTCGCGCCAAATCTCGATGGACGAATTAAACTAAATTTGTTAAATAATGCTACGATCAAACTATAACTAGTACCAAATTAAGCAATCAAAAGTATATAGTCAAAATGTTGCGTTGATCCCTGTCCCGGAGACGAGTTTGCGGAAGACGGCTGCGGCGATTGCTAGAGCGGGCACATGCGGTGTGCGTTGAGGGTCAGCACAAACGGTTTGTGCTCCCTCTTCTTTGTTGGACGGCTCGGTGAGGCATATGGATTTAGATGATGTGCCTAGGTATGAGCTCAGGGCACACATCCCCGATCATGGCCACCACTATCATCAAGCTTGTAGATGTAGCGATATGTGTCGCCAAGAAGGTTTATTAAATAATATAATTAAAAAGGGATGTGAGCATCATTTTAATCCAGAGGCCGGTGTTTCGACCTCCTTTTCAAAAAAATAAAAACGGTGAATATTTTGACATGATGAAATTTCTTGTCTTCTCCATGATTGCAAAGTTTCTATGGGGAAAATTAACACAAAAGGTCACCAAATTTGTATTTCTACACATACCACAATATTTATCCTTTTTCCATGATTTTTTTTTAAAATTATTTTACATCAAGAACATTACTTTTGACACCAGAGGCAGTTCTGACCACCCACTAGTCTAGTTAGGTGTGCACGGCGTGGAAATTTGTAAACCCCAGCTGTTTCGCGGCTTAAAAAAGAAGCTATAAATAAAAGGAGAGAAAAAGGAAAGGAAATGATGGTTCGTGCACTACTAGAAAAAGGCCTAGCCGTAGAGTGCTAGCAGTGACGCACCACTTTACTGATGCACCTCCATTGGTAGGCAAGATAGCAGTGACACACCGGTCCAGTAGTGCGCCACTGTTAAAGATCTGTCATGGTCCACCCCTTACCAGTGGCACACCCCTTACTAGTCAACCACTATAAAAGATATAGATATAAAATTTCAAAAAAAACTTTCGAGATGCCCATGTATTATGTCATCTATTATTAATGAGAATTAACAAACATGAATTTCAACTTTTTTTTGCAAAATCGCGGTCATGTTTCGAAAAAACAAGATTTCTAGGACCTCCGATGAAAATAATTTTTATATGAAAATGTATCTACACAAAATTTCCTATCCAATTTCAACGCCCTTCGGGTGTTTATGCAATTTTTAGATTCTCAAAAATCGAAAATGAAACAAGACTTTTTTCAGGTTTTAGATTTCGGGCAGAAATTTCAGAAAAGGAAAAAAAGTAGCATGGCGGATCCATGCCTTGGTACGCCACTGCTAAGCTCCCCGCCCACGAAATTTAAAATGCCTTGGCTGGCCACTTACCCCCTCCTACTCCCTACTCCCTCCTCCTTCACACATTCTATTCTCCTTCTCATCTCCTCTCCCCCTCCCCTCCTCCTTTCCTTTCGTTCCTTCTACTCCTCCATCCACTACTCCATCCACACCTCCTTACTCCTCTCCAACGACCCTCCGGCCTCCCTCCTCCTCTCCAGCAAAGTACGACGACCCTCCGGCCTCCCTCCCCCATCCTCCCTCCGGCCTCCATTACCCTCCTCCTCTCTATGAACCCTCCTCTCCTCCATCCTCCATCCTCACCTCACCTCACCTCTCCTCCCTTCTCTCATCCATCCTCACTGGCGGCTAGGCTATCAATGAGATGGCTAGGCTATCAATGAGATGAACACAGGACAAATAATTCGAGCAACAAAAACGAGAAAAAAATCGAGCAAAAAAATTCAAGAAAAAATGTGCCAAATTCAGATCCAGATTCAGAAATTTCAAATTTTAGCAGTGGCACACCTTTTTTTATCCAGTGGTGCACCTCCCGCTTTTAGCAGTGGTGCACTACGGAGCTAGTAGTGGCGCACTACTTGGTGCGCCACTACTAAGCCAGATAGCAATGGCGCACCACTGGTGCGCCACTGCTAAAAGTTAGCAGTGGCGCACCCGGTAGGCAATATATGTGCGCCACTGATTAGCTATTTTCTAGTAGTGGTGGCTATAGGCTAGGTGTGTCGGTCGTCGTAGTGTGGCACGACTTCAGTCCCGACCCGACAGAACAAAAAGCAAGCCTTGCAGCAGTTCTGCACTGGACTGCAACACGGCCAGCCCGATGACAGTCGCTGACCACGGTCAATGCCAAAAAGTATCTGCAATGGTCGCATGTCTAGAACAATGGCGATGACCAATGCCCCCACCCCAAAAAAAAATTCAAACACACAAGAATGAATAGAAATTCAAAGTCACGACCAATACATCGAGACACCAAATCGCCATCAAAGTCTCATTACCAAAACAATGTAGGCTTTATCGCCAACATAGATGAAATGAAAGGTGTTGTCACCTCCATCACCTCTGGTTCCTCCATATCGGTGGTCCTCCCTCACCGGCGCAAGGTAGGCGAGTCGCTGGAGGAGTTGTTAAGGTCAAGGCAGAGGCCCTCTCATCGCGGCGCCGTGATAGGCGAGAAGGCAACATTGGGATTCGTGTGTGCCTTGCTCTCACCTATCTTGTGGGAGTTGAGCCACATCTGCTAGAGCGTCGGCAGGTCGTACCCCTCATTGTAGTACGCCGGTGAGGACGGAGAGGCCCTCCACGAAAATCCAGCAGTGGTGCTACCATGCGTGTCTCCGATGCCAGTGTAGTAACCACGTCTGCCTTCAGATTGACTGAGGTTGAGGGTGACCTACGCCGCCGCTAAGGTCACCTCCACCGCGGCCTGGTGGACTTCCCCGTTTTTGCGATGCCTCTTGCGATCCGCTGTCACTATTTTGCAACGGTTGTGCTCGGCCTCCAAAGCTTCCTTGAACATGTTGCTTCACCTTCAACGGTTGCTAGCGTGGCTGCATCTATGTCATCTTCTTCTTGGGAGGCATGCCGGTACCGGCGTGGGAAGAGGGTGTACTCTGTGATAATTCTTGGTTAACGATGCCTTGAACTCGGCTCGGTTCCGTGTTAATATATAGGCCAACATCGGCGAGATTTACAGAGTTGTTGTTACAACAGATAGAGAGAGGGAAAACCGCACATCATCTTTATCTACAGATGCTTGGCGTGAACATGAAGATAGAAACAACTTAGCTAACTAACTATTCTATCTCTAACACCCCTCCTCGATCACAACCTTTCCTAAGGTTGAGATTGTATTTAAAAGCTTCAAACTGCCGTGTTGGTAGAGCCTTTGTGAATCCATCTGCCACCTGGTCTTGAGAAGGGATAAATCTGATCTCGAGCAATTTCTTTGCTACTCTTTCCCTTACAAAATGAAAATCTATTTCTATATGTTTTGTTCTTGCATGAAAAACAGGATTGGCTGAGAGGTATGTTGCTCCCATGTTGTCACACCATAAACATGAAATTTTCTTTCTATGAACACCAAGTTCCTTCAATAATGATTCTAACCAAATAACCTCTGCGATGAGCATTTGCTAATGCTTTGTATTCAGCCTCGGTGCTTGACCTTGAGACTCGTTGCCTCGTTTTCTAGCACTCCAAGAAATTAGATTAGGTCCAAAAAATACCGCAAATCCTCCCGTTGATCTTCTATCATCAACACAGCTCGCCCAATCGAGCATCCGAGAAGGCACTTACTAATGTAGAGAAGGATCTCTTAAAACTTAACCCAAGACTTACGAGTACCTTTGATATACCCGAGTATTCTTTTCACCGCAGATCCAATGCACGATGGTAGGCGAATGTAAATACTGGCATACCTTATTTACTGAAAAGGCAATATCTGGTCGTGTAAGAGTTAAGTATTGAAGAGCACCAACAATGCTCCTATATCTTGTACTATCATCTGGACCAAGTGGATCTCCCTCCATAGCTGATAATTTTTCGGAGGAAGACAAGGGCGTTGGTGCTATTTTCGAATCCTTCATACCAACTCTAGTCAACAAATCCATAGCATATTTTTCTTGGGTTAGAGTTATACCATCTCTTAATTTCTTAACTTCAATTCCCAAAAAATAATGCAGATCACCTAAGTCCTTAAGTGCAAAAGCCTTCCTCAAATCTTGAAGTAATGCGAGAAATGGCTCGGGTTGATGAACTGGTGACAATTATATCATCAACATATACTAGCACAAAAATGGTGATACCCGACTTGTTGTAAATAAACAATGAAGTATCAGCTTTGGATGGTGAAAAATCAAGTTCTTGGAGTTTTGAGCTCGGCTTTGCAAACCATGCTCTAGGTGCTTGCTTGAGTCCATATAGAGATTTATCCAATTTGCACACATGATAAGGTGCATGTGGATCTTCATAACCAGGTGGCTGTCTCATATATACTTCTTCTTCCAGAACACCATGGAGAAACGCGTTCTTCACATCTAGTTGCCTTAAGCTCCAACCTTTTGAAACTGAAACAGCTAGAACAAGTCTTATAGTAGCAGCTTTAACAACTGGACTAAAAGTGTCCTCATAATCTATGCCATAGCGTTGTTTAAAACCTTTTGCTACTAGTCTAGCTTTATACCTATCAATGGTTCCATCAGCTTTTCTTTTAATTCTATATACCCATTTACAATCTATTAAATTTATGCCCTTTTTGTATGGAACTAAGTGCCAAGTTTTATTTTCAACTAATGCTTTGTACTCATCATTCATAGCATGTTTCCAATCAGGATTTTCTAATGCCATTTGCAAGGTTTCAGGTTCATTAGAAAAAGTGGAAAGACCATACCGAACCGTCCCATCGGTGTAGGTTTTTGGTCTTCTGTTTCCTGTTGTGGATCTGGTGCGGTGCACAGTACCACGAGATGAGCCTCGACGCGAGAGGATCCCGGAGCTGTGGCTGTCCCCCGGCGTTGTCGAGGATCCGCGTCGCATGAGGATTTCCCGCGCGCGGGAGCCGCTTCGCTTGGCCCACTCGGCCCGGCAGTTCTCCACCCGGTCGGGAGCCCACGAGCAGATGCGGCGGCGAGGAGGCCCACGCGCCGTCGCCGGGTCGGCCTCGTTTCACCGGACGTGGCGGCAGGAGAGCTGCCTCGCCCTTTCGGACGCGGAGGAGCCGGGCGATGTGGCGTCCATTCGTTGGCTGCTGCCGGGCCCGCGAGCATCTTCTCGACGCGCGACCGGATGGCGACGCAGAACCGGATCCCGAGGGCGATCCTTCCAGGATCTCGGGCGTATCCGCATTGAATTCCGCGCCGGGCATGTCGTCTAGCGGCACATCCGGAGCATCTCCGTTTGGCTGATTTTGACCACCGTTTTGTATGAGATTTTCTTCTCCATCTAGCTCCCGCACCTGGGGAACATTATGAGGCAAAATAACGAGTAGGAGCATTAGGTGTTAGATCAATGCATTGTTCCTCCCCTTGATCTAATTCCGATGGATTTTGGAGGGAGGAAGGAAGGAGAAGAATTTCTCGCGGAGGAGAGCACCAGACATTGGGATGAAGCTTGGCAAAGGGAAATACTGTTTCATCAAAGACAACGTCTCGTGACACATAGACACGGCCAGTGGACACATCAAGGCATTTGACACCTTTGTGCATATGACTGTAGCCAAGAAAGACGCATTGTTTGGAACGGAATGCTAACTTTCGCTTGTTGTATGGTCGAAGGTTGGGCCAACAGGCACAACCAAAAACACGTAGAGATGAAAAATCAGGAGATTCATGGAGGAGACGTGTCATAGGTATTTCATTGTCAATGACCGACGATGGAAGCATGTTGATTAAGTATGTGGCGGTCAAAAAGGCTTCATCCCAGAATTTTAATGGCATGGATGCGTTTGCAAGCAGTGTTAAGCCCACCTCGACAATGTGGCGATGCTTGCGTTCTGCTGACCCATTTTGTTGATGGGCATGAGGGCAAGACACATGATGGGATATACCCATTTTTGTGAAAAAGGGGTGTAGTTTTTCATATTCACCTCCCCAATCTGTTTGGATGGCAATGATTTTACTATCAAATTTTCGTTCAACAAGAGTTTGAAAATTCTGAAAAACTTGAAAGACTTCAGATTTTTTCTTGATGAGATAGATCCATGAAAATTTACTAAAGTCATCAATGAAGCTTACATAGTATGAAAAATGACCAACAGAGGTGGGAGCAGGTCCCCAAACATCTGAGAACACTAACTCTAGTGGCTTAGTGGACATACTAGTAGATCTTGTATAGGGAAGTTGATGACTTTTTGCTCTTTGACATGAATCACACACAAACTCACACCTAGATTCTTTTGAATGGGGAAGCTCAAATTTCCTAAGAATTCGATGAACGATTTTGAAGGAAGGATGACCTAATCGATCGTGCCACCGTGTAGCTGAAGGCTTGGTGGCGCTAAGAACTTGTTTATTTCTTGATGATGATGATGACACCAACGGATAGAGGCCTCTGTAGCATCTACCTTTAAGAAGTACCTTCTTCGTTTCCAGATCCTTCACATAAAAGTACCAAGGGTGAAATTCAACATAGACATTATTATCTAATGTTAGGCGATGAATGGAAACAAGATTTTTGTAGCACTTGGAACATGGAGGACATTTCGAAGGTGAAGTTGTTTGGATGGGGAGTTAACAAATGCATGACCAACATGACTAATGTCCATACCTGTCCCATTGGCCGCATGGATCTTCTCACGGCCATTGTACTTCTCTTTCATGGTGAGCTTTTCGAGCTCACCGGTGATGTGATCTGTGGCCCCGGTGTCAGAGTACCAGCTTGGTATCCACACCGTAGGAGGCGGCGTTTGCACCTCTTTCTTCTTCCTCCTCTTCATCTTCGCAGTATCGGTGCCAGCACCTGTATGCAGGGTGGCCCGATTTGCCACAGATCTGGCAGACGACGTCGCGGTCCTTGCCGCTGCCTTTGTTGCCGCCGCCACGACGACCGCCTCCACGGCCGCCTTGTTGATGTCCCTGGCCATGCCCTTGAGCATAGCCACGACCGCCGCCACGGCCGCCGCGATAGTTTCCACGGCTGCCACGCCGTCCGCCACGTCCGCGTGCGCAGAGTTGGCGAGAGGACTTCGGATCATTGTCGACGCCGCTGAGGAGGAGATTCATGTGGTTGTCGTAGGAGCTGATCTGCGCGTAGAGCTCGGCGACGGTGATCTTGTGATCGGGGTTTGCCCCGATGGCGGCGAAGAGGGGATTGTACGGGTCGTCAAGCCCGGCGAGGAGGTACTCCACCACCTCGTCTTCTTCCATGGGGCGGCCTGCTGCTGCAAGCTCATCGGTGATCGCCTTCACCGCGGCGAAGTATTACGCCGTAGTTTTGCCCTCCTTCTTGGTGTTGGCGAGCTGCACCCGCAGGTTGGCGATGCGGGTGCGGGACTTGGCGGCGAACATGGACTTGATCGCCAGCCAGACCGCCGATGCTGTCCTCATGCCAATGCAGGAGACGAGGATCTCCTTGGACAGCCGATGCCGGCAGGTAATGAAGGACCCGCCGATCGCTTTGAACCCGGTTCTCATAATCTGGATTGCTCACCTCGGTGCGTTTGCCGTCGATGGTGTCGAAGGTCGTTTCGACGGCGCCTTGTTTGTCCCATCGAGGAAACCCATCGGGCGGGCACCTCCGATGGCGGGGAGGACCTGCGTCTCCCATAGCAGGAAGTTCTCCCTTGTCGGCCTTCTCCGACGTGCCCTGCGTCGGTAGCGGGCTGCTCATGCCGAAGGTGGAGGAGGAGGAGCTCATCGTGTTTCTAGATGTGTTTTTGGAAGACTAGCTCTGATACCATGTGATAATTCTTGGTTAACGATGCCTTGAACTCGGCTCGGTTCCGTGTTAATATATAGGCCAACATCGGCGAGATTTACAGAGTTGTTGTTACAACAGATAGAGAGAGGGAAAACCGCACAGCATCTTTATCTACAGATGCTTGGCGTGAACATGAAGATAGAAACAACTTAGCTAACTAACTATTCTATCTCTAACATACTCTAGGTGCGAACTGGAGCTGCCGGTGTGAACTCGAGCGGGGAGGGGAGAGAGAATGGAGTCTTGAAAGGAATTGTGGAATAATTGCAAGGTTTTGAGCCGTGTCGGTGCTAGGCCTATCCCACCGCCAAAACCCAACATGGTGCGGATCGCCGGCGCGTCCGTCCCGCACGGGAGAAGTGCCAACTATTCGGATTTCACAAGCTAATTATTGGCCGCACCGTGGGAACCTATGGAGACCCCAATACTGGGGCCGACGGTGGAGATGATCTGAGAATGGCCGGTGGAGTAGGAAGGGTGAAGAGTATAAGTGTAGATCGTCTTGCTGTCTTGGATTGGATGTGTATAAATGTGAAGAGTAGGATCGATGTGATTTATCATTCTCTCCGGTGCAAAGGGTGGAAGGAAAGGAGGAAGCAAATTAAGCATCTCATTCGGCCTCCCCAACCCCACCAACACCTTGGCTGCTTGGCACCACCTTGCTGCCGTGCCCCCGGCCTCCTTCTCCGTTCTTACCTTTATCTCATCCCGGCTCCAAGCATCGATCTCCCCTTCCCCTTCCTCGCTTTGATCCCCTCCTCAGGTTCGCAGATAGATTGGCAGATACAAACATTGTCTGTTTCTTCATGGTTGGTTGATCGAGTGAGTGAGAGAGAGGAAGCATCTATCTTGTGACGCAAAGCTCCACATCTTTCCAAGCACCGCCAACGCCACCACACCACTGTTTCTTCTTAGTTTGTTGCGCCACCACGCTCCTCCGCCCCCTGCATTGCCACCTTCCTATCCACCTTCTGTAGCGTGAAGCGTGCAAATCCAGAAGCAGATACAGAGCAGAGCGCAGCTAGTCTGCAATCTGCGTTGCAAGAACTGCAGAGAGCTAGAGACTGCTTTTTTTTCGCGGAGGCGCTTGCTTGCTTGCCGGCCCCGACTAACGGCGGAGTGAGGATGCCGTTCATGGCGGGGGGCTCCTCAACGCGATCGTTGCAGCCGACGGCGGCGGGGGCGGACACCACGGACCTGCACTTCTGGCTGCAGTGGCGGGTGGCGGTGTGCGGGCTCTGGGTGCTCTGCTGCGTCGTGGCAGCGGCTTACCTCATCTGGCGCCACGAGGGCCCCGGCGCGCACCGCCGCCCGGACGACGCCGGGAGCGACGGGAAGGAGCGGAGGAGGAGGCGGCCGGACGGGGTTATGTACGACGATGAGGCGTGGCGGCCGTGCCTCCGGGACATCCACCCGGCATGGCTCCTCGCGTACAGGCTCGGCTCCTTCATCGCCCTCTTCAGCCTCCTCATCGTCATCGTCATCTCCGACGGCGGCAGCATCTTCTACTACTACACGCAGTAAGCTCACTCCCACTGCTTGCTTCTTTTACAACTTTCTTTTTTTCCAAACATTTTGCTTCTGTTCTGAGGGGGAAAAAATGGCTTCCACTAGTACGATTTAGTGGATGCAAAGTTGGATTGTTGTTTTGAGCCTTTCAACGGAAGGGAAAAAAAATGCATTGTTCCAACTTGATTACATCTCTGATGATGTGGATTAACTGGATTTTGTAACCAGCAATGTGGTGTGCTCACGAACTTTGCCTTTCCTCTCTCCTCTTGAAAATTTCAAATTTTATTTCAGGGAATAAAGTGAGAGATTTCTCATGATTACATCAACTACACTGATCTTTGACATGTTCTCTGAAGAAACTAAGAACATTGAGAATGTCCTGAAAATTTCTTTACCACATTCATATTGATCTACTGTGCACAACCGATTGCTAGCAGCAGTTCGCTACCTAGCTTCGACAGCAAGCGACTCCTCACCGCATTTTCAGTACTGCCTTTTTGTGTACACAAATGCATTTTGAAGATGGTTTTATTGATGATGCAGTACTTTGATTTGATAATGTGGAAAAGGACCTCATAGTGGTACATGTTTTGTCAAGAACATTAAAGAGACAATATTTTCGTGCAGTACAACGTCACAAGTAAACATAGGCAGGATAGTGTTGTGGGAATACCTGTTCCATTGATGATTTCTCATGTCAGATTGCTTTAACAGACCCACTTTGATACTGTTTTTTTATTTAGAGGCAAATCTCTAGTTGCTTTTCTTTTCTAAAGGAAAAGAAATGTGGTGTAACTGGTTGGTAGCATCAAAGTTATCTATGCGAAGATATGATACTTGGCTTGTTGGTGTTTGTGACTGCTCTCAGTAGCAGCATTTGTCCCCAGCATGTGCTAATTGGTTGTTCAACTGTCAATCATGCAGGTGGACCTTCATTCTGGTGACGATTTACTTCGGGGTAAGCGAAATAATTTGTCTCTTCAATGAATTAATTATAAACAATGATATTCATGTTGATGATATCTACGTCCACGCAATCCTTATATTAAAACGCTATGTTTTTCTCTCTGCATTTTTCAGCTTGCCACGGCGCTGTCGATCTACGGATGCAGTAAATTCGTCAACTGCAACGCCGTCGTGGCAGCGACAGACACTGAGCTGGGGCCTTACTCTGCCCACGGTGCCATCACTAAACCGACCGCCGATGAAGAAGACGACGGCACGAGAAAGATCGCTGGATTCTGGGGGTACTTGCTCCAGATCATCTACCAGGTACAGAGGCATTCCATACCACCATAAACTATGAAATATTGGCCACTTGGAGATTTTCCAGATTTCCTATATGAGAGGGACATCTGGACTGCCATCACATCTGCATTGCATTGCACTGCATGGAGGACGTGGTCTCACTTTGCTTTTCAGGCGCAATTATTAGTGCTCCTATGTGGTTAGCATCATGCACCAGAAACTAAAGTATGTTTATAATGTGCTCTGGTGAATTGGATTCTATTCCCAAGGATCAGATATGACCACATAGCATCTTTGTCTGCAAGATCCTACTAGATGAGCCACTGCGGTTGTTGGTCCAGCCCAAATGCCCAATATCATAGTTCTTTGCACCTGAAGGGCTTGATCAACTTTATCCCATATCTCAAGTATAGGGGTGGCCCTTATAGAAGTAGCATCAGGAATAAAGAAAAACTAATTATTTTTTTGTTGATCTGCTAGGCATACTGTATCAGGACTAGAAACATATCATATTTCCACAACATAATAACCTAATAGATACAACTTCCGGTGATGCTCTGATAGTATTGGGCTCACAATCATTTTTGAGTTATTTTCTAGGACTGTCAGTTAAGAAATAGAGTTTAGTCCACTTTTTAATGTATCTGAAGTTGGCATTCTTTGTGAATCTCCTTTATTGGATCCTGCATAACTTTGGTTTTCATCTGTACCTATTTTCAAAAAATGAAAGCCATGTTTTGACAATCTAGCAGCTTATGCAAGAGAATTATTCTTAATATAGAACCGTTTCACCAAACTTGCATTTTGACGTCTCTATAACTGTGGACAGACCAATGCAGGAGCTGTGATGCTTACGGATTGTGTCTTTTGGTTCATCATTTTCCCCTTCCTAACCGTCAAAGATTACAGTGTGAATTTTGTGAGTATGCTTGCTATATTCCTTCTTTCATAGCCATCATCTAATTGACATGGCTAACTTGATCCTTGTCTTACAGTTACTAATAGGAATGCACTCGGTCAACGCTGTTTTCTTGCTCGGCGAAGCGTCCCTGAATAGCATGGTAAGTGGATGAACTGGATTATGCATGCAAGTTCATGCATGGTATTTACAGTTGTACTCATCACAATTCCTTACAATTCACACGATTTTTACAGCGCTTCCCATGGTTCCGGATCGTGTATTTCTTCCTCTGGACCGCACTTTACGTTGTTTTCCAGTGGATTGTCCATGCATCAACTCCAATCTGGTAACATTTTCAGCATCCATTCCCTTTCTGGAGCACAATAACTATTTGCACAATATTCTTCTATTCACTGAACACTTCTTATCTTAATTTATTTGCAGGTGGCCCTACCCCTTCCTCGACCTCTCAGCTAATCTAGCGCCTTTGTGGTAATTTCTCCCTACCACTTTAGTACTCTACACTATGAACATAAAATCTTTCTGTATTTCGTGTACATTTTTATTAATTGAAATTACTGTAGTCACAAGCTGAACCAAGTTTTTTCCTGACCTATTGTGCAGGTACTTTGCTGTTGCGTTTATGCAATTGCCGTGCTACGTGATCTTCAGGCTGTTGATGAACCTTAAACACAGCCTTCTCTCCAAACATTTCCCAGAATGCAGTAGTAAGAGAGTAGCATCATCGGATGAGCAACCATGCCGTATTACTGCCCCGGTCGTCCATTAAGAACAGTTTATACAGAAAGGCAATACAAATTGGCAAGAAGAAGCAACCAAATAAGGGTGGCTCTTCAGGGTGCCAAATCAATTGGAGCGTCTTTTAGTTGGTAATATTTTTTATCGTTTCTCAAGTAATTATAACCACCTAGCTAGGATACTTTCAATAAAAAATGAAAAATAACTAATATATTACATTATGATTCATGAAGGTACACACCAAAAGAGGAAACCAACTTCACCAAGATAAGATGAATGATCTTGTGTAGCTGTGTTTGTGATGTACAACTTCAAACTAAAAGAAAGACACATGAGAAGGGGTGCCAAGGCTGCGCTTGAGTTCTAGGATACTGATCCGGATGATGAATTGATCACAGATTATAACGATCCAGTATTCCAGGGCTTCTTCGAAACCAAGATTGGCTGCACTCCCTCGGTAGGATTACTTGAAGGGAAGCATGTGTTTCTGCAGTAGAAAATATTGACGAACGTAGGTGATAAAATAACATGGAAAAAGGATACCTTGTAAGGCAAGTACCAAAAATAGCACGAGAACGACAGCTTTACATTTTCAGAGACCATATATCATATATATCATGGCTTGTGATAGAGTTTTGAGAATTTAAACCCTTCTTGCTTGTTTCCATTGATTTAATGATCTTTTGCCCATTTCTGGAAAATAACTTAAAATTGTATTATGACTGTGATAGGATGCTAAGGAAAATCACTAAAAATCATTTTTAGATACCCAACTATGAAAGTATGGAGAGTACATAATGGGTGTTCAAAGATTCAAAATGTATGTATGAAAATATGTCTCGCAATTTCAACCATATTTTGAAACAAATCAATGAAAAATTGAAGAAATTAAAAAAATGCAATTCTACTGCATGGGGTCCTTTTACACGTACTAATTGACATAAAAATATCGAACTTGAATTAGAACAATCTAAAAAACAAGTGTTCTCAAAATGGGCTAAAGGAAGTTTCCAACATTTCATTAGAAAAACATGATTTCACATTTTTCAAGTCCTAAAAATGGATTTATTTTTCAAGCAGGTGCAAAGATTATGATGCAAAATGGTACTACTTGAATTACACCACGCAAAGTAGACCATATTGGATGGCCAATGCCCAAATATACCATTTTTCCCTTTCCGGCAACTTTGCCCCATTTAAGAGTGATTTGGCATATTTTCCAAAAGTAATTCAAATTTAAACTACATGTGTGCTCTAATTTGGTCCTAAACATCAACAAAACTCGTTTTAATTTACCCAAATAAGATTGTATGCAATATCCACAAAGAAAGTTGGAAGTTTAACTTGTTATGAATGACCATGTGAGCAGTTTTGAATCATTTTGAAAAAACAAAGAAAATAAAGAAATTTTTGAAAAACGCAATCCTTCCCTGTGGAATATGACTACCTCCGTTCTATGAAAAGGGTGTGCCTGCTATATACTCAATCCCCTTTGTGTATCTGTTTATGACTCAGTGCGGGGATATGACTACTTGTTCTGTTTTTTTGAACCGGATGTGAATGGATCACAGGAGAATTTGCTGCGTGAGATTCAGTGTTTCTGTTTTTCGCAAAAAAAAAAATAAAAAAATCAGTGTTTCTGTTTCCTTTCCTTTGCATTCCATCGGAAACAACTTTAACATGTGTATCGGTGTGTATCTTTCAGTTTGTTTTTTGTGTTCCATCCCAGACCAGCCTTGGTGAAAGTGTGTTGGGACTTGGGACGCTAGCTAGAGATGCAGCTAGGTAGCAACTGCTTTTGGAAAGCAACCTATGATGAGTACGTATCGATCAGGTATTGTTGCCAGCCATATCTAGAGAGAGATAAAAAGAGCGAGAGATGCATGCACCGAAATTGCCACCGTACCTCGCCTGCTTTTGGATGCAAGATCCTTGCTTGATGCAAAGGCCGATGACGAAATTTTGGGCGAAAGACGCGGACTCGTCAGCTGCTTCCTCTCCCTCTTGCCAGGAGGCCGATGACGAAATATTTACAAGTATTTGGCTTGCCTATCGTGGTGCTGCACAATGTCCATTTTGTTTGATCCATCTGGCCTCATGGACGCCCGTTCGAGAAGCTAGTCGCTAACCCCATCTGCTTGAAGGATTAAGGCTGCATCAACCTCGATGCTGCTGATTATCAGCACCGTCTCCCATGCAAATGCTATGCGCCTTCAAAGTTCAATCCCTCGTCCCGGAGAGACGCATTTGTCTCATCTTCCGCGGAGAATCTCTAGGGAGCCAGGACACCAATGGTAATGGAGTAGTGCTTGCAACTGTAGTAGTGGTGCCACAGTTGCCATGCATGCAGCTCTCCCTCGTGCTCCTTCAATTCGTCCCTCCATCGGGACAGGAGATAGTGGTGACACAGACAGACAACCTTTATTTCTTCTTTCTCGGGCTCGCCGCTCCCCCCTCTTATTCATTCATTCATGGTGATGGCAGGTGATCGTGTATGTCCGTGCGTGTGATCCATGGCGAATCCGCGCATTTGGTTGGCCGCTATAGTACATCATGCGTGCCGGCGGGTGAGATCGAGCCGAATCATGCGCCTTTTTCATCCCCGTCTCAGTGTCCGGTTAATTTATCTGTAATCCACTAATTCTCACTTCCTTCTATGCGTTCGTCTTTACCTAGTGGCAGCATGCAGCTAGCGAGGGGTACTTTACGCACGGAGTTGTACGATTAACAGATGTTTTTACCCATAATCATCGCACTGTTTTGCAAAGCTCGTGAAAACAGAAGCTTGGGATTGAGAGGGTAGTATCATCGCAGATCTACCGAGAAAGAAGATGACATGCATTCTTTAGAAGGCATATTAATCATATAAAACAGAGGCTAGGACGGCCGATACAACGTCACAACTCCACTCCACAGTACATCACTAAGTGGCAAACAACACACTCTCTACACACTTCATGATAAACGACTCTCCTAGTCCAACATTCCATCACGAATACACAGGCACTGCACCAAGAAGGAGGCCACACCCATCGCCCCCCGCTCCCCTCGGTCGCCTCCTCCAGGCGACAGGGGAGCCCAACCCTTGCTCCCCGCCGCCGCCACCTTAGCCCCCCGCCCCGCTCCCTCGTCGTCTCCCGAGGCCGCCGGCGGCTAAGCCGTCCGCCGCCGATGAAGGGGGCGGCGAGGCCCTATGCCTCTCGGGATCTCGCGCGCTCGTCTCGGAGGGAAGACGTCGTGCCGGGCCCCGGAGGCCGCCGCCGCCGCCCGCCCTCCTGCGCCCCTCGCCGGCCTCGCTGCGGCCTCCCTCGCCGGCCGACGGCCCGACCTTGGCGCAGTCCGGCCGGGGAGGGACCCGCAGCCCGGGGTCCGCCGCGGTCGGGCCCGATCCGGGCTTCGGCGGGCCTCGCGTCCAAGGCGACGACGGTTGATGGCCCGGGCTCCCGGCGGCTCGGCGCTCGGCGGCCGGATCCGCTACCTCTCGCGGCAGTCCGCCGGGTTGCGCTTCTCGGGCGTTTGGTGCGTGTTTGGTGGACGGCGACAAGATCCCTTGCTCGGCCGGCTACGCCATCGCTAGGGCTGCGTTGCGCATGCCAACAACATCGACACTCCGTGTGAAAGCCTCGCACCAATTGGTGCCGATGTCGGCGGTGCCTCCGGGTACCATTTTTCCCCGTTGAGGGCTTCATCGGGGAGCTTGGTCTCCCGTCGTCGCGAGTTGTTGCGTTCTCCGGTGAAAACCTCTCGCTCCTCGGAGCGGGCGGCGGCGACACTGCGTGCCGTTACCTTCTTGAAGGCGCCGCTTTTGGAGTCTCGTGCTCCTCGTGGTGTGGTAGATGCGTGGCAGTGTGCATGGTTGCCTTGTCGTCGAGGATGGTGGATGCGCGGGCGGCGGCCCCGGACGGTTGACGTGCGCGAGGCGGCGGCCTCGGATGGTCTTGCAGCGGTGACTCCATGGGGTGTTGTCATGGTCTTGCAAGGCTTGGGTGGCGTGTTGGTGCTACGTGGGTAGCGAGCTCATCGGCCCGGCCTACACGACGGGGCGGTCGGTGTGGCTGGCATGTCGGGGCGGCGGCCCCGGATCTTTTGGCGCGGCGTTCGTGGTCTGTGTGTGGTCGCCTTGGTAGTTTGGGCTACAAGGCGTCCATGTCGTGCGGCATTGCGGCTCGGCTCGCCTCCGAGCAGGGGACGCCGGAGCAGCGGCTCCGGGTTTGGTGGTGTGTGTTTGGTCGTCGGCGGTCTGGTATCGTGTGGGCGATGAGGCTCCGGTGTTTGTGCGGTTTTCGGCCGGTTTCCCTTATAAACTCGGCCGCTCTGTATGGTTTTTGGGCCCGGTTTCCCTTATTAACTGAGCCAAATCTTCCTCTATCAATACATCGTGCAGCTCACCTGCCGAATTCTCAAAAAACATTCCATCACGAATGGCGAGAAGAGGAGCACATGGCTTTAGAACCGCGTCACAAACAAAGCGAAAACAACACCATTGGTTGACCTCGACTTCAAGGCAACCCAGGCCATCGTACCTCTCCTCATGCGCCTAGAGGAGTCGGCGAGAAGAAGGCAGGGTCTTGACAGACTTGGGGAAGACACCGAACGGTGTGTTTGCCACATCATACATTGCGCCCCGGATGCGCAAGCAAAGGGCCACGGCCACCACCTGCAGCACATCACTACTCCCAGACTACAAATGCCACATCGGTCCCTCCGATGGCCTAGACGACATCTTGAAGAAGATAACGACACCTTGGCGCCGACACCGCCGCCACCTGGTCCAGTGAACCGGACTAAGGGTTTCCCCCGACATCTGAGGAGAAGGAAGGTATGGTGAAGGCCATGACCACGCCTTAAGCAAGGTAACGACGCCTGCAGGCATCGTCGTGGTCAACATCGGGCACCGCCGAGCAGGATTTACGCCCGACCACACACCGCAACCCCGATGCAGCCAGAGCAGGTAGGGGTGAGGATGAAAGCCACCGGCTTTAGCCACCACCACCCGGAGGAGGGTAATATCAAAGATTGCGAGGGTCGTGCCCACCACCGGCAACAACACGCAATAGCCGCTGACCAGATCAAGGACTCAATCCGACATCCGACGACGGGGCCTCAGCCAACTAGCCCGCAGCCGCGACACCACCATGGTGCCCGGCAGCAGCATCAGCTAGTGTCACCACGCCATTGCAGTAACCGTGTCTGCCTCGCAGCCCCGCCATGGCCCATGGCCCTCGACGGACCCTAAGCTGTTGGCGCCACCGGCCAACCCGTCGGAGGGGACGCACCACTCGTCGCCACCGAGGCACCGAGCTCGCTGGGAAGATCTGCGGCACCACGCCGCTGCCGAATCGCCAGAGAAGAATATCGCCGCCACCCGGAGGAAAGGTCCCCGCCGTCATCACCACCATGGCTTAGCCCGGCGGGTCCTCCAGCAGCGACGAGAGGGGGAGGGGGTAGAGGGGAGAGGAGCGCTTTGCTAGTTTCGTATATAAGTAATATACTAGTTTCAAGTAGCTCTCGGTACTAGTTCATTATTAAGCCCTGAAATGTAATTCAATTTTTTTGCGGGGAAATGTAATTTAATTGAATTGATGCAATCGGCAATTTCACATGACAAGCATATCCTAGCTTTTCTCACACTAGCTAGTACCACATATATGAACAGTTAAACAAATATGTCCACTGTTTTCACTTTCACTTTGATTTTCCGTGCATGTGATCCAGACAGGCAGATGGACATGGACTGATGGACCTATCGAGGAAAAAATACGTCAAAACATCTACGGAGTTCATGTATGCATGGCTGGCAGTCTTGCACCTGCGACGGCGAAGTGGCGACTATTCGAAGTGCAAGATTCAGTTCAGCTCAAATCTGCTCAAGGCGGGTCCACCAATAGGCGGAAGTTTCTCTAGTGGCGATCACGGAGGCGATCGTGTTGAGGGCTAGGTTTTCCTCCTTGCGGGTGGTGGTTTCCGGCGGCGGGCTCGATCTTGACGGCAAGATCCTTCCCGCGCGGTGGTGTGTGCTCTCCCGAGTGCGCAGGCACGGAGGGTTCTAGGTTTTTGAGGAGCGCATGGCTTCTCGTCCTCAGGGTTCGGCGGGCGGCGGCGGTTCTTCCAGAACTCCGTCGCGATCACCAGCCAAGAGGGGAGGTGATGATCTGGCTGCTGGTCTTTCGGCGAAACTTGGCGATCTCCTCCTGACGGACAAGGAGGCGACGGGATTGGTTATCAAGCGTACGGATGCGGCCCAGATCCCACGACCCCGCTGGGCGGTTGTGGGGAAGGTTTGCTCTCCTCGTCGATTGGTGATTGGAGCTCTGGAGAAGGCCATGCAGAGGGCGTGGGGTCTGCATCGTTCAGCGCAGTTCCGCGACATTGGGGATAATAGGTTTGTGGTAAGGTTTTCATCAGAAGGAGACTGGCGACATGTGATGAAGAACGGTCCTTGGCAATTCAATTTCAATGCGGTTCTCCTGAGAGATTATGCTGGTTCGGAGAGGCCATCGGACATGGTGTTTGATCAGATGGAAGTCTGGGTCAGGGTGCTGAATTTACCCATGGATATGATGAATCGATTCTTTGGGGAGTTGATTGGGAATTGGGTTGGAAAGTTCATTTCGGTGGAGGTTGATGAAGAAGGGTTAGCGTGGGGCAAGGAGTTAAGGATCCGTGTTGCAGTTCGGGTGGATCAGCCTCTGCTTCGTGGAGTTAGCATTAAGGAATCGGAAGACGCAGTGGAAGGGACTTGGTTCGATATCAAGTATGAAAGAATCCCGCATTTTTGTTTTGATTGCGGGTGTCTGGTGCATCCAGATGAGGTTTGCCAAGCTGAGAAGGAGGAGCTAAAACAGCAGTGGGGAGAATGGCTACGGGCCTCTCCAAGGAGAAACCAGAGACCGGCAATTCCTCCTAGGCCGGCGGTATCATCCAGCAGCTATGGCAGTCGATCTTATGATTCAGATGTGCGGGAGCGTGGAGTGGCCACGGTTCGAGACATACCACCTCGGCGCAGTCTGGTGTCTGAGTTTTCTGCCTCGAGTTCATCGCGCACTGGCGCCTATGAACCGAGGAGTAGGGGTATGGCGGTGGAGCGAGATGGTCCTAGCCCGGAGTTAAGCCACGGGGCGAGGGCGGGGGATCAGCAAGATGGCAGGGCCAAGATGGTGTATGAACCAAAGAAGAACCAAAAGGGCACATTTGTGAGAAGGCCGAGGAAGCTGCAGGATGGTATAATTCCCGCTAACCTTGAGCAGCTGGGTACGAGGAAGCGTGGCCCAAAACAGGTTTGGGTACCGGTGCCGGTTCAGGTTATCGGTGAAGGCTGTTCTGAGTCGGCGGGGAAGAGGCTGCGCACTGCTTCTGTTTTTGATCGTATTGAAGAGCAGCCATCTGGGGAACTTGGCAGGAGGTCGACTTCGGTCTTTGACAGAATTGATGAGCAATCGGCGGACCCTGCACGGCAGGGCCGCCGAGAACAATGAATCTCCTCGCCCTAAACTGTCGCGGTGCAGGGTTGGCTGCGACAGTAGGAGAGCTAAGGGATCTGTGTAGATCCTACAACCCGGAGGTGGTGTTTTTATGTGAAACGAAGCAGAAAGCGGGCTATATGAATAAGATCAAGTGGAGCTTGGGCTTTGCGAATGGTATCACGGTGGACTGTCAGGGCAGAAGTGGAGGAATGGTTTTGTGGTGGAAGCATGGGGTATAGGTGTCGGTGAGACCATGGTGCCAATATTATGTTGATGCGGTGATTCAGACCAACGGCAAGAAGTGGAGGTTTAGCGGAATATATGGCGAGCCCCGGACAGAACTGAGGAGCAAGACCTGGGAGGCACTGCGGTATCTTCGATCACAGGACGATATACCGTGGCTGTGTGCTGGCGATTTCAATGAGATCTTGTCTCAACACGAGCAGCAAGGTGGGAACCCAAGGAGTGTTGCTAACATGGGGGCGTTTGGAGACTGTCTGAATGATTGCAACCTCAATGACCTGGGGTACACAGGCTATGATTTCACATGGAATAATAGGAGGGAAGGAGTGGATAATGTCCAGGTGCGTTTGGATAGAGGAACGGCGACTGCGTCTTTTCTCGGTTTGTTTCCATTGACGGCTGTTGAACACATTGCAACGGAGGAGTCAGATCATATGGCGCTTTTGATAAGGATCCGTGATGAACCTCCAGTGCGGGGCAACTACGCTCCAAGGGGCTTCCAGTTTGAGGAGATGTGGCTTAAGCATGAGGGATATGATGACATGGTGGTGAAAGCTTGGCAAAACAGAAATACAGGGGTCCGGAGTCTTGCTAACCTGTGGGCACAGCTCCGAGATGTGTCTGCTGACATCAAACGCTGGGGTTTTGAGACCTTTGGGTCTGTTCGAGCTGAAATCAAGAGACTACGCTCCAAATTGGAAGACGCTAGGACAGCTGCTAGGGTCGACGGGATTTCCCAGGAGGTGAAGGACATTGAGCAGCAGCTACATGCGATATATGAGAAAGAGGAGGTCATGTACCGACAGCGGTCAAGACAAGAATGGCTACGGGCTGGAGATAAAAATACGAAATTTTTTCAGAACAGGGCGTCTCACCGGAGACGCAAAAACACGATAAGGGGGCTGCGGTGCCCGGATGGTTCGTGGTGCAATACGAATGATGGTATGAGCAGCCTGGCTCATGAGTTCTACCGAAAACTGTACACATCAGAGGGGTCTTCAGGAGGCCAGGAGGTGCTTGATTTGATACAGGAGATGGTCACTGAAGAGATGAATTTAGCGTTGACGGCAACGCTGAGTGATAAGGAAATAGAGGAGGCCTTATTTCAGATGGGGCCGACCAAGGCCCCGGGTCCTGATGGGCTGCCGGCCTTATTTTATCAACGCCACTGGGCGTTTCTTAAGGATCATGTCTGTAAGGCGGTGAGAGATTTCTTGGCAGGAGGGGAGTGTCCGACTGACTTCAATGACACAATTATTGTGCTTATTCCCAAGGTCAATTCCCCTGAGCTACTAAGTCAGTTTCGACCGATTAGCTTGTGTAATGTGTTGTACAAGATTGCGTCCAAGGCAGTGGCAAATCGGCTGAAGAAAATCCTCCCAATCCTTATCTCGGAAGAACAAAGCGCGTTTGTACCGGGGAGGCTCATTACTGACAATGTCTATGTGGCGTACGAGTGTGTCCATGCCATTAGATCGAGGAAGAGGAAGCAGCCACTTTGTGCGGTGAAATTGGACATGATGAAAGCTTATGATAGGGTGGAATGGATTTTTTTGGAGAGGATGATGATCAAGATGGGGTTTTCGAGATTATGGGTGGATATGGTTATGAGGTGTGTGAAGAGTGTCAGGTTTGCGGTCAAACTCAATGGAGGCATATCTGACTGTTTTTGTCCATCAAGGGGCCTTAGGCAGGGGGATCCACTTTCCCCCTACCTCTTTCTGTTTTGTGTGGAGGGTTTTTCTGCTCTTCTTAAACAAGCCCAATCTGAGAGGGAGCTCGCGGGGGTGAACTTTGGGGCGGGCGGTCCTACTATTACTCATCTCCTATTCGCAGATGACAGTATTGTGTTTCTAGAAGCTAGCAATGGGAACTTGGAGGCCCTTAAAAATGTCCTGCATAGGTATGAGGAGTGTTCTGGCCAGAAGGTGAATCTACAAAAATCTGCAATCTATTTTGGAAAGGGTTGCAATGAGACAGCTCATGCAACCTTGAAGCAGGTGATCAACATAGATTGTGAGGCTCTGTCTGAGAGGTATCTAGGGCTGCCAACGGTGGTAGGTCGAGATCGAAATGGCGCTTTCAAGTATTTAACAGAGAGCTCCAGAGGGAAAGTAAAAGGGTGGAAGGGGCAAGGCTTATCAAAAAAATGCAAGGAAATCTTAGTCAAATCGGTTCTGCAATCTGTCCCAAATTATCCCATGGGTTGCTTCCAGTTAACTAAGGGCCAGTGTGGGCAATTAACATCAATTGCATCTAGGTTCTGGTGGGGTGCAGCGGATAGACAGCGGAAGGTGCACTGGATTGCTTGGGAGCGCATGTGCAAAACGAAGAGAGCTGGGGGTATGGGGTTTAGAGACTACACGGACTTTAACCAAGCGCTGCTGGCGAAGCAAGCGTGGCGGTTGATCACCCGGCCGACTTCACTGTGTGCTCGGGTGTTGCAAGCTAGGTATTTCAAGAGCCATGATTTTATGTCAGCCCTTTGTCCCAAGCGGGCTTCCTTTACTTGGCGCAGCATCATGCATGGCCGAGCTCTGTTGAAGGAGGGGTTGATTTGGCGGATAGGCAATGGAGTTAAGGTGAATATCTGGGAGCAGAATTGGATCCCACGTTCATCTCTGCAGCGTCCGTTTGGGCATAGACCAGGCGTGGAGGTGTCAAAGGTCAGTGATTTGCTGTTGCCAGGAGGAGGGAGTTGGGATGTAAACAGGCTGAGAGAGACGTTCTTTGAGGGAGATGTTGAGGACATTTTAAAGATACCCGTAGGTCGTGCTGGAACTGATGATTATTTAGCATGGAACTACACCAAAAACGGGGTCTTTACGGTCAAATCGGCGTATCATCTCAAGCAGCGTCTGAACCAGCTGGCGAGGGGGGGAACAGGCACGTCACTCAGGTGTGATGCGCATCGTGGCTGGCTGGCACTGTGGGCGGCAAACGTACCAGGCAAAGTCCATGTCCATTGCTGGCGTCTAGCAAAAAATGGCCTAGCCGTGGGAGACGAGCTGAGGAGAAGACATATCAAGCAAGGGGTACGGTGTGTGGCTTGCAACAGAGACGAAACTATTCTGCATCGGTTCTGGGAATGCCCTCACTCTATTCAGTTATGGGAGTGCCTCAGGTCAAGGACTTCGTTTCCCTTTCTATCGCCGCCGCGGGTACTTCGCTCACAATCCGAATTTCAGACTTGGTTCCTGGACTGGCTGGGTGGGGTGGATGATAAGGAGTTGGCTTTTGGGATGATGGCGATGTACCAATTATGGCTAGCGCGGAACGAGGCTCGCGAGGTACCAATGATCGAGGATCCGGAGGAGGTGGCCAAATGATACGTCTCCGACGTATCGATAATTTCTTATGTTCTATGCCATATTATTGATGATACCTACATGTTTTATGCACACTTTATGTCATATTCGTGCATTTTCTGGAACTAACCTATTAACAAGATGCCGAAGTGCCGGTTCTCGTTTTCTCGCTGTTTTTGGTTTCGAAATCCTAGTAACGAAATATTCTCGGAATTGGACGAAACGAAGACCCAGGGGCCTATTTTGCCACGAACCTTCCAGAAGACCGAAGAGCATACGAAGTGGGGCCACGAGGTGGCGACACCACATGGCGGCGCGGCCAAGGGGGGGCCCGCGCCACCCTATGGTGTGGGCCCCTCGTCAGGCCCCCGACTCGCCCTTCCGCCTACTTAAAGCCTCCGTCGCGAAACCCCCGAGGCGAAAAACCACGATACGGAAAACCTTACCGAGACGCCGCCGCCGCCGATCCCATCTCGGGGGATCCTCGGAGATCTCCTCCGGCACCCCGCCGGAGAGGGGATTCATCTCCCGGAGGACTCTACACCGCCATGGTCGCCTCCGGAGTGATGAGTGAGTAGTTCACCCCCGGACTATGGGTCCATAGCGGTAGCTAGATGGTTGTCTTCTCCTCATTGTGCTTCATTGTTGGATCTTGTGAGCTGCCTAACATGATCAAGATCATCTATCCGTAATACTCTATGTTGTGTTTGTCGGGATCCGATGGATAGAGAATACCATGTTATGTTAATTATCAAGTTATTACATATGTGTTGTTTATGATCTTGCATGCTCTCCGTTACTAGTAGAGGCTCTGGCCAAGTTTTTGCTTTTAACTCCAAGAGGGAGTATTTATGCTCGATAGTGGGTTCATGCCCGCATTGACACCCGGGACAAGTGACGAAAAGTTCTAAGGTTGTGTTGTGCTCGTTGCCACTAGGGATAAAACATTGGCGCTATGTCCGAGGATGTAGTTGTTGATTACATTACGCACCATACTTAATGCAATTGTCTGTTGCTTTGCAACTTAATACCGGAAGGGGTTCGGACGATAACCCGAAGGTGGACTTTTTAGGCATAGATGCAGCTTGGATGGCGGTCTATGTACTTTGTCGTAATGCCCAATTAAATCTCACTATACTTATCATGCCATGTATGTGCATTGTTATGCCCTCTCTATTTGTCAATTGCCCGACCGTAATTTGTTCACCCAACATGCTTTTATCTTATGGGAGAGACACCTCTAGTGAACTGTGGACCCCGGTCCATTCTTTTAATACCGAAATACAAATCTGCTGCAATACTTGTTTTACTGTTTTCTCTGCAAACAATCATCTTCCACACAATACGGTTAACCCTTTGTTACAGCAAGCCGGTGAGATTGACAACCTCACTGTTTCGTTGGGGCAAAGTACTTTGGTTGTGTTGTGCAGGTTCCACATTGGCGCCGGAATCTCTGGTGTTGCGCCGCACTACATCCCGCCGCCATCAACCTTCAACGTGCTTCTTGACTCCTACTGGTTCGATTAAACCTTGGTTTCTTATCGAGGGAAACTTGCCGCTGTGCGCATCACACCTTCCTCTTGGGGTTCCCAACGGACGTGTCAACTACACGCATCAAGCAAATTTCCGGCGCCGTTGCCGGGAGATCAAGACACGCCGCAAGGGGAGTCTCCACTTCTCAATCTCTTTACTTTGTTTTTGTCTTGCTTTATTTTATTTACTACTTTGTTTGCTGCACTTATATCAAAACACAAAAAAATTAGTTGCTAGTTTTACTTTATTTACTCGTCTTGCACTCTATATCAAAAACACAAAAAAATTAGTTTACTTGCATTTACTTTATCTAGTTTGCTTTATTTACTACTACTAAAATGGCCAACCCTGAAAATACTAAGTTGTGTGACTTCACTAGCACAAATAATAATGATTTCTTATGCACACCTATTGCTCCACCTGCTACTACAGCAGAATTCTTTGAAATTAAACCTGCTTTACTTAATCTTGTCATGAGAGAGCAATTTTCTCGGTGTTAGTTCCGATGATGCTGCTGCCCATCTCAATAATTTTGTTGAACTATGTGAAATGCAAAAATATAAAGATGTAGATGGTGACATTATAAAATTAAAATTGTTCCCTTTCTCATTAAGAGGAAGAGCTAAAGATTGGTTGCTATCTCTGCCTAAGAATAGTATTGATTCATGGACTAAATGCAAGGATGCTTTTATTGGTAGATATTATCCCGCTGCTAAAATTATATCTTTGAGGAGTAGCATAATGAATTTTAAACAATTGGATAATGAACATGTTGCTCAAGCTTGGGAAAGAATGAAATCTATGGTTAAAAATTGCCCAACCCATGGACTGACTACTTGGATGATCATCCAAACCTTCTATGCAGGACTAAATTTTTCTTCGCGGAATTTATTGGATTCAGCTGCTGGAGGTACCTTTATGTCCATCACTCTTGGTGAAGCAACAAAGCTCCTTGATAATATGATGGTTAATTACTCTGAATGGCACACGGAAAGAGCTCCACAAGGTAAGAAGGTAAATTCTGTTGAAGAATCCTCTTCCTTGAATGATAAGGTTGATGCTATTATGTCTATGCTTGCGAATGATAGGACTAATGTTGATCCTAATAATGTTCCATTAGCTTCATTGGTTGCCCATGAAGAACATGTTGATGTAAACTTCATTAAAAATAATAATTTTAACAACAATGCTTATCGGAACAATTCTAGTAATAACTATAGGCCATATCCTTATAATAATGGTAACGGTTATGCTAATTATTATGGGAATTCTTACAACAGTAATAGGAATACACCCCCTGGACTTGAAGCCATGCTTAAAGAATTTATTAGTACACAAACTGTTTTTAACAAATCTGTTGAGGAAAAGCTCAATAAAATTGATATTCTTGTTTCTAGAGTTGATAGTCTTGCCTCTGATGTTGATCTTTTGAAATCGAAAGTTATGCCTAATAGAGATATTGAAAATAAAATTGTTACTACAGCAAATGCCATCCAAGTTAGAATTAATGAGAATATAAGATTAATGGCTGAACTGCGTGCTAGCTAGGTGGGATAGAGAAGAAAATGAAAAACTAGCTAAAGAGAAAAATGTAGCTAAAGTTTGGACTATTACCACCACTAGCAATGCTAATGATTCACATGTTGCTGCACCTCCTACTATCAATGGTAAAATAATTGGTGTTGGTAATGTTTCTACTCCCGATGGCAAAGCGCGCAAAATTACCCGAAACCGCTAAAACTGCTGAAACCGCTTGTGATAAAACTGCTGAAATTTTTTCCAACCTTGGGGATGATAATCCCATTGCTTTAGATTGTAATGATTTAGATTTTGATGATTGCCACATCTCTGAATTTATAAAGTTCTTGCAAAAACTTGCTAAAAGTCCCAATGCTAGCGCTGTAAACTTGGCTTTCACAAAACATATTACAAATGCTCTCATAAAAGCTAGAGAAGAGAAACTAAAACTTGAAACTTCTATTCCTAGAAAGCTAGAGGATGGTTGGGAGCCCATCATTAAAATGAGAGTCAAAGATTTTGATTGTAATGCTTTATGTGATCTTGGTGCAAGTATTTCGTTATGCCTAAGAAAGTCTATGATATGCTTGACTTGCCACCATTGAAAAATTGTTATTTGGATGTTAATCTCGCTGATAATGCTAAAAAGAAACCTTTGGGGAAGGTTGATAATGTTCATATTATGGTTAACAATAACCTTGTCCCCGTTGATTTTGTTGTCTTGGATATTGAATGCAATGCATCTTGCCCCATTATATTGGGAAGACCTTTTCTTCGAACCGTTGTCGCTACTATTGATATGAAGGAAGGTAATATTAAATATCAATTTCCTCTCAAGAAAGGTATGGAACACTTACCTAGAAAGAGAATGAAGGTACCTTATGATTCTATTATTAGAACAAATTATGATGTTGATGCTTCATCTCTTGATGTTACTTGAGATACACTTTCTCGCGCCTAGCTGAAAGGCGTTAAAGAAAAGCGCTTATGGGAGACAACCCATGTTTTTACTACAGTATTTTTGTTTTATATTTGTGTCTTGGAAGTTGTTTACTACTGTAGCAACCTCTCCTTATCTTAGTTTTATGTTTTGTTGTGCCAAGTAAAGTCTTTGATAGTAAAGTAAGTACTAGATTTGGATTACTGCGCAGTTCCAGATTTCTTTGATGTCACGAATCTGGGTCTACCTCCCTGTAGGAAGCTCAGAAAATTAAGCCAATTTACGAGCATGATCCTCAGATATGTACGCAACTTTCATTCAATTTGAGCATTTTCGTTTGAGCAAGTCTGGTGGCCTAATAAAATCCATCTTTACGGACTGTTCTGTTTTGACAGATTCTGTCTTTTATTTCGCATTGCCTCTTTTGCTATGTTGGATGAATTTCTTTGATCCACTAATATCCAGTAGCTTTATGCAATGTCCAGAAGTGTTAAGAATGATTGTGTCACCTCTGAACATGTGAATTTTTATTATGCACTAACCCTCTAATGAGTTGTTTCGAGTTTGGTGTGGAGGAAGTTTTCAAGGATCAAGAGAGGAGTATGATGCAATATGATCAAGGAGAGTGAAAGCTCTAAGCTTGGGGATGCCCCGGTGGTTCACCCCTGCATATTATAAGAAGACTCAAGCGTCTAAGCTTGGGGATGCCCAAGGCATCCCCTTCTTCATCGACAACATTATCAGGTTCCTCCCCAGAAACTATATTTTTATTCCGTCACATCTTATGTACTTTGCTTGGAGCGTCGGTTTGTTTTTGTTTTTTGTTTTGTTTGAATAAAATGGATCCTAGCATTCACTTTGTGGGAGAGAGACACGCTCCGCTGTAGCATATGTACAAATATGTCCTTAGGCTCTACTCATAGTATTCATGGCGAAGTTTCTTCTTCGTTAAATTGTTATATGGTTGGAATTGGAAAATACTACATGTAGTAACTCTAAAATGTCTTGGATAATTTGATACTTGGCAATTGTTGTGCTCATGTTTAAGCTCTTGCATCATATACTTTGCACCCATTAATGAAGAAACACTTAGAGCTTGTTAATTTGGTTTGCATATTTGGTTTCTCTAGAGTCTAGATAATATCTAGTATTGAGTTTTGAACAACAAGGAAGACGGTATGGAGTCTTATAATGTTTACAATATGTCTTTTATGTGAGTTTTGCTGTACCGTTCATCCTTGTGTTTGTTTCAAATAACCTTGCTAGCCTAAACCTTGTATCGAGAGGGAATACTTCTCATGCATCCAAAATACTTGAGCCAACCACTATGCCATTTGTGTCCACCATACCTACCTACTACATGGTATTTATCCGCCATTCCAAAGTAAATTGCTTGAGTGCTACCTTTAAAATTCCATCATTCACCTTTGCAATATATAGCTCATGGGACAAATATCTTAAAAACTATTGTGGTATTGAATATGTACCTATGCACTTTATCTCTTATTAAGTTGCTTGTTGTGCGATAACCATGTTTCTGGGGACGCCATCAACTATTCTTTGTTGGATATCATGTGAGTTGCTATGCATGTCCGTCTTGTCTGAAGTAAGAGAGATCTACCACCTTTATGGTTGGAGCATGCATATTGTTAGAGAAGAACTTTGGGCCGCTAACTAAAGCCATGATTCATGGTGGAAGTTTCGGTTCGGACATATATCCTCAATCTCATATGAGAATAATAATTGTTGCCACATGCTTATGCATTAAAGAGGAGTCCATTATCTCGTTGTCCATGTTGTCCCGGTATGGATGTCTAAGTTGAGAATAATCAAAAGCGAGAAATCCAAAATGCGAGCTTTCTCCTTAGACCTTTGTACAGGCGGCATGGAGGTACCCCATTGTGACACTTGGTTAAAACATGTGCATTGTAAAGATCCGGTAGTCCAAGTTAATTAGGACAAGGTGCGGGCACTATTATTATACTATGCATGAGACTTGCAACTTGTAAGATATAATTTACATAACTCATATGCTTTATTACTACCGTTGAAAAAATTGTTTCATGTTTTCAAAATAAAAGCTCTAGCACAAATATAGCAATCGATGCTTTCTTCTTTGAAGGACCATTCTTTTACTTTTATGTTGAGTCAGTTCACCTATTTCTCTCCACCTCAAGAAGCAAACACTTGTGTGAACTGTGCATTGATTCTTACATACTTGCATATTGTACTTGTTATATTACTCTATGTTGACAATTATCCATGAGATATACATGTTACAAGTTGAAAGCAACCGCTGAAACTTAATCTTCCTTTGTGTTGCTTCAATACCTTTACTTTGATTTATTGCTTTATGAGTTAACTCTTATGCAAGACTTATTGACGCTTGTCTTGAAGTACTATTCATGAAAAGTCTTTACTTTATGATTCACTTGTTTACTCATGTCATTACCATTGTTTTGATCGCTGCATCCACTACATATGTTTACAAATAGTATGATCAAGGTTATGATGGCATATCACTTCGAAATTATCTTTGTTATCGTTTTACCTCGCTCGGGACGAGCCAGAACTAAGCTTGGGGATGCTTGATACGTCTCCGACGTATCGATAATTTCTTATGTTCTATACCATATTATTGATGATACCTACATGTTTTATGCACACTTTATGTCATATTCGTGCATTTTCTGGAACTAACCTATTAACAAGATGCCGAAGTGCCGGTTCTCGTTTTCTGCTGTTTTTGGTTTCGAAATCCTAGTAACGAAATATTCTCGGAATTGGACGAAACGAAGACCCGGGGGCCTATTTTGCCACGAACCTTCCGGAAGACCGAAGAGCATACGAAGTGGGGCCACGAGGTGGCGACACCACATGGCGGCGCGGCCAAGGGGGCCCGCGCCGCCCTATGGTGTGGGCCCCTCGTCGGGCCCCGACTCCGCCCTTCCGCCTACTTAAAGCCTCCATCGCGAAACCCCCGAGGCGAAAAACCACGATACGGAAAACCTTACCGAGACGCCGCCGCCGCCGATCCCATCTCGGGGGATCCCGGAGATCTCCTCCGGTACCTCGCCGGGAGAGGGGATTCATCTCCCGGAGGACTCTACACCGCCATGGTCGCCTCCGGAGTGATGAGTGAGTAGTTCACCCCTGGACTATGGGTCCATAGCGAGTAGCTAGATGGTTGTCTTCTCCTCATTGTGCTTCATTGTTGGATCTTGTGAGCTGCCTAACATGATCAAGATCATCTATCTGTAATACTCTATGTTGTGTTTTTCGGGATCCGATGGATAGAGAATACCATGTTATGTTAATTATCAAGTTATTACATATGTGTTGTTTATGATCTTGCATGCTCTCCGTTACTAGTAGAGGCTCGGCCAAGTTTTTGCTTTTAACTCCAAGAGGGAGTATTTATGCTCGATAGTGGGTTCATGCTCGCATTGACACCCGGGACGAGTGACGAAAGTTCTAAGGTTGTGTTGTGCTTGTTGCCACTAGGGATAAAACATTGGCGCTATGTCCGAGGATGTAGTCTGTTGATTACATTACGCACCATACTTAATGCAATTGTCTATTGCTTTGCAACTTAATACTCGGAAGGGGTTCGGACGATAACCTCGAAGGTGGACTTTTTAGGCATAGATGCGGTTGGATGGCGGTCTATGTACTTTGTCGTAATGCCCAATTAAATCTCACTATACTTATCATGCCATGTATGTGCATTGTTATGCCCTCTCTATTTGTCAATTGCCCGACTCGTAATTTGTTCACCCAACATGCTTTTATCTTATGGGAGAGACACCTCTAGTGAACCGTGGACCCTGGTCCATTCTTTTAATACTCGAAATACAAATCTGCTCGCAATACTTGTTTTACTTGTTTTCTCTGCAAACAATCATCTTCCACACAATACGGTTAACCCTTTGTTACGACAAGCCGGTGAGATTGACAACCTCACTCGTTTCGTTGGGGCAAAGTACTTTGGTTGTGTTGTGCAGGTTCCACATTGGCGCCGGAATCTCCGGTGTTGCGCCGCACTACATCCCGCCGCCATCAACCTTCAACGTGCTTCTTGACTCCTACTGGTTCGATTAAACCTTGGTTTCTTACTGAGGGAAACTTGCCGCTGTGCGCATCACACCTTCCTCTTGGGGTTCCCAACGGACGTGTCAACTACACGCATCACCAAACGTACTGTGCGGTTGGTCGAGGAGTGGCAAGCAGTCCAGGCTACACCTTCGGTAGCTAGGCAGCAGGTTGTGGAGCACTGGCTTCCGCCGGCGGCTGGATGGTACAAGTGCAATGCGGATGGAGCTTTTTCTCAGGGAGATGGTCATGGAGGTGGGGGTGTGGTCATTCGTGATCACCAAGGCGCTTTCCTTGCGGGGGAGAGTCTTTTTTTCCCTCTTGTGTCTGATCCCGAACGAGCAGAGCTGCTGGCATGCCACCGAGCGGTGCAGTTGGCGCGGGAAAAGGGAATTCGAAAAATTCAGTTGGAATCGGATTGCCAAGGAGCTGTTTCGAAATTGAAAAATACTGAGATGGATCGCTCGGTCCATGGACCATTGGTGGAGGATATCAAGAAGCTTCTGGAAGAGTTTGAAGAAGCTTCGGTCCGCATAAATTAGCTAAATTAGGCTGCCTGAATAATGTAAACTCTGCCTGGAATGTTGTTCCCCCAGGTTTTCTTGTAACCATGCTGGACAGTGATGCTAGTGATTAATGAAATGCAGCCTTTTGATCTCAAAAAAAAAAACTATTCGAAGTGCACGGGTGCGACGTCGCGTCCGTCCGGCGTCCCGGGCCGGGTGTTGGCCCGGTGACGCCAAACTGTCAAGTTGCAACAATGATGCAGATCTGTCGATCAAACGTGGTCCAGCATCCATGAATGCGTTTTGGCGCTGCTTATGATGCATCCATGTGTCGTCTTTGACTCTCCAGGCAGCCAACCAAGGGTCACAAAACATTTATACACATGGAAGATGCTTGATTCGATTTTTAAAACATGCAGCGGCTAATATTTGCAAGATATATATGTTGAATATAAATATGTTGCATAATCTTTTTTCCGCTAGTTCGAACTTTTGAAAAACCTGACTAGTGCATCAATTTTATATGGTATCAGAGTCAAGAAGTCTCAAGTTCGATACATTGCTCACGCATGATTAAAAAGAAAATAAAAAAATTCTACGGCATGTACACCAAACCCATGATAAGGACATTTTAAATAATTGTCTAGTGCATTAATCCTATAATATACAGACGTACTATATGGTTAAAGTCGTTATGATTTCACACAATGAGGCAATTATGACGCCAACATTGCATCATGCCGGAATAGTAATTATGTGTTCATTAATTATTTTCCTAAACATGTTTACCCGATTCAAACTTGAGACGCTGCCGATCTGGCATATTTTTCTTGATTTTGATTGTGGGTGTGATTGGTAGGCCACACCACCTCCAAACATGCCTCATGTATCCTGTTGATATGGGATTCTACCACTCTTCAAGAAAAAAAACAGCTATCATATGAACAATTCGCTTCAAAGAACAGACTGCGGAATGCGGATGAGTTGTCAATCCCATACACTCTAGCCTGAGGAACAGCATCGATAGGGCATTTGTTGCACTGCAAATAGATTCTAAACCTTCAACTAGAAACTATTCCACACTTTCTCCACTCAAGTCTAGCTCATTCTTGCATGTTGCATCCTTCACAACTGAAGTTTTGGGTGGGGTCTCAATTACCATTTTCGAGATGAGGAAAATGTTAATCCTAATGATGTTGATGCTCGCCATGGTGTTGAGCACACCAACACGGAAGCTTGGACGGACAAGAAAAATGAGTGGGCTCCGCTAATGTGGACACGTAGAAATGAAGTGCACTGCTGAAGATTGACCATCCCTTTTTCAAAAAAAAAAAAAGATTGATCATCCCTTGATCTCCATAGTTTATCATTACAAACCAAGGGATGGCTGAAGATCTACATCCATGCCCTCCCCCTCCCGGACTTGCCCCAGGATCTCCAAATTTGTCCGAGGCAACAAATCCCACCATATACAGTCACACATAGTATTGGAGATAAGAGAATATGTTATTAGTGGCTGCTTTCGTCAAAAGATAGGGATAACAAAACATATATGTCTACAGTCAAATAAAAGTGAAACCATATGAAAAAGCCATATTAGAAAGTAAATAACCCAGTAAAAGCATATTCTCGTGCTTGCGGGTACAATTCTGAACATATGTTTTTTTTTACTATTTCTATGTTTTTCATCCATTTACTATGAGTCAGAGATGAATTGAATATTTTCTAGGAACAGTAAATTGCATTGGCGTTTTTCTAAAGAACAGTTTTACAACCATTTAACTTAAGTCATTAAATGGATAAGAAATCATGGATTATTTGGTCTTGCACAAACGTTATGAAGTTTGAATAAGTACGAACTTGTGAATGTTGACAAAATTAAGTCAATTAAGTTGGAACAGATGGAGTACAAAATATTGATATCTAAAATACCAAAATACACACAATATTAAAGTATATTTTACAATGGTTTTAGCCATTTTATATTATAGCTGCTGCCTAATTAAATTTTATAAATATTTTTTCGAGGGTACGCCAATGGCGTACCAAATCTTTATAGAAGGTAGCAAAGAGTCATATACAAGAATACCAGCCTCATCTGCAAACCGATATGCCGGAACGCCAACACACGCCTAAGCCTACTCTCGCGGCATGATCTCACTCCCTCCTAGCCTCGCCATCCTCCAAAGCTTGAACTCATCCTTGATCCTCTCCACCAACTGATGAACGGTAAGATGCAGCTGTTGGTTGTTGAACGCCCGCACATTCCTTTGCTTCCATAGAGACCAAGCAATAAGGAGAGCGAGCGTATCGAAACCCCGCCTATCCTTGGCGCCATCAGCTCCCTTGCGCTCGTCCACCAATCCTCCAACTTGCTCTCCGTCGTTGGCTCCATAATGTTGAGACCGGCCGCAATCAAACACTCAAACCATGTCTGCCTCGCGTATGGGCATTGCACAAGTATGTGCTCCACCGTATCCTCCTCTTGCAAGCACGTGAAGCACGCCGATGTTTGGTCTTGCAACCCGTGCCGGTGTCTCCGATCAGATGTCCATAGCCGATGCTTCAGTGCAAGCCAGCCAAATATCTTGCACTTGAGAGGGGCATATGATCTCCATATCGGCTTGTACATAGCGAACTCGCTCGTGTGTCCCCTGCCAAAGCATCTTATAGGTACTCTTAGGCAAATTTTATAAATATTATTTTGACCAAACATAAAGCGAACCTTTATTTAGATAGGCCTGGTTATTTAATTTACCGGTCAATGTATATATACGTACAGGTGGGCCCAGATCGATGGAGGAATGATTCGGCCGACTACCACTTGGCACGTAATCCCATGCATGCACAGTTTACTCCTGCCTGCGTGGCCCGTCTCTGTTTGTAGAACGACAGCGACGCTCTCCCATTTACCTTGCTTTCCTCGTGACCTTCTGCCGAGCGTTGTCTCTCTGTTGGTGGTGGGCTCGCCATGAAAGCTCTGCCGTGTACGCCGATGCATCCAGTATCAATCCTTCATCCAATGATTCTTCTTCTTTGTTTTATTTTTGGTTAAATTGGTACATCGATCTAATGCGTGCAGGATCGCCTCCGATCGGATTGTTTCTACTCCCTCCTTTCCATTAAACTAGTTTTAGATTCTCCAAATTTGAAAACTTTCGAGGGACGGAAATGAGTACTAGATTCGATCAAAGTGTCCCACTAATATTCATGTTGTACTAGTACTAAAAACCAGCTAGTTCATCGACCGAGAACCGACACTCGAGCTTAACGCACGTTTATTTGTTAATAACTAGTGTAACCAATCCACATGTTTGACTCGTGTTACAACTACTTTATTAGGTCTTAGTATGCAGACCGAAGAGATCCGTTTTTGGTCATCACTAACCACCCCAACTCATTTCGTGCTACCAATCCTTTCCCAGCGATTACAATACTAACTGATGATCGCCCTGCATTGTTAATCAGTATTAGTACTATGATTGCTGTCCCAGCAGAGCAGCTGACACTGCGATTTGCCTTTCTCTCTCTTTTTCTGAGAGGTTACTATTCCTTTTTATTTTTCAGATTTTGCTTTGTCCTTTGTATATGGAGAGTGATGGCTGACCTTCTTGATGTCCCTTTTGGCTACGTCTACGTTACTTCCATTAGTTAGTTATATAGGATGTTGGAAGGAAAAATGGTCAGGTTTCCCTAAGCTATGGATTTTGCACCCACTTGTAAATTGGTAGTCCTACTACGGTATAAGATGTCAACGAGTATATGTGGCTAGTGTGTAGTTTGAACAAGAACGGCATAACAAAAGAGCAAAAGGAAAGTGTATATATTATCCCCTTTCACTTTTCTACTAGCATAGCATACATCGTAGTGTCGCCTCATCGTGTACGCTTTAATCAGCAACGTTGCATCGGGATCGTAGCCACCGGTCAACAATAGATGATCCAGGCCCACGCAGATTTAATCAATCAATAAACAAAAGTGGTGACTAATTCTCAGCCGATTAAGAATTAACTTAATTCCAATTCAAGTGATGTCATCGAATAATTTTATGCTATATGGATATTTTTTGTTGTGTGAATACTTTTGTACTTTGTGAACTACTTTTTTTTTGGCAGAACTCACTTGGGCTTTAAAAATCATGGTTACAGCCCGATAAGTGCAATCTTATTTACAATTCGACTTGTAACTGAAAAATTCCAATAACAATCTGACTTGCAACTGAAAAATCTCAGTTACGATTCTACTTGCAACTCGTAGGATATACAAATCACGATAAAGATATGTCAGCTTTGGACTTGATCGAGAACTAAGTTAGGTGCGAATTAGCAATTCTGATACTCCCTCTGATCCATAATAATTGTCGCTAAGTCGCATATATCTAAACATATTTTAGTTTGTTTATTATCAAATAAACTCATTTTAGCGTTAAGTATCAAGGATCGGAGGGGGGTGCACATGTTACCAGCTTAGAACTAACACTATTTCAAGAGAAAGCTGCTGATTAGTTTTGATTAATTAATTAGTTAACCAAGAACCGCACCGTAGAACCTAGCCTAGCCGTAGCCACGGTGACACAACCAACACACCCAAGTTCTCAGACTGCTCATAGTGGGAGTAACTAAGGTAGTAACATAGAACTACATGCGTTACTACCTAGGCATTTTGATGACATGGCTTGACATAGAGTAACTAGCTATGTTACCATAACATCATACTTTTCAATGTACAATAAATCTATAAGGTAATTAATAGACTCATACATGATACTACATCTAAGTTACTATGCACTATGAAGGTTGTAACATAAACTAGTGTCATATGCATGACACTACCTTATGTTACTCCCCACTATGACTAGTGTCATAGTGGGGAGTAACATACAGTAGTGTTATTCATATGACACTACTCTATGTTCCTACCTTCATAAGACTACCCACAATGGAAGTATCATAAGTAGTATCATGCATTCCATGCATGCAAAATACTGATGTGGCAGTGCAATTAAGGATGAGAGAAGGGGTACTATAGTATCATAGGTAGATACTGTATCATAGCACGTACTACTAGAAAAATTAATGTCAAGTAAATCTTGTACATATATTTGCATTGAGATTCTACAAATAATTAATATATGAAAACTATGATAGTACTATATGATACTATGCATTGTGAAAATAGTAACATGTAAGTATTATCATACGCATGATACTTCTATATGATACTATGCATTGTGACTAGGTGCGCCTGCATGCAGGATCAATGTCTTCTTCCGTTGGCTAGGCTGTGAAATCATGATGATGCCACAGACGACGACCCCCTATGTCCTTTGTCGTTTTCTCGCTGCGTATCGGTCAGTAGTGGACGAAGGGATGACACGCCATTGATTGGGCAATCACGCCCCTCCTCCTGCTCACAAATTATAGCTGCTCACCTTCTATTTCCCTCTCCGAGCACGATTATGAATCAAATCTCAATCTATCCTTTCTGTCTCTGCGATATTAAAAAAGTAGTAGGACCTTCGATTCAACGTCATCATCATTAGGGTTAGATTTTTCCGGAATGGATTAGGGTTAGCTGATAGGCAGATTAAACAAACTTTGCCAAATAATGCTATGATCATGCTATAAATAGTAGCTGCTGCCCGTTTCCGAGTTTTTTTTTGTAGCTGCTGCCTAGCTCAGCTGGAAGGATGAGGACAGAGACGACTAATAAACACATCATCTTATCTTATCCAGGGTCAAGAGTGAGCATGTTCCAAACCTTGAATGGCAAGGTATGTATGTTGCTAGGAAGCTCAGAAAACATGTTGAACAAACCACCCTTCACCGAAGATTCTTCACAAAAAAACACACTTCTGTCTAGAGAAAGGACTAGGAGGTAGGCAGCACTCTTTTGAGAGATCTCAAAGACCTTAATTTTGTGATTCTTAATTTGGAACACAACGCGTATTAAGTCACCTAGTCGCAGATGGAGTATCCCTTTACATTGAAAAGCTAAATAATTGGAGTGATTGAGCACAAGATATGATCAAGCGAGATTCTTTCGATTTATATAGCTTTACCATTCCTATTCTCGCATAAGCATAATACAAGCAAAGTTTTATATATAGTCAGAATGGTGTATTAGAGGCCGTGAAAAGTCAAACACAACTTACACATCACAACATGCAGAGTATTTCTCTGCCGATTTAGCATCACATTTGATCGCAAAAGCATGAGTTAAAGAATAATTTCCTCACCATAATGGGATTCAGCGGCCCAACATGAACAGTAGAATTTTTAAAAATGTTTTGTTTTTTAAATATGAAAATTTGAAATTATAAATGCTCTGAGCTACAAAAACAAAAAGTATGGATCAGAGTATAGTAAATAGTGAAAAATACGAAACTCTGATATTTGTCGTAGTTTCTCAGTTTTGTGTAACATAAATTTAAAGAACTTATTGCTATATTTTAAATGTTTTTAGGATAAATTATTGGCTAGTAAAAAACACACTTTTTGAAACATGTAGATACGAATTTCAAAAAAAAAGACCACTGGTTCTCGGAAGCCCATGAGAGTTTTTAGCAAATATTGTTCCTACTTGTACGAACAAAAAGCATGGCCAAAGCTCTCGGTAGGGACAGGAAGGACGGCTGACCTACATGTTTTTTCTATATAATTTGAGTGGTTATACATTAAAAACGGACTCCGTATGAGGCAATTATGCTTGTTTTACTGAAAACTGCGCAAAACCAACTTTCGAACCAAAAACAGAGACTATGTCTAGTTTAGTCGGAAACCAAATATTCTCTTTCCAATATCTAATTCTCAATATAACAGAACTCGACTCTAAGCAATGTCCTAGGTGGTGTATGTAAGGGAGCCTCAGATTATTTTTAACAGCTCATGAGGCGTGGTGAAACCAATTTGCTATAAGATTAATAATATCTTATTGGTATATTTATTTTTGTTTCTAGTTGTACTTAAATATGTTTTGTTTTTTATTGTACTAAGTAATTATGTTAATTAGAATATTATATATCACGTGACTATTTTAGTGATTGTGTAGAGTTCGCTCTACCTTAAATTATTTTTGTCCTTCATCGTAAGAAAAACACCATGGTCCATCTTAGTTCTTAGAGACAAGCTACGGTCCATGCATGTAACCCATGTTAGCAAAAGAAGGATTACCTAACGAGAATCGTTCTACGTACCCAATCATCCTGTTGAATATAAATACACTGCCTAGTCTCTTTTCATCAGTTTGGACTTTTAATTTAATTGGCTAGTGCAGCAATCTTTTATGGTATCTTTTGGTTCAATTGGATAGTGCAGCAATCTTTGACACCCCACCGTCTTAGTTTGAAACGCCGCCTGTTTGAGCGCCTAAAGAAAAAGCAGTGATAGAAACAAAAGAAACCACCACGGTCCAGGTCCATGGCTAGTACTCCAGTATAGGCTAGCTGTGTCGGTCGGCTTTGCGTGACTCACCGCCAAAGACTTCTGACCCCGACCCGACTGCGACCAAAAGCGACGGCACTGCGAGAGTCTGCAGCACGGCCAGCCCGATCAAAGTGGCTGCTGACCCCGGTCAATGGCAAAAGCATCTGCAACGCCTGTCCACGGCAATGGCGATGGTATCGGCCACCTTCACACGGAAGCCAGCTCCTCCTCCATCTTGGAAATAAGCAATTATTCATCCATTTAACCCGTGTTAAGAAAAAAAGAGGCTATTTAGCGAGGATCGTGGCACAGTGGGTTCAGCTATGGGCTCTTCTTTCGCCGGAGAGAAGCCATAGTTTCTGGATGTACATGACTCCAGACGGTCGCTTAGGATATCTTGTGTCAGGCTGGCTGACGTCATACTAGGAGCCTACAGTGATGTGTAGTGATACTATGTTTTTTTTGTTTCGCTGGTTGATTCTTGTATCAACTGTAGGTGATGATTGAGTTGTAAAATCAAATATTTGAGATTTTTTAATAAAAGGCCGTGTGCATCATCATGATGCAGAAGCTGGGGTTTTAAATCCCCATTTCGAAAAAAAATTTAGCGAGAATCGTTCTACATATCCAGTCACCCACTAATCCGGACTAGGCCATGAACTTATTGCATAAGAATGGTGAGAGGGGATTCCATTTCTAAGTCCTTTAGCACTTCAAAAATATGGTCTCATCTCACTACTAATTTTGGCAGAAAATGTTACATTATGTATAATCTTATTCACCCGGTTACAAGGTATTACATCCGTTCCAAAATATAAACCTTAGCTTTCTAAAAAAGATTATATTTCAAAACAGAGCTAGTATAATAAAAAAAATCAACTTTGAAAAACTTAAGCAAGGAATATAATCCCACTTAACTTTATCATTCGTGTTTTCTAAATCTAACTTTAGCATAATGCTTCTTCACATGAGTGTGATAATTAAGTTCATGCGGGGACATTATGCCATCAGTAATGTTTCTTTCTTATAAAAACATTTTGTTGTATGATGAATAATTTGGGAGCATCAAGATGTCCAACACAATGTTTTGGCAATCAACTTGTAGATACAACTAAGCAAACGAACGGGTCTGAATTATTGGATGTTATATCCATCATTAAACTAAGGTCTAATAGCCAAAAACAGAAGCATGGTACGTGTAGTATCTAACAATTACAGGGTTATGATTTTCTATGCAAATAACAACCTGTCAGTATTTACATGCTCCCGCTACTCTGCACCAAAATTCTATTAAGCGCATCATGACATATGTCAGGCATGCAGCTGGTATTTGTCTAACATTTATGAGTCGATCATCCGGGGATTTTTTGTTGTCTTCTTTTTTCTTGGGCCAAAGTCATTTCTTCAAGTGTAAAGAAGCAAACACCTATTTATAGGTCCAGCACTGAAGCAAGGTACAAATCTTTGGCAACACCCAGAGCTAAAATATGGATGCAGTCCTTGCTTCAAGAACTTCAAGTTAAGATGACCCAACCAACATACCTATAGTGTGATAATTTGGGAGCAGCATATTTGGCCGCTAATTCAGTTTTTCATGCACACTCAAACATATCGTTATCCACTTTAATTTTGTTAGGAAAGGAGTTCTTAGCAAGCAACTGGAAATTCACTTTGTTCTTTCAAAGGATCAAGTTAATGGTTTCACAAAACCACTTGCTACGCGTAACTTTGAGGAATTCAAACAAAACCTTAACTAGGCCAAGTTGTGGTTAAGGGAAGTTGTTAGAAGTAGGACCCCTTTCTATAGGAATACCTCATGTATTAGACTTGTAATCCCACATTACTTGTACAAGCAAGTGCATCCCTATAAATACATATCAAAGGGCTCTGGATATCCATCCAAGTAAAACCCCAAAACGTCAATTTTGACAACTACCCAAAGTTTTCCAATTTCACTCTACGTTGGAGTAAGTAACACACAAGTTGATGAACTGTGAACGCAGAATAGCAAGTGGTGATGCATTTATATAGGAGTAACAGCATGTGTATGCTGAGGAAAGACTCTGACATTCATAGATGGATAGATATAAGCTTGCATCGTGTCCACTTTTCAAGGTCTCATTTCTGATCCATAAGCTTATATATAGGCATTGAACCGTGCACCGATTACATTAGTCACACTTGTAAAATGATGACCAATTAGCTGATCTACAAAAGAAGCTACTACTGCAACTACTACTAATTAATTGACCAATATCTCCATTTCATCAACCAATCAACCAAGCTGTATGTACACAATCCCAATATTTTTCTTTCGGTTGCAGTTACTGCAAAAACTCTTCTTACGAATCTATGACCCCCTCATTTTACTTACACCAAATTATTCCGGTATAAACGCACGCGCATGCTCTGTTTTCCTTTCATTTTGGAGATGCATGCACCAGCGTAAGAAATTAAGCGCAAGGGACTCTACTCCTCGCCACCATTATTTGGTTGCTTCTCCATGACAAATTCGTGTTGCCTTTCTGTATAAGTTGTTTGTAATGGAGGGCCGGAGGAATAAGATGCCATATGCTTGTTCATCCCATGATGCTAGTCTCTTACTACTGTGCTGCCTGAGAAATGCTTAGAGAGAAGGTTGTGTTTCAGGTTCATCACCAGTCTGAAGATCACGTAGCACGGTAATTGCATGAATGCTACCGCAAAGTACCTGCACAACAAGTTCAGAGGAGAAAACTTGGTTAAGCCTGTGGTCACAGGAAATTAAATTAATAAAATGTACGTGAAACCTTTTGATCGAGGATTTTTTTTGCTATTGTTTAGTGGTAATGAGAAATTACCACAAAGGTGCCAGATTAGCTGAGAGGTCGAGAAATGGGTAGGGCCACCTGTAAATATTCAAACAAGTGTTCAGTGAAAGGAAGAATATGTGCAAGTAGTTATCTCTCTAGCAAGGGATGGAAGCTGAAAATATTACCAGATTGGGGTTGATGCATGGACAATCCACTGGAATACGACATAAAGTGCAGTCCATAGGAAGAAATATGCAATCCGGAACCATGGGAAGCGCTGTAAAAAATTTGTGAATTGGAAGGAAATGTCGTGAGTAAAGCTGTAAAAACCATGTATCAACTTTCTTGGGTGATGAGGTTCATCCATTTACCAGGCTATTTAGGGACGCTTCGCCGAGCAGGAAAACAGCGTTGACCGAGTGCATTCCTATCAGTAACTGTCAGAAGAGGATCAAGTCAGCAAACTGATTACTGTCAATTAAACGATAGGCATGGAAGTAGTGAAATTAACAAGCATACTCACAAAATTCATGCTGTAATCTTTGACAGTAAGGAATGGGAAAATGATGAACCAAAACACACAATCTGTAAGCATCACAGCTCCTGCGTTTGTCTGTCATCAGATATAGAGATGTCAGAATACAAGTTTGGTGAAACCGTAGTGAATTGATAACAATTGTCTTGCATAAGCTGCTTGATTATTAAAAAAATCTTTCCTTTTTTAGAAAATAGAGACAGCTGAAAACCAATAAAAACTTGATTAAACTCTTTTTCTGAAACTGAAATACGGTGCTCCTGCCCAGTCCTAGAAAATAACTGAAAATTTGTTTGTGAAGACCAATACTATCGGAGATTCACGGGAAGCTGTAGCTATGAGGTTTACTATGGAAATATGTACTGATCCCAATCTATGTTTATCTTAGCCTAGGAAGTTATCCAGTCATAACTCTGATACAGTTAGACCTATCAAATCAACTGATTAAAAAAAAGAAACAATTTGTCTTTATTCCTGATGCTACTTCTAGAAAGGCCAACTCTACGCTTGAGATATGGGGTAAGGGTGATCAAGCCCTTCAGGTGCAAGGAACTATGAGATTGGGCAATTGTGCTGGACCAACAACCATGGTGGCTCTTATGTAGGATCTGACAGACAAAGATGCTATGTGGTCACATCTGATCTTTGGGAACAGAATCCAATTCAGCAGAGCACAATTATAAACATACTTTAGTTTCTGGTGCATGATGTTAACCACCCAAGAGCACTAATAATTGCACCTGAAAAGCAAAAATTAGACCACCTCCTCCATGCAGTGCAATGCAATGCAGATGTGATGCCAGTGCAGATGTCCCTCTCATATAGCAAATCTGGAAAGGCTCCAAGTGGCCAATATTTGAGAGTTTATGGTTAGTATGGAAGCCTCTGTACCTGGTAAATGATCTGGAGCAGGTACCCCCAGAATCCAGCGATTTCTCTCGTGCCGTCATCCTCTTCATCGGCGGTTGGTTTATTGCCAGCTCCGTGGTCGGCGTAGGGCCCCAGCTCGGTGTCCGTCGCCGCCGCAACGGCATTCCAGTCAGAAAATTTGCTGCATCCGTATATTGACAGCGCCGTGGCAAGCTGAAGAATTCACAGAGAAAAACATAGCATTTTCAGATAAGGATCTTGTGGACGTGGAAGACGTAGACATGAATCATTGTGTCTGATGAATTGGTTCAAGAGACAGATCATTTCGCTTACCCCGAAGTAAATCGTCACCAGCATGAAGGTCCACCTGCGCAATAGACAGTTGAACAACCACTTAGTACATGCTGATGCTACTGAGAGCAGAATCACAAACACCAGGAAGCTAAGTATCACATTTTTGCAGACAACTTTGATGCTACCAACCAGTTACACCTCATTTTATATCTTTCCAAAAGAAAAGCACACCAGAGATTTCCCTCCCCCCAAAAAGTAATAACAGCAGATCAAAGTGGGGCTGTTAAACTAATCAGATATCAGAAAAATCTTCAATGGAACAGGTATTCCCACAACACTGACCACTGTCCTGTCTATGTTTAGTTGTGATGTTGTACTGCACGAAAAGATTGTTTCTTAAATGTGCTTGACAACACATGTCCTATGAGCTCCTCTTGCAATTATTAAGTTGAAGTACTGCATCATCAATAAAACCGCCTTCGAATTTCAAAATGCATTGATACACCAGAAAAATTGTAGTACTGAAAATGAAGGCCCTATAGGTGAGGAGTCGCTTGCTGTAGAAGCTAGGTAGCAAACTGTTGCTAGCCATCAGCTGTGCACAGTGGAACAATATATCGATTGAAAAAGAATTTGCTTGACATTCTGAATGCTCCTAATACATTTAGAATGATCAGTAGTTGATGTAATCATGAGAAATCTCTCACTTTATTCCCGGAATTAAATTTCAAATTTACAAGAGGAGAGAACATATGCCAAAGTTCCTGACCAAACCACCTTGCAGTTTTCAGCTCCAGTTAATTTACAGCATGACAGGTTTAATTTAATGGAAAGCACCAATCTTTCATCCAACTTTGCATCTTCAAAATCGCATAAGTAAAAAACATTTTCCTGGCTGTCAAAACCAAAAGTGGTTTTGAAACAAAAGAATTTTTTTATTAAGAATGGTCCAAATTTGCATTTATAAAAACGCCCAAGTACGATGTCAAATGAAACGCCCAAGTAAAATCATTTTGCTTTCTCTCAGAAGTCAGAACAAAAATAAAGAGTTTTTGAAAAAAAAGTACACTGGAGTATTACAAGAGAGGAGCAGTGGGAGCATACTGTGTGCAGTAGCAGAAGATGTACACTGGAGTATTAAAGCAAGGATTTTTTTAAAAAAGAAAGATATAGTACACTGTATTAGAAGAAGCAGCTGAGGTGAAAAGGATGGGTTATAGTAGTGGCTTACTGCGTGTAGTAGTAGAAGATGCTGCCGCCATCGGAGATGACGATGACGATGAGGAGGCTGAAGAGGACGAAGAAGGAGACGAGCCTGTAGGCGAGGAGCCAGGCCGGGTGGATGTCCCGTAGGCAGGGCCGCCACGCCTCGTCGTCGTACAGCAGCCCGTCGGGCCTCCTATTCCTCCGCTCCTTGTCGACGGCGCCGCCCGGGCGGCGGTGCGAGCCGGGCCCCTCGTGGCGCCAGATGAGGTAGGCCGCTGCGACGACGCAGCAGAGCACCCAGAGCCCGCACACGGCCACCCGCCACTGCAGCCAGAAGTGCAGGTCCGTGGTGTCCGCCCCCGCCGCCGTCGGCTGCCAGGACCGCGTCGTCGAGCCCCCCGCCGTGAACCGCATCGCCTAGCCGCGAGACGCCTTCAGTCGGTCCGTGCCAGCATGCGCGCGCTCGCCGCCGCAGGAAAGAAACAGCACAGAATCTCTTCAGTTCTTGCAATGCAGGTTGCGGCGAGGTGCTCTGCTTGAGTCTCTCTCCGTTCGCGTCGGGCTAAAGAAGACGGAGACGAAGATGGCAATGCAGGGGAAGGGTCGCAACAAACTAACAGACAGGGAGGCTGCACGCGAGTGGCATGCGGCAGGGGAGGCTCGGACGCGATCGAGGAGGAAGAAGAAAGAAACAGAGGTGGTGGTGTGTGGCGTGAGGTCGGAAAGATGCCGAGCTTGGCGTCACAAGATAGATGTGCGTGCCTAGCTTCGTCGCTCACACTCACTCGCTCGCTTAACCAACGATGGAAGAAACAGACAATGCTTGTACCAATCTGGCAATCTACTATCTAGCAGTAGTATCTTGCAATGTGAGGAGGGGATTGGAGGGAGATGCTTGGAGGCCAGGAGGAGATAAAGGTAAGAAGAGGGGAGGGAGCTGCAAGCTGTTTGTGGGGTTGGGGGAGAATGAGATGCTTTGCTTCTCCCTTTCCTTCCACCCTTTGCACCGGAGTGAGGGGATGATGAAAATCAGATCGATCTTGGGTATATATACACACACATGCAAGAGCATCTACACTTATCCTCTTCACACTTCCTACTCCACCGGCCATTGTTAATTGGACATCTTCTTTTTCTAATCTCACATTTCCTTCTCAGTCAAGAATCAACCAAGAACCTTGCTGAGCTGGCTGTAGAGAGAGAATGTGAGTGTAATAGAATGTGTGGTTTGGAGGAGGGGTAAAGTAAAACAGGGTAGAGGGAGCTGGCTTCCGTGTGAGAGGGGCCATCGCCATTGCTGTGGTCGGACAGTGCAGATGCTTTTGGCATTGACCGGAGTCAGCCACTGTGGTCGGGCTGGCCGTGCCGCAGAACTGCCGGCTTGCTTTTGGTTCCGTCGGGCTCGGGGAGTGTAGTCGTGACACGCCACCACGACCGACACACCTAGCCAGCCTATGGCCATGGCCATGCATGGCCCGTCATTTCCTTTCCTTTTTCTTCTTTTGTTTCTAGCTCTTTTTACACGCGTAAACAGGTGATTTTGTTTTTCAAATTTCCACAGCGTACACGCCGGACCGGACTGGTGCATGAGAGCATCTCCAATAGACGCGCTATATAGCCCGCGCGGCATAAAAACGTCCGATATAGCGCGCGCGGGACAGAATGTGGCGCTCCAGCAGGCGCGGTAAACGGCGCGGCGCTGTAAAAATTTTAGGGCGCGCGGCTTTTTTCACAATCCGGAGCGGCATATCCGGCGCGTCGGCTACGGCGCGCGGCATCGCTCGTCCAAGCGCGAAAAGCCAACGGGCCGGAAAATTCTTCCCCGCGCCCGCGCCTTCATTTCCCCACCTACCGCCGGCGCGAAATCCAGCCGCCGCCGGTCAACTCCGCCGCCGCCCCCGCTTCTGCGCGCCGCCGCGTCGTAGATCCGCGTCGCCCGCACCTCCTCCTGGCAGCGGCGGACGCTCCGCCGCACTGTGTCGCTCGCGCGGCCGCCATCGACGAGTTGTAGTCGGCGGTCCTTCTCCGCGGCCCCCTTCGCGCCGCCGTCGCGTTCTCCTCCGCGCAGAGCGTCGACATGTCGTCCTCGTCGTCCTCGAGCTTGCTTGCAACATGGCGCGCCCATGGTGCTCGCCCATTTGCTCGCAAGGTATGAACCTCCGCCGGCCGGCCTCTATTATACTCGCAAAGTAGCTACAAAAGTTCATAGTGAAGTAATTTCATACATATGTTTGTAGAGTTCCTCATATGATTCATCGGATGACGAGTTCGACCAAGAAGAAGAGGAGAACATATCGATACTATTAGCATACCGCGCCGTTAAGAGGCCAAAATTTGGTGGATCGGTGTTCGGTAGACGAGAGTTGTGGAGAGAAAGGATTGAAGGGCATGAGAAGTTGATGCGGTCGTATTTCAATGAGAATCCGATTTTCCCCGAAAGCTATTTTCGGCGGCGTTTCCGGATGAGTCTCAACTTGTTCAAGCACATTGCAACGGAGGTCACCAAATATGATCGCTTCTTTGAGCAAAGGAGGAATGCCGCGGAGAACTTGGCCATAGCACATATCAAAAGGTGACCGCCGCCTTGCGTATGTTGGCATATGGTATACCGGCGGATCTTATTGATGATCATTTGGCCATGGGAGAGAGCACTTCTATCTTGTGTGTGAAGCGTTTTGTCGTTGCAATTGTCAATGTCTTTGGCTCCACATACTTGAGAGCCCCCAATGCTCAAGACACGGCAAGGCTTTTGGAGATCAATGCCAACCGGGGGTTTCCTGGTATGCTTGGTTCCATTGATTGTATGCATTGGAGTTGGAAGAATTGTCCAGCGGCATGGCATGGACAATTCAAAGGCTACAAGAAGGATGCCACCATAGTACTTGAAGCGGTGGCCGACCAAGAGACTTGGATATATATGGCATGCTTTCTTTGGAATGCCCGGATCTTGCAATGACATCAATGTTCTTCAACGGTCACCACTAATGACAAGACTTGCAATGCGGGAAGGTCCATTGGTGGAGTTTGAAGCAAATGGCCACAAGTACAACTATGGCTACTTCCTCGCCGACGGCATATATCCAAGGTGGCAAACATTTGTGAAGCCAATTATTCAACCAAGAGGTAAAAAGCAAACTCAATTCCACAATGCCCAAGCGGCGGCTAGGAAAGATGTAGAGAGAGCATTTGGGATTTTGCAAGCCCAATTTGCCATTGTTAGAGGACCGGCTAGATTTTGGGATCAAGAATGCCTTTGGTATATCATGACCGCGTGTGTAATCATGCACAACATGATTATAGAGGATGATCGCGGAAAAGATGTGGATCATACCCACTACGACTTGATGGGGGTTCCCGTGCAAGTGACGAGGTCCTCACATAGGATTGCCCGATTCATTGCCTCATACCATGCCATTCGGTGCAACGACACACATGATGAGCTTCAAAAAGATCTCATGGAAGAATGGTGGAATTGGAATGGACAACAATAGTTGCATATTTGTTGTATTTGTTTGAAAACTATGTGTTGTATTATCTCAAAACCATGTTGTATTGTTGTATGTTGGACGTGTTGTATTTGGTGTGAAGTATTGTTGTGAACAATGTATTGTATTTGGATGGTACAATATATTTGTGAATTTTTATATATTGTTTGATCTTCTTGGATGCATACTTGTGTGTGTTTGTTGTTTGCGCCGCGCCCGCACGCTGCAAAATGGCGCGTCCGGCGGAGGTGCTATTTTACCGCGCCAACGCGCGCTGCAAAATGGCGCACCCGGCGGAGGAGAAATCGATCCGGCGCACGGCAACGGTTTAGCGCGCGCAGATTTTTGCTTTTGGCGCGCCGCGATATAGCGCGCCTGCTGGAGATGCTCTGACTTGATATCTAATAATGCTTCCTTTGGATGCTTGCATTGTGGGCTAAATACTGTATTCGGTGGAATGTTCAATATCTAGGATATTGATGTTGATCGAGAGCGAATGTCAATATTTCTGTTTAGATGTGTTAGATATTCAAAACCTAAACATGATACTGAAGTTGAGTGTCAAATGATGTTTAGATGGTAAAAGGATGGATTTCAGTTAAAGGACACTTTCGATCATTATACCGTGTGCTACAATATTTTCATATTCGTGTTGGATGTATTAGCAAGTGTCACTAAGGTGGTATCTTGTACATTTTATTGGGGCAAGTGATGGGAGTTTAGGATTTTCTTTGCTTGTCAAACTTTGTCCCACCTTTCCCGAACTGATTTTTAATTTCTAACTCCGCTCGTGCCTATGTCAATAGGTCAGACCCAATGCTCCTATTGAAAGGGCGTCTTCATCCTCAAAGTGAATTTTGGATGATTGACAACAACATCTAGTTCGGGACTAAGATTTTCTATCTAGTGTTTTAGGCATTCAGTCCCAACATGGTTTAGATCTTCCAATTCAAAACATCTTCCTATGGTTAGATTGACCCTGCTGTGTGTTCGGTGTACCCTTCAAAAATACCTTGGCAAGGGAGTCAACAAGCATCAAACGCCCAATCACAGGCGGCTTAAGTAAAAAAAAACTAGTTTGGCTAACCATTGAACAACAATACTTAAAGACATCAAGAAGCTCAATTCCTTACCTCAACCCAAGTTCTGGATTGATGCTTCCTGGGGTCAACCTCATGCCAAGGGTATCACTACAAAAATGACATGAATAGCGCATGCTGCCAGCTGTTTGCCTCAAGCTCTCAGATTGACATCCGTGATTTCCACTAGTTGTAGTGACGACATCGTTGAACACAACAATCCTCAAAGCATTTGGGACACATCATCAACTTAAAGAAACAAACACTTAACTCGTTTCCTTGAATGCTCCGTTGTCGTATATCTTGACTCATGAAACTTTGTTACACTTCCGTGCTTCCGTTCAGGCTGCTTCGGGTGACAAACATTATGTATTGGCGTAAAAAACTAATAAGTTTGAGTTTTCAGGGAAACAAGGATAAATATTGCATGCATAGAAAGAAATTTTTTGATAGACTTTTGTTATTTTTGCCCCAGAAACTTTGCAATCATACAGAAGACAAGAAAAATCATAATGTAAATAACATTTTTAAATAATTAATATTTTAACTACATTTTTTCTTGTATTATGTGTAAAGAAGAATGGTAATCGCAATATTTTTCAAGATAAAGTACAGTAATACCATTTCCTATGGTCAATCAGTCGATTTATTCACCTTTTCCATATAAAGGGATACTATGTATATGACTACGCGTTGAGTTCAAATATAAGAATCTCTCCTCCATCTTTGCTCTGAGGGCACATGACTACATGAGGCCGCATGAAGGGTTTCGCATCTCTCAAAAGAGCGTTGCCTACCTCCTCCTGACTTGAAGTGGGTTTTTTTTGCCAAGAATCTTGGGAGGGAAGGTGATTTCTTCACCATGTTTTCCAACCTGGCCGGCGACGTACGTACGTATACCTTGCCGTCCAAGGTTTGGAATATGCTCGCTCGACCCTGGATAAGATCACATCATGTGTTTAGTTCACCTCCTTCCAGAGGCAGCTGCTAGTTATATAGCATGATCATAGCATTATTTGACAAAGCTAGTTTAATTCGTCCATGGATCTGACGCGAGCTAGCATTAGTAGCCCTAATGATGACCGTGATGAATCGAAGGTCCTACTACCCAGTATCATTTTTTTCATATTTAATATTGCTGAGAGGATTGAGATTTGATTCAGAATCGCCCAGATACTTGTTGGAAGAGAGAGAGGGAGAGTGAGCAGTTGGGATTCAGGAGCAGGAGGAAGGCGTGATTGCCCAATGAATGGCACGTCCTCCTGTCCTTTCGGCAACTGCTGACGGATACGCAGCGGGAAAACGGCAAAGGACAGAGGGTCATCTGCGCCATCATCATTCCACAGACGACGCCTCTCTGCCTGCTGTCACCCTATCCTTGCCTAGCCGAGAAAACATTCATCTAGCATTCACGTGCCCCCGGAACTGCTGAGAATTTAGTGTATACTCGTTTTGTGAGAAGGTCGGTTTGGGAGAACATATCTAGTGATACCACCCTTTAGATGATACCATTGTTGAAATATTGGGCCCATTTTTAGTGGCCCAAATTAGATTTCAGTTTTTCCTATAAATCTCAAAGCCCACATAGTGGCAGCCTTGTGAGTTTGAGCCCAAGTTGGTGGCAGCTCACTAGGGAGTGGCAAGAGGTGGGAAGTTTAGTCCCACATGGAAAGTTGGGAGGAAGTTAGACCACCTTATAAGGTGGGTTGTTCCACCACTAGTAAGTGAGTGAGAAAAGGAGTGCTACACGCGCGCGCTCCTCCTCCTCCTCGCTCGCTCGTCTCGACTCGACTCGACTCGACACGTCACGTCACGACGCGCGCGCCGCGCTCGTGGTGAGTGGATTGAGCCTCGAGCCGAGACTTACAGAGTCCTAGACGGACGCGTCGCAGTTAGTCGGTTCGGGTCGCTCCCGGATCGTGGGCTATCTGTAACCGACTCAAAACGTTCGTGCGACGTGGGCGTGGCCCACGTTGCCTAGGGTTTCCCGAGCCTATATAATCTCCCGCCCGGCTACCGCAAAACACATCCAATACACGAGTTAGGGTTTCCACCTCTCTCTTCTTGCGCCGCCATCGTAGCCTACTCCATCCCGCGAGCCGACGTGCATCGGCGAACGGGAGAGCGAGTCTCCGGAACCGCTCGTCCTTGCGATCCCGTACGGGAGAGGGCGAACTAGGTTTTGGGAAGCGCTCGCGCGGCTCGCTCAAGCTCTTCATCACGGGTCGCCTTCCGTCCAAGTCGGGCGGTGCCGCCTACCGTCGTCTTCAACGCCGTCTACTTCGACCCGTCGTCCCCGTCGTCAACAACGTTGTCATCAACAACGTTACTCGCTGCGACATCGTCTCGCTACACCTCCACCGCCACCACCACCGGATCGGTACGTGCGACATATCTCGATCCGTTTAGCGATGGATGCTTTACCGTTTGCGCTCGCTGCTACTCATGTTGATTAATGCATCTAGTATGTTTGAGTTTCACATGTTAGTAGTTGCTGCCATCATGTTTTATATTCCGGAATTAATCATGGAAATTGTGCCTAATTATCCAACAATCCAAAAACCTAATTGTAGGCAATTTCCTAAGTTAACAATGGCTGGTTTTTCCGATGCACCGAGGCCGGATAAGTTTACCGGTGTGCACTTTAAGAGGTGGCGAGTATAAGGCCATGCTCCGGCTTACTCATCCGAAAGTGTTCGAAGTTACCGATGGTTTACCCGAAGGAACTATATCCGACCAAGATCGGAACAAGTTCAAGGAAAACAATACTCTCTTCGTCGGATGCGTTCGAGTATTCTTGCTGATCGTCCGTGTGATGTGTACATGCACTTAACGGATGGTAAAGAGCTCGGGATGCACCGAATGCTAAGTTCGGTGCAACCGATGCGAGCGATGAACTGTACATCATGGAGAGCTTCCATGACATCGGGATGGTTAACAACCGTTACGTAGTCGAACAAGCTCATGAGATACGAGTGCATTGCGAAAGAGCTTGAACTCCTTAAGTGTGCCTTACCCGACAAGTTTGTGGCCGGATGCATCATCGCTAAGTTGCCCCCTTCATGGAGGAACTTTGCCACAACTCTCAAACACAAGAGACGAGGAGATATCGATTGAAAATCCGATAGCGTCTCTTGATGTTGAGGAGAAAGCTCGGGCTAAGGATAATACCGAGAAAGGAGAGGGTCGGTCTAGCGCCAACATGGTGCGAAGAAACCCTACGAGCAAGAACAAAGGGAATAACAAGCCCTCTTTCAATAAGCCTATGAAGACTACAACCTTCAAGAAGAAGAAGATGATAAACAAAGCGGATCCGAGCTGCTTTACTCGTGGAGAGGCTGGCCACTTTTCTAAGGACTCGTCCGGAGAGGGCGGACCGCAAGAAAAAGGGAGGCAAGTCAACACGGTGACCGCTAGCAATGCTGATGGGTACGGTAATCTCTTTACTCGTTCTTTCGGTATTTCAATCTCCATGTTGGTGGATTGATACCGGTGCTAATGTTCATGTGTGTGTCGACATATCCATGTTCACTTCTTACCAGGTCGCCGGGATTCTTCCGTCTTGATGGGGAATGGGTCACATGCTTCGTTCGTGGTGTTGGCACGGTAGATCCGAAGTTCACTTCGGGGAAGATCGTGCGGACTGAGGAACGTGCGAGCATGTCCCTACTATGAACAAGAATCTCGTTAGCGGCTCCCTTCTATGCGAGAGATGGGTTTAAGGTTGTTTTAGAGTCGAATAAAGTAGTTGTTTCCAAGTTTGGACAATTTATTGGTAAAGGCTATGAGTGCGGAGGCTTGTTCCGCTTTTCGCTTCTCGATTTCAGTAATAAGTCCGTGAACCATATTTGTGGCAATGTTAGTGATGATACCGAGTGTTTGGCATTCTCGTTTATGTCACATTAATTTTGGTTTAATGTCTCGGCTATCCGAGTTTAAGTTTAATTCCGAATTTCACCATTGCCAAAGGTTCAAAGTGCCATAGTTGTGTGCAATCAAAGCAACCTCGGAAGCCTCACAAGGCGGCCGAGGAGAGAAACTTGGCACCTCTAGAACTCATACATTCCGATCTATGCGAGATGAATGGTGTGTTGACAAAAGGTGGAAAGAGATATTTCATGACATTGATTGATGATGCGACTAGATTTTGCTATGTTTATTTGTTGCGAACTAAAGATGAAGCTTTAGACTACTTTAAAATTTATAAGGCCGAAGTTGAAAATCAACTAGAGAGAAAGATCAAGCGTCTTAGGTCGGATCGTGGTGGTGAATATTTTCCTAAAATCTTTGATGAATTCCGTGAGGAACATGGCATTATTCATGAGAGGACGCCTCCCTATTCGCCCCAATCAAACGGGGTTGCCGAGAGGAAAAACCGCACGCCGACCGACTTGGTGAATTCCATGTTAGCCACCGCTGGTTTATCCAAGGCATGGTGGGGGGAGGCTTTATTGACTTCATGTCATGTCCCGAATAGAGTTCCTAACAAGAATAAAGATAAAACCCCTTACGAGGAGTGGTCCGGAAGAAAACCATCACTTTCGTATTTGCGCACATGGGGATGTTTGGCGAAAGTCAATATTCCAATCACTAAGAAGCGCAAACTCGGACCAAAGACAAGTGGATTGTATCTTTCTAGGTTATGCTCCGCGGAGTGTAGGATATAGATTTTTAGTAGTTCAATCCGAGGTACCCGATATGCATGTTGATACTATTATGGAATCTCGTGATGCAACATTTTTTGAGAATATGTTTCCTATGAAAGATATGCATAGCATTGCTAGAATTTCTACCGAGATAATTCCCGAGTCTAGTACATCTAATGAGTACTTTGAACAATCACATGAGATTGTTACTGAGAAGGATGACAATGAAGCTCCTAAACGGAGCAAGAGACGAAGGATTGAAAAATCCTTTGGTGATGATTTCATTGTGTACCTTGTGGATGATACTCCCACGTCCATTGCAGAGGCATATGCATCTCCAGATGCAGATGACTGGAAAGAAGCTGTCCATAATGAGATGGACTCGATTCTTTCTAATGGAACTTGGGAGCTATCAAAACGACCCCATGGATGCAAGCCTATGGGCTGTAAATGGGAGTTCAAGAAAAAGCTAAGGCCCGATGGTACTATTGAGAAGTACAAGGCGCGGCTTGTAGCTAAAGGCTACACACGAGAGAAGGCGAAGATTACTTCGACACCTATTCACCTGTCGCTAGACTTACCACCATTCGAGTACTACCGTCCATGGCTGCCTCCTATGGTCTTATCGTTCATCAAATGGACGTAAAGACAGCTTTTCTTAATGGAGAGTTGGAAGAGGAAATCTATATGGATCAGCCTGATGGGTTCGTAGTAAAAGGTGAAGAAAGAAAGGTGTGCAAGTTGCTGAAATCTTTATATGGCCCGAAACAAGCACCTAAGCAATGGCATGAGAAGTTTGACGAACTTTAACTTCAGTAGGCTTTGTTGTCAATGAGGTCGACAAGTGCGTTTACTATCGCCATGGTGGGGGCGAAGGTGTTATACTATGTTTGTATGTGGATGATATTCTGATCTTTGGTACAAACATGAAAGTAATACACGAGGTCAAGTCTTTCTTGTCAAAGAGCTTTGATATGAAAGATCCGGGGAGAAGCCGATGTGATTCCGAACATCAAGCTGATTAAGAACGAGAGTGGGATTACTCTAACGCAATCCCATTATGTTGAGAAGATCTTGAGCCGGTTCGGCTATATTGATAGCAAGCCTTCTTCAACACCTTATGATCCCAAGTGTGACACTACGCAAGAACCGGAGGATTGCCATAGATCAATTGAGATATTCTCGGATCGTTGGCTCACTCATGTACTTAGCGAGCGCGACTAGACCCGACATCTCTTTTGCCGTTAGCAAGTTGAGTAGGTTCATGTCAAACCCGGGTACTGATCATTGGCATGCACTTGATAGGGTCATGCGCTACCTATGTGGTACAATGAGTTATGGGATTCACTATTCAGGGCACACAACTGTGCTTGAAGGATATAGTGATTCGAATTGGATCGCAAATGTAGCTGATCTGTACGCCACAAGTGGGTATGTATTTACCTTTGGAGGTGGCGCGAGTGTCATGGAGATCTTGTAAGCAAACCATATTGACGAGGTCAACTATGGAAGCGAGAACTTATCGCTTTAGACACAACCACTCGTTGAATCGGAATGGTTGCGTGAGCTCTTGATGGACTTGCCTCGTGGTTGAAAAACCCGTTCCGGCAATCCTTTTGAATTGTGACAATCAAACTGTAATTGTCAAAGTGAACAATTCTAAGGATAACGCGAAGTCATCAAGACACGTCAAGAGACGTTTGAAGTCCGTCGGGAAATTGCGAAACTCCGGAGTAATAACTCGTTACATATATTCAAACGGACAAAAACCCGGCAGATCCCTTTACAAAGGGACTATCACGTAATGTGATAGAAAGTGCATCGAGGGAGATGGGTTTGAGACCCGTTGATGTTACGCCATAGTGGTAACCCAACCTTTGTGATCGGAGATCCCGTGAATTAGGACCCGGGAAGAACAAACTAGTGGTTTAATTGAGGAGAGTATTATGTAACCCTCTCTATGTGAAGATGCACAACTCTCGCTTGTCTGTAAGGCGAAGTTGGCAACAAGCCTTAATGTGTTTATGTTGGCTATTTTAGCAAAGATGCTGTCCTACTGAGCATTCTTGAAATAACACACCTATATGAGTCCGATTGTTAAACGTCGCAATCTATGAGATTTGGGTGATCTCTAGTAAACTCATGAAGAGACCATGAAGTATGACGCATATGCTTCACCCGCGGGGTAGGCTACCGGCAGCCATGTACTGGTCATGACTTTGAGTGAAACCCCTGTTCACGCAAAACTTGCAATTCAAGGCTTAGTCCATTGTTCAAGTGTGAGTGGATGTAGCTTAAGGTTCTAGGCGGAAGTTCAACTTAACAGTCTCCGCTGAAACACCTGGTATATAAACAAGCAACGAGTATTGGTAAATCTCTAAATGGGGATTTGAGATCTGCTGGGGATTGTTGAAATATTGGGCCCATTTTTAGTGGCCCAAATTAGATTTCAGTTTTTCCTATAAATCTCAAAGCCCACATAGTGGCAGCCTTGTGAGTTTGAGCCCAAGTTGGTGGCAGCTCACTAGGGAGTGGCAAGAGGTGGGAAGTTTAGTCCCACATGGAAAGTTGGGAGGAAGTTAGACCACCTTATAAGGTGGGTTGTTCCACCACTAGTAAGTGAGTGAGAAAAGGAGTGCTACACGCGCGCGCTCCTCCTCCTCCTCGCTCGCTCGTCTCGACTCGACTCGACTCGACTCGACACGACACGACACGTCACGACACGCGCGCCGCGCTCGTGGTGAGTGGATTGAGCCTCGAGCCGAGACTTTCCTTACTTTTTGCAGCTCAGGAAAACGAACAGAGTCCTAGACGGACGCGTCGCAGTTAGTCGGTTCGGGTCGCTCCCGGATCGTGGGCTATCTGTAACCGACTCGAAACGTTCGTGCGACGTGGGCGTGGCCCACGTTGCCTAGGGTTTCCCGAGCCTATATAATCTCCTGCCCGGCCACCGCAGAAACACATCCAATACACGAGTTAGGGTTTCCACCTCTCTCTTCTTGCGCCGCCATCGTAGCCTACTCCATCCCGCGAGCCGACGTGCATCGGCGAACGGGAGAGCAGGTCTCCGGAACCGCTCGTCCTTGCGATCCTGTACGGGAGAGGGCGAATTAGGTTTTTGGGAAGCGCTCTGCGCGACTGCTCAAGCTCTTCATCACGGGTCGCCTTCCGTCCAAGTCGGGCGGTGCTGCCTACCGTCGTCTTCAACGCCGTCTACTTCGACCCGTCGTCCCCGTCGTCAACAACGTTGTCATCAACAACGTTACTGCCGCGACATCGTCCGCTACACCTCCACCGCCACCACCACCGGATCGGTACGTGCGACATATCTCGATCCGTTTAGCGATGGATGCTTTACCGTTTGCGCTGCCGCTACTCATGTTGATTAATGCATCTAGTATGTTTGAGTTTCACATGTTAGTAGTTGCTGCCATCATGTTTTATATTCTGGAATTAATCATGGAAATTGTGCCTAATTATCCAACAACCATGATACCGTACAAAAAAAGTATTTTTATACGTGCCAAAAAATTATACGAAAAAATGTGAGTGCTCATGAAGCATGTCCCTACATCATCACAAAATTTCATATCCAAAATCGACATGGACATCGAGAAACAAAAAGAGAAAATCAGCATGAATAGTGTCATTTTCTGATTTTGTCTTTTTGTGACACTAGGTAGCACTATTCATGCTGGTTTTCTCTTTTTGTTTCTCAGTGTCCATGTCGATTTTGGATATGAAATTTTGTGATGTTGTAGGGACATGCTTCATGAGCACTCACATTTTTTCGTACAATTTTTTGGCACGTATAAAAATACGTTTTTTTGTACGGTATCATGGTATCATCTAAAGGGTGGTATCACTAGATATGTTCTCGTCGGTTTGGCTATGGGTAGGGCGTGTTTCATGCACGGGCATGGAAGCCGGGGCGGCAGCGCTGGAGGGAGAGGCTGCATGTATGGGGGCGTATCCCTCCTAGGGTCGCCGCTGTGAGTCTCCTCTCCATGCTAGGTTTCGATGAGGTGAAAATCCAAGTTTGAATTTCTGAATCGGTCGGTGGCGCGATGCATCGTTACCCTCTAGGGGTGTGGAGGTTGGCGTCCTCGTGGAGCTCAGGTTTTGCCTGGTTGCAGTTTCGAGGATGCTCTCGTGGTTCCCTATCTTTTACATGTGACCTCATTATCATCGTTCTGGGTCCTTGCTATCTACTGGAAGGATCGGCGCTCACGACAAGGAGCGAGAGGGCATGTCGCCTTCTCCAGCAATGGCTTGGTGTGTTCGGTGCAACGATACCTAGTGGTTTATCAGTAGTCGTGGGTTTGTCCCTTTTCGGTAGCCTAGGTTGCCTAGTGCTAGGTGTGGCCTCTCCAGCTTTCTTGCTCGAACTTGTAGTTTCAAAATGAGGGCGTTTGGCAAGAGGTTAGACGTCTTAATTTTTTATCCTATGTGTATACGATAACTATGATATGTTGGACAAGGCTCATCGTCAAGAAATCCAGTATGGGGGATTGTTTGGAAACTGCAAGTTCCATCCAAAGTCAGAATTTTTATTTGGAGAGAGTTGCATGGTTTGGTCCCTGGAATGGCTATCTTAGCAAACCGTCATATAAAAGTGCCAGCCCAATGCCCTATTTGTAAGATGGGGGCTGAGGATATTTTGCACTTGATTTTTACATGTAATCGAGCGAAGGAAGTTTGGACAGCTTTAGGCATGAATGATTTTATCATGCAATGGTCAAAACTTGATAAATCTGGGAGTGTGGTTCTTGAGGAGATTCTACGATCAGACTTGAACCACCCTCCAGTACTTGGCCCTCTGGGTTTGAAGGAGACGGTGGCGGTGGCGGCTTGGTATATATGGTGGCAGCGCCGAGAAGGAGTGAAGGGTGAAAATTTTGCTTCACCAACTAGTTCGGCGTTCTCAATTTAAGCTTTAACTATGAATTTTTCTCTAGCATATCAGAGAGCAACGCCGAAGGTGATAACATGGAGTAAACCTCCAGCTCGACATTACAAGCTCAACATAGATGCATGCTTCTTCCCTAATGGTTCGAGTGCTACGACAGCTGTGATTAGGGATGATCATGGTGAGGCGATTGGAGGCGGGACTTGGCCATTACTAAACATTTTAAGTCTAGCTTCTGTTGAAGTAGTGGCGTTGAAGAATGGCATGATATTACTGGAAAATATTGGATGTTCTCCTATAGTGGTGGAATCTGATAGCTTGGATTTGCTTACAGCATGCAACGGAGAGATTGAGCTTTGGAGTCCTTATGCAGCAATAATGGCAGATTGTTTTCAAATTGCACGAAGAATTGGAAGAATATCGTTCCAGCATTGTCCCAGGGAGGCAAACAAGACGGCACATAATCAAGCTAGATTAAGTTTTGAGTCTAATATTTTTTGTATTTGGGATAGTAATCCACCTTCATCTGTTTTAACAGATGTGTTGAACGATGTAACTGTACTGAATTTGTAAAGCAGCAAGTACCAGACACACTCTTTTTCTTACCAGGGTACCGAAGGGGACTGGAAGGTTTTTAATGAGACATCTTGCTGACTTAATATATTGGTTTTCAAAAAAATGATATATGTACACTCAATCTCTATAAACATATTCTACATTTTTCCTGTGGTCGAACCCAATGACGTATGCAAGTAATTTCTCCGCTTTTTATTCCTATAAAATTTCGCATGCCATGACATATTATTCCTTGGTTTTTCCTATTCCTATTCAGGTGCTTTTAAAATCCTTTTGAGTCAAACAGACGCTATATATAATTTCTCTCGTTAAGAAATGTTAGTCGGCCAAGCTAGCTACCATGTGCACGGCATTCCCATAGAACCTATGGTACTTTTGTGCACTCGATGGTGTGGAAAGATCATGAGCTATAGAGCCTTAGCCGGCCAAGGGTCAGTTCATAACAACTAAATTAGGAAAATTAAGAACGTACGTAGGGCATGCACGGTGGTGATTGCCATGATGATGCCCACGGTCTGATCCATCTTCTAGATGTAGGGCATGCATGCATGCATCCTTCATGCACTAGTTGTATTTTGTTTATTGTTAAATTGGAGAGTGGTGTTGGCTGGGATTCTCTACGGCCGATCGATGGCTTTACTAGCGATCCCGATGCTACGTGCTGGATTAAAGGTAACTCGGGTGACACAGCGATGCACTTCTATACTATGCTGGTCGTAGCAAAGTGAAAGAGAATAATCGATACACGTTCATAGTACTCTTTTGTTTGGCGCCTTTGTTATTCCGATCGTTTATTCAAACAAAGCAGCCTCGTTGACATCCTAGACCCTGTGGAGTACTTGTTTACAAGTGGGTGACTGCATGTGTGAGTAAAAGTTAACAAGTAAACATGCATGATGAGGACTGATAACAGACAGAGATGTATTTATGCATGAATGCATAGTCGCTCCTCAATGACTAAGAAGCACCTAAACTAATTAAGGAACCAAAATTCAACACTCAACAACCATGACGGCGGGCTATCCAGCTCGAGTGTAGGAAAAACATCACCGCCTTTTTCTTCCAACATCCTAACTATAACTAACTGATGCAAGGGACATATCAGGAGGTCAACCATCACTCTCCATATATAAGGGACAAAGCAAAATCGAAAAAACAAAAGGGACAATAGCCACACCTAGAAAAGAGAAAGGCAAAAGAAAGGGCATTTGTCAGGCAGCAATCATAGTACTAATACTACTACTTCAGTTAACAATGGTACGAGTATCATTTAATCATGAAAAAAAACTGAAGGCGTGAAATATATGTGTTCGGGATGCCATTGAACATATAAGTGGCCGGTATGCGACAAAGGCAAGATCTCGTCAGCTAACACGCTAGGAACCGTGTTGGAACAAGAGTCAAACACATCGATCGGATGCACTAATTAGCAAATAAACAATCGATAATCTCGCATCTCGTATGGCCAGTGTCGGTTCTTGACCAGACACATTTTGCAATTTACATACAGATGAGCAATTCAAACATATTACCTCCGTTTCAAAATATAGGTTTTTTTAGAAATATAAATTGTATGGCTTTCCCAAAAAAGCTTACATTTCAAAATACGGCCGGATAAAGGGAGCAGCAACGAAGACGATCGTGCATTCATGCTTGACCAATTTTAAAAAGAAAACAAAGAAGCCGAATCATTTGATACATGATAGGTACCGGATGCATGGACGTATATAGACGGCAGAGCTTTCATGCATGTTGGCCTTGCCTGTATACCATGGAAACGGAATGAGCATTGGCCGCGTCCCATGGCCTACTAGGCAACGTGGTAGTACGTACTAGTATGGCAACACACCAACAGGTGGTCACATGCGTTGCTTTATTTTGTTGCTCGACGACGAGAAGCAAAGAGGTTCCGAGAAGGAAAAGGTTACAATGAAGGAAGGTAGAGGGGAGCGTCGCTGTCGTTACAAGGAGAAGGGCCATGCATGAGATGAGAGTACGTGCCAAGTGGAGAACTGTAATGTGTGGTTTGTCCATCTGATCACGAGCTATAGTTTCGACATATATATTTGATCTGAACATGCATATAAAACTTATTGGAAATATAATAGTATTGGAGAATAATTGAAGCTTAATTCGTGTTCAAGTGATGAAATATGCTAGTAGCATTATTACTGCCTCATTATTCTTTCAATATGTTTCTTTTCCAAAAAGAAATGCTAAATGTAGAGGGAAGACCTGAATGATTCCTTCAAGGAAAATCACTGGCATGAAGGCATCATCGTCACTGGACTCGTTCATAGGCCAACCGTAGGTTTTCCTAGTCCGGATCCTCCCACACCTTTTTTTTTTTTACCAAGAAGGCAGTGATGCTGAAGCCCCACAATAAAGCTTTAATTATAGAAAAAACACAAAAAAACCTATTTACATACGGTTTTGAGAAAAATCCCCTACCTTATTATGTACAACCTTACACCCCAAAGAATCTATCCATGCTAAAAGAGAGTGAACTCGTTTCTTCTTGATCCTACACCTAAGCAAGGATACATCATGCACAAAGCCACGCTTCCATCCAACAGAACTAGGTCTAAGGGCATCTCCAACCGAGCGACCCAAACAGACGCGCTGGACCGTTCTTTTTGGGCCGTTTGGGTGGCCGAGCGGACGCGCGGACGGAGCCCCGTGTCCGCGCGTCCATTTGGGTCGCGCGCTGCGCCCAACGCGGCAGATTTGGGTCGCGGCGCCGTATGAACTTGTTTTTCTTGTAAATTCACTAGAAAAACGCAAAATAAATTATAGAAAAAATATATAAAATAGTTCAACTGCTCAAAATGTATTACACATTACATTGTCCACCTAATCAAGGATAAAGTATTATTCAAATAAAATAAAAAAACGATACAAATGCTCTAGGCTTCCGAATTTCCTTCATCATTGTTGTTTGCAGCATTGTTGCCTACATGCTGCCACATGTGCTCGACCAAATCAGCCTGAAGCTGGTTGTGTACAGCTAGATCTCGAATTTCATGGTGCGCATGAAGAATGTCCTGGAATGATGCCGGACCACCTTGAGGAGTAACCAACTCTCCCTGGCGATCCCACTCATTATCAAAGAGTGAATCATCCCGCTCTACCTCAACAATCATGTTATGCATGATTACACAAGAGGTCATCACCTCCCACAGAGTTTGCACATCCTAGGCTCTGGCAGGGTGTCTGACGATAGCCCAACGAGCTTGGAGGATGCCAAACGCCCGCTCGACATCTTTCCGGGCTGCCTCCTGCTCTTTGGCAAACCTTGCCTCCTGCTCTGAGTTGGGTTTTCGAATTGTCTTCACGAGTGTAGCCCAAGGTGGGTAGGTACCATCAGCAAGGTAGTACCCCTTGGTGTAGTGGTGGCCATTGATCTCAAAATCCACATCAGGGGACTAACCGTACGCTAGCCTATCAAACACCGAAGAGCGCTGCAGCACATTGATGTCATTGTTCGAGCCAGCCATTCCGAAGAATGAGTGCCAAATCCATGTGTCATGTGAAGCAACAGCTTCAAGAATGACTGTGCATCCCTCGGAATGGCCGATGTATGCCCCCCGCCAACCAAAGGGGCGGTTCTTCCACTCCCGGTGCATGCGGTCTATGCTGCCAAGCATCCTAGGAAACCCCACAGAGCGTTGATTGACAACAGACGAGCTGTGTCCTCTGCATTAGGTTGCCGGAGGTATTGTTCTCCGAACAAACCGGTCACTGCTCTGCAGAACCTGTACACCGCTTCCAAGCCGGTTGACTCACTCATGCGTGTGTACTCATCTATGAAATCACCGGCAACACCATATGCGAGCATCCTAATCGTTGCCGTGCATTTTTGGTAAGAAGAGAGGCCTACCTTGCCAATTGCATCCACTATCGCGCAGAAGTAGTCATCGTAGCGCTTGACGCCATCCATTATCCGGCGGAATAACGGTCTGGACATCCGAAAACGACGGCGAAACAAGACCGGCGGGAACAATGGCTTAGGTTGGAAGTAGTCGTTGTAGAGCTGGTCGTGGCCGCGTTCTCTTTTGCGGTCCAAGGCAGCCGCGCGCCCCGGCAAGGACCCCCGGTACACGGGGATCCGCGAGACGATGTGCTCGTGGATGATCAGGGCAGCCTCCGTGAAAAATTCGTCGTCTGACGACGTGTCGATGAAGTTCTTTAAGAAGTACTCGTCGTCGCTGTCCACCATGATCTGAAAAGGGACACATTTTAGATCGCCCATTTCATCGAACACCTCGCAGGCGGAGGCCATCCAATGCTTCCGTAGGGACCTGCAGGCCATGGCCGTCTCGGCCGACTTGCGGTCTGCAAACACGGTGCAGTAGAGCTCACCTCCGGCGGAAACAGCGCAGCTGCGAACGGCGGGAGGTCTCGCGACGGTGAGAGGACAACATCGCCGACGACGGCATCCTCCGACTCTGCTACGACGCGGCGAAAGCAGCGCGGGGCCGTGACCTATGCTTCCGCCCCGCTTGCCGGCGTCTCGACGACGCTGGCCGGCGTCGACGCCGCTCCCAAATCGCCGGTCCGTGGGTGGCGGCGGAGCCGCGGGAGATGTGTGCGAGGGGATTGTGTTTTGGGAGACAGACAGGCGGGCCAGGGACGGACAAGGAGAGGGCGCGAGCGACCAGCCTTCGGCGTCCGCGGCCACGCAAACTCGTCCCAGATTTGGGCCGGGTTTGGGTCGTCCCGGACGCCACGGCCATCCGTTTTAGGGATGGGTCCGCGCGCTGGACCGCGGTTTTGTCCGTTTCGACCATCCGGACGCGTGGGCGCGGATGGGTCATGCCGGTTGGAGATGCCCTAACATGCTCAAATATACCCCCCCCCCCCAGGCCTTCAGCAAAGTGTCTTCCTCCTTACAAAACCAACAACTTATCTAGAGGTTATCATAGAAACTTTAGATTAGTTCGGTAGGCCCAATCTCCGCTCGTCGCAACTTTGTCGACGCAGTCTATAGAAACTACATTATGCACAAGCGTTGTTTAGGATCACAACTCGGCCACCACACCATCTCTCGTGTCAGCCACGACGGAAAGATTGATGGTTCGATCGTTGTCTCCCAACACTAGTGCTTGGTTGCCATACTAATCATCGTAGAGCTACCACATGGGAAAGTCAACAACTTATTTTAACACTTCCCTGCGGAAATACATAAAGACCTTAGACATGGGTTCGATCATAGATCGCGCTATATATATTTATATTTGTGGTGTGTTTGGTGGGATTTCATCGCTGATACTATAATAAACTGAATTGGTGCGCTAGGAACCTAAACCAAAATTCTAAAATGTTGAAATGGGGGTTTTAACATGTCATCAACTTCTCGGCTGGAGAAAAAGGGTCGAAACGTATAGAGGCCTGTTGCGACCCTCGGCGTAGAGTTTGCTCACGTAGCCCAGCCGCGCGACACGTAGCCTGCATGGCCCATGCATATGCCGAGGGAGCCCTCGGCGTAGAAACGCAGCTGGCGTCGCCACGGAGCGCCACGTCGCGCACAGACGAGCAGGCCGCATGCCCTATGCCGAGGGCAATGCCCTCGGCGTCTTCACGCTCGCCGTTAACGGCGACGGCACGCCAGGGAACGTACGCCGACGGCGGCTACACCGACGGTGAGGAGGGCCGTCGGCCTAGGCGGCGTACGCCGACGGCCGGGCCTACGCCGACGGCATGGAAGCCTACGCCGAGGGACCTAGACGCCGAGGGCATACGCCGAGGGCTGCCGTCGGCGTAGCCTACGCCGAGGGCCAGGCGTGGCTACGCCGAGGGCAGTCGGCCGTCGGCGTCTTCGGCCGTTCCTGTAGTGACTGTATCCGATGTCATCCTCCTGTTCCGTAATTCTTGTCATGAATTATGAAACAGATGGAGTACTAAATATTTGAACTTTTGATGGCTGATGTATTTCTTGTTCTTTTGGAATCGAGGGAGCATCATGTAATTGTTTTGCGTCAAGTATATACATGTGCATATATGTATGTAAGACACACATTTACATCGTTCGTTCACCTCTGGATTTGGGAGTCAAAGACCACACATGGTGCATCATAAGTGGCGCCAACAATGCATTCATGCACGCATGGACCACGTTTGATAGATCGATCTGAATTATTTTGCTGGTTTTGTGTACCTTACCCTTACCGGCTGTCAAGGCCAACACCCCGGGCCTGGACGCCGCACGCGACGTCGCACCCGTGAATCCTGAATAGTTGACGTTTGCCTTCGCACAGGTGCATCATGTGACTTACCAACAAGATTCGATCTGGACTAACTGTACGGCTCGGAATTAGTCCTTTGTGCATGCAAGTCTTGCGGTGCTAAAAAAGTTTGGATGCTACTTTCAGAAACATACATATAGACACAAAGGGAGTAAATGACCATCAGTAAGTAAACCGAAACATTTCTCTCCAGGAAGTAAATACTCCCTCAAGTTTGGCCAAAGTTAAACTTTAATATGTTTGACCAAGTATATGTATGGCAAAATATCAACATGTATGACATTTAACATATATAATATAAAAGTATACTTTATTACGCTTCTAGCATTTTTTTTAATATTATAGATGTTGTTACATATTTAATATAATTAGTCAAACTTCTCAGCATTTGACTTCAATCAAACTTATATACGAGTAATAATCTGTGTGTTATTTCAAGAGAAATTGCGTATCTACGTCCATGAAGGTCCATCTGTCATGGAGCTATATGTGTGGACAGTGGGGTGCAAAAGATGATGCTTGTCATGCCAAATTAGCAAAAGTAGCCATTGCCAAATTAGTGTATTTCCAACCACACGAACGAGAAACAAAATGTTGTAATCCCGAGAACCAACGTGAGGTTGGGTGGTTAGGAGGATGGTTGTGCCCCCCAGTTCACCAGAGTTCAAAATCCAGATTTGACATCTCATAATGGCGGAATATTCATTCAGTGGGAGGCGAAGTTTCCGTCGACAGCGACGCGTTTATGGTGACTTCGTCAATTTCAAGATCCAGTCCGCCGGCTCAGTCTTCCGGAGGTGCTCATAGATGTAGGGTGTGCGTTCATAGTGGTGAGTGTATGTGCGTGTATGTGAGCGTCTGCGTTTGTACAATATTTCTCAAAAAAAGAAATGTTCTAATCCCTCCTTATGAAATTTGTCAAAGATTTATCTAAATTGAAATTTATCTCCGTACTAAATGGTGTCTAGATACAACTAAATTTTAATAAATCTAAGACAACTTTCATGAGACGGAGGGAGTATATATGATACTGGAAAACTAGTGTGTTTTGAGAAACACATAGAAAGTGGAACCCTACGGATTTTCGAATATTTTGATTGGAAAACGGCCGCCTAGTATCCATTGCCACGACGCCCAAATACAAGTTTCTAGCTAGGCGTATTTATGTGTGGATCAAGCGGCCAAGCCTGCGTCTCGGCGCGTTCTATTTCCCTCAGGTTTTTCTACTTTGGTTAGAGCATCTTCACCAGGGCGTCCCATAGCGGTTTTGATAGATTTTTGGGGCTCGGCGGTTAAAATAGTCTCACACCGGCGCGCCCCAAAAAGCGTCAGCACGTTTTCGAGCCCACTAGAAGCGCGACAACCCCGTGCCCCCGCGTCGGCGTCTCGCGGCACTTCAGAAACTGCACGCGGGCTCCGCCTGGCAGCCAGACCCACCGCTTTCCCCACCTCCCACCCACGCCCGAGCCGACTCCCACCATCTCTAGATCGCCATCTCCACCGTCACCATCACACCCCCTGCTTGCAATAGACACCGCCGCCTGTCTAGGAACCGCCGTTCATCGACACCGCAGCTACCTCCCTCGATCGTCGGCTGCTGTTTTGGCCGGAACAGATGTCGTATCCACCGCTGCACAACCGCCCCGCCTGCAAGGTGTTCATTAGATTGCCGCTATGGACATCGACAACGAGATGATGGTACAGCTGTTCACGGAGGAGCAGAACGTTGCGGCTGTCCGGTGGCAACAATAACAACAACAGCTGATTCTGACAAGCTTCCCCTGTGTTCCCCAGCCTTTGTTCGGCGTGCCTCGACGCGGCGGCTCAAAGCCAGGCAAGAGGAGGTACGTCAACCAGCATCGTCAAGCCGGCGCCATGTTGCTTGACACTGACTACTTTGGCGACGACACGACTCATTCGCCGAAGGATTTTTGGCGCCGGTTAAGGATGAACAAGGAACTGTTCATGAAGATTGTCTTCAGCGTCGGGGAGTACGACGACTATCGCATGATCAAGCAAGATCGTACAGATTTGTGGGGCTTCACCTCAATCTAGAAGTGCACTGTTGCAATGCGCTGTCTTGCATACGGAGCTCCTCCAGATACAACCAATGACTACATGTGGATGGTAGAGTCGACATGTTCACGAACTCTCTACAGGTTTTGGCGAGTCATCATAGCGGTGTTCAATAAAGACTATTTGAGAGCACCAACTGCAGATGATACAACTCGTATCCTGACACATAATGCAACACGAGGGTTTCCTGGGATGCTCGGAAGCATTGACTGTATGCATTGAGGCTGGAAGAATTGCCCTTTTTCTTGGCAAGGGATCTACAAGGGGCATATTGCTGCGTGCAGTGTCATTCTTGAGACGGTGGCACACCATGACCTCTGGATTTGTGAAGACAGTCATTATCTAGATGATGGTATCTACCCAACGTATGCTACATTTATGAAGACAAACCCGGCTCCAGTTTCGGAGATGGACGCTTATATTGCAACATGACAGGAAGCAGCTCGCATGGATGTTGAGGGTGCTTCAGCAACGTTTCGCCGTTGTCAGGTACCCTGCTCTCACTTGGTCTGAGTCTCAGATGTGGGAGGTGATAAATGTCTGTGTGATCAGGCACACCATGATCATTGAGGGCGAGCGCGATGAACTTGTGCATGATAATCAACCATTTGATTAGCAAGGGTCTCTTGCTGAGGTAGACCATGCACCCCAACAATTTGCCGCTTTCCTTCACATGTACAGGAAATCTGAGATGCATGTGTTCATGCTCAACTCCAGGTGGATCTAGCTGCGTATTTGTGGGCGAGGAGAGGAGCCGCCAACAATGCATGATTTAATTTGAATTATTGTATGAATAATTTAATTTTTATTTGTGTTAAACTATATCAAAATATTGTATGAATAATTTCATTTCTATTTGTTGTAAACTATATCAAAATATTGTATGAATAATTTATGTGATTGATATGTTGTTTCAAAAAGTTATAAATAGAAAATAAAAGTTTTTGGGTCTGCCGTATAGAGGACGCTGGTGTGGAAACAACGTTCTCAAATGAAGGATGCAGTGCCGGCGCCCATACGGTTGTGTTGCTGCTTATTTGGGGGGCACATGTGGAAATGCTCTTAGGGCATCTCCAATGGCGCGACGCAAACAGACACTGAGCTGCGTCCGCCGGGCCGAAAAATGCATATGACACCACCTCCAGCGGCGCGACGCATCGTGACCGGGGCGTCCGTTGCGACGCAAACCCGACACATATTTGCGCCTGGAATGCGTCGCGGCGGATGTTGCGCGGACGCGCAAACTGTCTGCTCGCGTCTCCACCGAGCCCACCTAGTAGCGTGCATGTATCGAGGGCATCGCTTCCGCGGCCATCGCTTCCACGTCTGCGCCGCAGCCTTCGCCATCAATGTCGCGACAACCTCTTCTACACGCGCACTGGCGGGCGGCGGCTGGGCTTCTGCGCCACCTTCAATGGCATCGTTTCCCGCACGCGGCCGGCCTTAAAAGTCCACCGACACCGTTCCTCCATCGCCTGCACCTCCACTCGCACCAACACCACCGCAACACCATGGGGAAGAAGAACGACTTCGAGGCATCCGGCAGCGGCACGAAGAAGGAGGAGCGGCCGGGCAGGGTGGCGCTGCCCGTCAGCATCGGGAGGCCACGCGCACTGGACACCGTGCGACACCTGGAGGGACGTGCACATGCCTGGCGGCTAGCGGCTCAGCTACCGCCGGGTGCCCGTCCCTCCGGTGCCTGCGCGCAAGCCAGATAGGACCGCCGAAATCCAGCGAAGCAGGCGGTACCTGCCGGCGGACCTCCGCGCCGATCCGGCGTACGCCATCGACTCCGATAGCCGGCGTACATATCTCTCGACCGAGAGGGATCGGAGGAGGAGGGCGGGCTTCATGGGTGACAGGGACTTTCCCTTCGACTGCCACCGCCGCCTCGTGCTCGAAGACAGCAGGCGCAGACGCGTGCGCAGCAGGCGCCGACGCCTGCGCAGTACGACGACGCCGACGACTACATTGAGGCGTTGGCGTACCACAACGAGGAGGTCAAGGACGATAGCAACGAGTACGTCGCGGTCGTCTTCCAGGATTGGCAGCTGGCCATGACGGAGGGCCGCGAGTTTGAGTTCCCCGGACAACATGACGGATGACGAGATGGCGAAGCTCGGCGTCCTCGTCTCCGAGAACGACCCAGCTGTGCAGCCGCCGCTGCCCCGCTACGCCACCGGCTTCATGCCGCCGGGCATGTCGGAGGATGAAGCACTACGACTGACGCTACAGGACTCGGACGCGCCACAACTGCAGGCGTACAACCCCTGTGCTCCTCCACCGCCGCCACATCCCTGGGCGCCTCCACCGCCGCCACAGCCACAGCCCTGGGCACGTCCACCGCAGCCACAGCCCTGGGCGCCTCCACCGCCGCCACATCCCTGGGCGCCTCCACCGCCGCCACAGCCACAGCCCTGGGCACGTCCACCGTAGCCACAGCCCTGGGCGCCTCCACCTCCAGCACCGCCGGCGCGCCCGGCGTACGTTCCACCGGTTTCAAACTGGCCGTGGACGGTACCGGAGCTCATCGTGCTCGACAGCGACGACGAGCAGCAGTAGGCGCAGGCGTTTAGGGTTTATTTTCATGTGTTAAACTATGTAAATTATGTTTTCATGTTTAAAAAAAATGATTCGAACAAAAAATGCGCCGTGCCGCTGGAGCCACCCGACGCAAATGGACGCGCGGTCGATTTCGACCATTTCGGCCGACGGAAACGAACGAACCCTAAAATGGGTCGCCCCGTTGGAGATGCCCTTAGGTCATGAGCTAGCTTAGGATAGTCGAGGTGGGCGATGATAGTAGCATGACCAGCTGGAAAAGATTCCTTAAAAGGTACCAAGAATATATACTCAGATCAATTACTAGTACGGTCCTACTACATGCAGATCAAGTGTGGAAATCTACTACATTGGTGTGGGTGTTTGCTTTATTCAGTTGGATCATCAAAAGCACTCGATCGATCTATCTCTTATGGTCATTCTCTGCGACCTTGGGAAGGCGCCGATGCTTTCTTTTCTTCTTCATCTTTCACGAGATGCTAACTTAAAGACATACGTATTCAGCATTCTGTCAACGCAGAGCTTGGCTGCATTTTAGCAGAATTAATCGGCACCCACAACGCTGCATGCCAGGGAAGAATTGTATGGAAGTCGTTCGATCCGTTCCACAACCTAAAAGATGACGATTTGGCATCTCTCGCACACAGCAAATACAAAATTACCTAGTCTATCTATGACAGTGGTTATATCCCTGAGCTATGCATCCCATCTTTCTAGATAGATTGTGTAATGATACGACCCCTCTCAATCCCAACCCGGCCGGTGCTTTCACGAGCTTTGCCAAACAGTGCAATTGTTATGGGTCAAAACATATGCTAATCGTAGTAATCCGTACGCAAGCCAGATTCACTGTTAGATTAGCCAAAGTCTGTCAGCCGAGATGGAAGCTGCTGACACTAGGTAAAGCCGCGCGCATTGAAGGAAGCGAGGCTACAGATAGATTAGAGTCTGTCAGCTGAGATGGGTGAATGAAAAAAAAGACGAATGATTCGGGCTCGCGGTCCGCCGGCACGCATGATGTGGCGGACAATCAAATCCACCGATTCACCATGAATTGTTGAATAAGAGGGGAAGCAGAGAGTCCAAGAAAGAAGAAGTAAAAGTGACATGGTGTGCCTGTGTGTGTAAGCCTTCTCTTCTCCCGATGGGTGTTGGACAAATTGAAGAAGCACGAGGGAGAAGAGCTGTTCGCCTGCATGCATGACAAGTTGAGAACTGTTGCGCCACTACTACAGTTGCAAGCACTACTCCAATGGCGAATTATTTCATGCCATGGCTCCCTAGAGATTCCCCGTGGAATGGAAGAGACAAACGCCTCTCCGGGCCGACTGCCGAGCGTCTAAAAGCCGGATGCGTATGGAAAAACGAATGACCGAAAGCATTTGTATGGGAGATCAGCAGTGTCGAGGTTGATGCAGCCTTAATCCTCTTTACTTCTCCAGCTTCTTGGATGCGCGTCCGTAGGGTCTTGCGTGATGTTGGTTTCTGTCTTATGAACAGCTAATCCCAAATATCACCGCCTGCTGCAGTGTCTCCTGCCTACCTTCTTTTGGATGGGCGCGCGTCCATGGTGTCTCTATGAACAGCCCCAAATTAACATCACCACCAGCTGCAGTATCCGCAAAGTGGACGGAACAGAACTCAAACGAGATCGAGCACCAACAGATCCTATATCACTGATGGACGATCGGGCTGTATACTTTGTCTATTGTCTCCTGATTCATTCAGACGGTGACCCAACAGGCAACATATGAGCACTATCACACTGTATGACGCGTATATGTTCAGGGGCCTGCGCATAGTGGCCCTCATGCGAGGGCACCACCTTTAGTATTTTATCTATTTATTTACTATAATGTAAAATGACATTGATCTCATTTATATATTATCCGTGTCCTATACGTTCATGTATTTCTCAATGTTTCAATTTCAAAATTTTGTATATAATTATATTTCTAACAAATAAAAACCATAATTATGGAACATTTTCCTACTGCCCCTCCAAGCAATATCAAACTCATACATATATTATTTGTGTGCTCATATGCATCATTTTCTCTTGTGATCTGCCAAAATTCATCCAAAGTTGCTGCAATAATTAAAACATGTTATTGTAAGATTTTTGGGTATGCAATAAATCGTTGTTTCTTGCCATAGAGAAGTCGATATCCACTCAACATGGAACAGACACATGAAACATATGCAAGCCCTTGCGAGTGCAATATTTTCATCTTTAGTATGTGACTATTTTATTGGTGTAAGAAAATCTAAACAGTTCTAATTTTTATGATGATGAAAAAAGGACAAATATTTGGGGCTTGCTCCAGTACAACCCCCCCAAACTTGTAGAGCCCATCCAAGCCCATATCCAAAACCATGTATATCCATGTATAGGTATACAGATCCACGTACAGGCGTGATGTACTCTTCAATCTCTGTCCCGCACACAGCCCTGAGCCGCCCAACCTCGCCGCTGTCGACCGTCGTGCTTCTTAACTGCGGTCTGCCCGCATCGTCATCTCCCATCGCCGCCGGTAGCACAAGCAGCCAGACATGTCCGGCAACAAGTCCGGCACCAAGTCCGGCAATTTTTTTTTGCTCATACTTATCCGACAACAAGTCTGGCAACTCCCACTAGCCCACATTAAAATTTCGTCGCCCGGAACTATCGCCGGACATGTATCCGGACTGTCCGTCGCGTCCAACGCGCCGCCGCCATGCCGTGCCGCCGCCCTGCGCGCATTCGACCCTTGCCGGCACACAGCTACACGGCCATTCTGAGGTACGTGCCGGCCGGATCCACCTCGGAGTGCATAGTGCCTGGCCAGCACCACCACCGCCACCAGTCCGCCGTCCGCGACAATCGCCAGCGATAAACCGGTGTACGTATGTACTAGTATACATACATATGATAGAAAGGCGTATAATTTAGTTGGGCTATACGGGTTTTGTAGTATTAATTATAAAGGGGTATCGAGCAATCTCAGCCGTTCTTGTGTTTGAGTTTGCCTAAGTTTGGATTGAGTTTGAGGGGAGGGGGTTGTACCGGAGCAAACGCCCAAATATTTTGGCATGCGTAGAAAGACAAATTTGGTAATCTTTTGGAATCTTTGCGCTGGGGGCACATGACTAGATGAGGCTACATGAAGGGTTTCGCATCTCTCAAAAGAGCGCTGCCTACTTCCTCCTGACTTGAAGTGGGTTTGTTTTTGCCAAGAATCTTGGGAAGAAAAGGGATTTCTTCGCCATGTTTTCCAACCTGGCCGGCGACGTACGTGCGTATCTTGCCGTCCAAGGTTTGGAATATGCTCGCTCGACCCTAATTATATGAAGATCACACGATGTGTTACGTTATCTATGTTCTCCTGCTTCAAGAGGCAGCAGCTACTCCTGCTAGTTATATAGCATGATCATAGCATTATTTGACAAAGCTAGTTTAATACGTCCATCGAGATCTGACGCGAGCTAGCATTAGTAGCCCTAATGATGACAGTGATGAATCGAAGGTCGATTGGGAGAACTGCGAGCTAGAGGAGGCCATCCCCGCGAGGGACGAAGCGGGTGGCGGCATCAACTAGGAACATGGCCCGCTACCACGTCTACCTGCAGGCGGCGGCGAAGGCAGAAGAGAAGAGAATCCACTGTGACTCCTCTTCGGCAGAAGATATCGAACGCCCCAGGCGATAGGACGAGGAGGCCGTTTGACGAGGGCGCCGACGCCTCAGGCCAGTCCGGCGGTCAGTAGTAGGCTGCGTGACTGCAAGTAACCCGGCCATAGTAGGCCACGCGACGGCAAGTAGGTATGGCCGTCGTTGTTTTATGTTAACTTGACTAACCATCTGTGTAAAAATGGTCCTTTTAGTCAATCAATAGTAATGAGGAACTGTTTTGCTTACCTTTGTCACTGCCCAGCGGGATCCGATGCGACCAACGCGGTCACTCGGTGCGACCGCGCAGCGACTGCCAAGACGCATCCGAGGCGCATATTTGATCCGTGTTTGTGTCTCCGCGAACAGCCCAATCACTATGTATCGGGTCGCCGTTCCAAGATACAGGAGCATTTTTTGACCGCATGGTCGCAAACGGTTGTTCTGCGTCGCTCCATTGAAGATGCTCTCATCTATCCGCGGACGCCTCCCTGCCTGCTGCGACCCTATCCTTGCCTACCGGAGAAAACAGTAATCTAGTATTCATGTGCCCTGAAACTGGTGAGAATTTGATGTATACTCATTTTGTGAGAAGGTCGTCTTTGCTATGGCTAGTACATGTTTAAAGGTTTTCAAATAAATATTTCACTCCTTTTGATTCATAATAATAAATGTTGGAGTTTTAGTTTAAATTTAAACTAATTTAAACTAAAACCTTAACAATAATTATAGACCGGAGGGGGTAGGATTCTTACCCATATGTTTTTTTTATTCCTAGAGATGCCATTTGATTGAAATAATTGAACACCTCAAATTTTTTTTGGATTGCTTTCCTATACTGTAATCTTATAGATGCGAGCCTATCTCACTATCTCAGTTAGGGAAATGGATTTACAACCCAGCCACCAATGTTCATATTTAAAAAAAATCATTACTGAGGCATTCCCTACCATATTCCTTTTTAAAAAGAAATACTACGATCCTATGAGATTTCTAGCACGGGTGGATGCAGCTGCACCCCCTTCCCCCAGCCTCTGCTGGGCAATGCCCGCACGGTTCATCCGTATCTCCTTTACCTCCGCACTTGGGCAACCTCACGGGAAGGTCGCGACTGGCGGTGACTTTGACTGACAGCTCCGCAGCGACTCCTTGCTGGCGTGGTGATCTCCGGACGGTGGGTGCATCGTCGTCATGTGCTCACATGCAGAGCGGCGCGCCAGTTTCGGCCTAATCTTGGTCTGCCACGAGTTAGGAGGGCCTATGGCGGTCTGGAATGGGCTATGTCCTTGGGGCCTCCTCTGGTGACGCTAGCATTGGTGCTGGCTCATGCGGTATTCTCCATGCATCTATGCATGCCTGCGCCAGATCTTGGCCAAGTTGGCCTGGATTTGGCGGCTCCCTCACGCCTCGGTAGGCCGGTGCTTTTTCTTTGGAGGTCATCGCTGCTATGCAGGGGCATGGATGTGGGGACGGGGGCCCTAGATAGACTGGTTGCGCGTATGGAGGTTAGGGTTTCGTCGGTTGCAGCTTCGAGGATGCCTTGATCCTGATGTGAAGCTTCTTGGGTTATGGCGGGGGATGAGCTCTCGGTCTCCTATCTTTTAAACGTGACCTCGTTGTCATCGTTGTCGGTCCCCTCTTATTTACCGTTTCTTTTGACTTGCTTTGTATGAGGGTTTCCGCACGACCTTGTATTAGTTCGACCGTCTGTTGAGGCGAACACATGTTTCAAAGACGAGGATTTCTAGCTAGAGGTTAGGCCTCTTGAAAATGTATATGATAACTGTGATATGTACTCAATCTCTACAGATATATTTTCTTATTTTTTTCCTATGGTGCAACCAAATAATTTTCGCAACTAATTTATGTATTTTTTATTCCTGTAGAATTTCACGTGTCATGACATACTGTTCCTTTTTCCTATTCACGTGCTTTTAAAATCTCTTGAGTCAAACGGACCCCATAATTACAATTTCTCTCGCCAAGAAATTCTAGTTGGAGTAGCTAGCTAGTAGCTACCATGTGCACGGTACTCACATGGAACCTTTGGTATTTCTGGGCACTCGATGGTGTGGAAAGATCGTGAGCTAGCTAGGGTCTTGGCCGGCCGGTCATGGACTCATGGGTATGTTCCTAACAACTAAATTAGGAAAATTAAGAACGTACGTAGGGCATGCATGGTGGTGATTGCCATGATGACGCCCACAATCTGATCCATCTTGTACCTGTAGGGCATGCATGCATCCTGCATGCACTACTACTAATTTTCTTATATTGTGTATACTTTTTGTTGATAAACTAGAGTGTGGGGTTGGCTGGGATTCCCTACGGCCGATCCATGTCTTTACTAGCGATCCCGATATAACGTGGTTGTCTGGTTGATCAAAGGTAACTCAGGGTCTCAGGCCACACAGCGATGCACTACTATGCTGGTGGTAGCAAAGTGAAAAAGAATAATGGATACACGTTCATACAAAGCACACTCGTTGAGAACCAACCTGAGGTTGGGTGGCTAGGAGGGTGGTTATACCCCCAGCCCACCAGAGTTCAAACCCCAGGTTTGACATCTGTGTGTCTCATAAAAGCGGAATATTCATTCAGTAGGAGGCGACGTTCCCGTCGACAGCGAGATGCCTGTGGTGACTTCGTCAACTTCAAGATCCAATCTGTCAGCTCAGTCTTTCGGAGGTGCTCATAGGGGTAGGGTGTGCCTGTGTGCGTTCATAGGGGTGAGTGTATGCGTGTGTATGTGAGCGTCGGACAAAGCAAAATCTAGCACTAGTAGAAAAAGGGGCTTCCGTCCAGGCCTTTAGTACCGGTTCCTTACGAACCGGTACTAAAGGGTGCATTAGTACCGGTTGTATTGCCCAAGCCTTTAGTAAGGACCTTTAGTACCGGTTCGTGACACGAATCGGTACTAAAGGATTAGCGTCAGCCGAAAAACCTTTAGTACCGGTTCGTGTCACGAACCGGTACTAAAGGTTTTCCTGCTTCCCACGCACCTCCCCCCCCCCCCCCCCTCGTGGATCCCCTTTTTTGTTTTGTAAAATACGAAAGAAAATGATACAAAATTCAAAAAAAAATTGTTTTCAGATTCTTGTATGTTATGCAACCTACTATTCGGAGAAATTAAGAAATTCGAATTTTCACTTTTTTGGCAAAAAAGTTTAAAAAATGGTAAAACCGCAATAACTTTTGCATACGACGTCGGAAAAAACGCATAATATATCAAAAAAATCCTGGGAAAAAGTTACATCTTGGGAAAAAGTTACATCCTGGGTTTACCCGGTTAGCCAATTTTTAGATTGTCAAAATTCCAAATAGAAATATGAAAGCAGGAAGATTTTAGTTTTTTTTTCAGAAATTTAGAATTTTTTTAAATAAAAAATAATAATTATAAGATTTTTTGTTTCCTAACATATTACTATTACTTTTAGCAAATTATAAGATTTTCAATTTTTCAAGTTTTAGGTTTTGCAAAAAATATTAAAATTTTAAAAAATAATTAAAAATAGGATAAAAGTTTTATTTATTTATTCAACATTATTATTACATCATTACTTTTCTTTATTAAAAGAATTATTTGGAATTTAAACGATAAAAAGTGTGACATCGACCAACATGTTAATAGGATTGATATGATACTACTATCTTATACATGCGCACGAAGCACTTGGAAGTGGAATGGGATGGAACTTGGAAGTTAAGCGTGCTAGTGTGGGAGTAGTCTGAGGATGGGTGATCGACCGGGAAGTTTGACCACGGGTAAGTAATTTGACTAGAGATTAAGTGTAGTTAGAGACTAACGGAAATACTAGTAATTCAGGAAAAAAAAAGAGAGTGAAAAAAAGGGTGTGAAAAATAATTAGAAAAAATGGATAAAAAAATTTAAACGAAATAGGCTTTAATACCGGCTATACCTAGGCATGTGTCGGGCCAGGCCGGCCCGAGGTAGGCCCGACGCAAAAAAATCTGGCCCAAGCCCGGCCCGTCCCGACCAAATTCCTACCAAGCCCGTCGAGCCGGGCTGGGCCGTCGGGTCGGGCTGCCCATGGCCAGATATAATACCGGTTCATGTTACGAACCGGTACCAAAGGTCTCCAGCCCCGCGGGTTCCTCCGTGCCCACGTGGAGGCACCTTTAGTAACGGTTCGTAAGGAACCGGTACTAAAGGTGGGAGGCCTTTAGTACCGAATCTTTAGTACTAAAGACCCTTTGAAACCGGTACTAAAGGGGGTTTCTCTACTAGTGTAGAAAACAAAAGGAACAATAATCACACTTTGGAAAGAGAAAGGCAAAAAAGAGGCATGTGTCAGCAGCAACCATAGTATTAATATTAATAATTAATAACGAATGAGTATCAGTTAATCATGGAAAAATAAACTAAAGGCACAAAATCTATGCATTGAGATGTCAGTGAACATATAACCGACGAGTACGCGACAAGGCAAGGAGGCCTGCTTCAATGATCCATCCGTCTGAAACCGAAGTCACGTAACTCAGAGGGGTACCAGAAAATCTCAATCATAATGTCCTTCATAGCGAAAAGGTATCGGCAAATCTCAGTCGTTCTTGTGTTTTAATCGCTGGTGAGTTTCAGAGGGCGCGGACCACTAAAGCGGAATCACAAGGCAATATCTCGTATGCTGACATGCTAAGAAATGTGTTGGAATACAAGTCAAAAACATGGATCAGATGCATCAATTAGAAAATAAACGTCGGTAATGTCGCTAGTGCAGTTATCGCGCGAACCCCTTGTGCAATTCACACCCGGATGAGCAGTTCGAGCATATTACCTCCGTTCCAAAATATACGCATTTTTAGAAAGTTAAATTCATGAATCCATGCTTGACAAATTTTAAAGAAGAAACAAAGAAGCGGAATCCTTTGATGCATGATAGTACCAGATGCATGGACGTATATGTCGAAGGGCCTTCGGCCGAATCTTCATTATGATAGGAAAAAGAGGTTTTACACAGAGCCAACAGACGTTGGCCAAAGATGGCTGAGGTAGCCGACAGCAAAAAAAAGGCCAAAAGAGAGATACAACCTGAACTCCCCCACATACAAGAGGATTTAAAATGTCAAAATACAGCCAGCTGCCCTCCAGGTTCTGATGTCAACTAAAATCCGTTCGAAAATGCGATCAGCTCCATCGTACTCCTGCTGAAAAAACGTCCGTTTCTCTTCTTACATAACCTCCAGTGCACCAGTATGCACCAGTATGCATGGACGTATATAGACGGCAAAGCTTTCATGGTGGCCTTTGCCTGTATACCATGGAAACGAAATGAGCATTGGCAGCGTCCCATGGCCTACTAGGCAACATATATCAGTAGTACCTACAGTATGGCATGGCAACACCAACATGTGGTTAGAGCATCTCCAGTTGCGTCTCCCAAAGCGTCCCCTAAATTGCGCCGGATTAAACGTTTGGGGGACGTGTTTTGTTCGTGCCGCGTTTGGGGACATCGCTCCCCAGCCGCGTCCCCAAACGCCTCCCCCAAACATTTAAAATACTTTTTTTGGCATTTTTATTTCAATTTTCACAAACTAATACATAATTGGGAGCGTGGTTTATACGAAGACATAGTTAGGAACATGGTTTCCACAAACTAATACATAGTTGGAACCGTGGTGGACACAAATATATAATATTGCAAAAAAACTAAACCTAACTAGGCCGGTCATCGGAGGTTTCGTTTGTTCGCTGCCAAGAAAGAGCACTCGAGGGCACACCTAGTCACCGAAACTGGAAAATCCAGCTGGTGACGGTGCCCCTATTGGTTCTTGCGAGGAAGAACAGGCAGAAACCTCCGTGCACGTATTCGCTGCGAAGAAACAACACTCAGTCGTCCTCCTCGTCGGTGCTGTCGCCGTGGTAGTCCCCGCCGTTGTGGTAGTCCCGGCGGCAGCGCCTCTCGTCGAAAACCATGACGCTCATCACTACAAGAAAAGTTCTGATAGACAACGCCTCAAAATCGTCCGCTAAAGGGTATTTTTCGTCGCCTATGGGCCTAACCCGACGATATGGGTTCTGTTGTGGAAACTGCGTCAGGCAAAGTCCAACGACGATTTTTTCGGTCCGTCGCGCTTGGGCGCCCTTCCGCCACGGAAAATCGGACCGTTGCCCAAGTGTTTCCGGGAGCCCGTTGGCTGGCGACGTCATGCAAGCGGCACGCGGCGGACGCCGTTGGCGGAAGTTAACGCCGGTTAACGGCGTTAGCCGGCTGAAACCCCGTGGTAGATGGTAGGCCCACACGAGGCCTGCCACGTCTTAAGCGGGCCGACCCATTAAGTTTGCGGGCCGGGCCAGCTGACTTAGTTTGACCGGTCAACTATATAGTTGGGCTGGTCCAATAGTTATGTGGGCCGGGCCTAACCTCTAAGGTTGACTGGTCAAAAATTTAATGGGCCGGCCCACTAAGCATGTGGGCCGAACCGAATGCACTCGTTTGACCGGTCAACAGGCAAAAGGGCTGGCCCACAAGACATGTGGGACCCACTTTCCTGTTATCGGGCCGGCCCATTTAACTAGTGGGGTCCACCTTAAAACAACTGGGCCGGCCCAATTAGCATGTGGGTCCCACATTCCTGCTATCGGGCTGGCCCATTTAGTACGTGGGGTCCACAATAGATCAAATAGGCTGGCCCAACAAGAAAGTGGGCCCGGCCAAAAACACAGGTGGGTCCCACTTTCCTGTTAAAGGGCCGGCCCATTTCGTACGTGGGGTCCACAATAGATCAAACGGGCTGGCCCAACAAGATAGTGGGCCGGGCCAAAAACACAGGTGGGTCCCACTTTCCTGTTAAAGGGCCGGCCCATTTAGTATGTGGCACTACAAGAAAAGTTCTGATAGACAACGTCCCAAAATCGTCAACTAAGGGGCATTTTTCGTCGCCTATGGGCCTAACCCGACGATATGGGTTCACGTTGTCGAAAGCTGCGTCGAGCAAAGTCCAACGACGATTTTTCGGTCCGTCGCGCTTGGGCGCCCTTCCGCCACGGAAAATCGGACCGTTGCGGAAGTGTTTTCGGGAGCCCGTTGGCTGCCGACGTCATGCAAGCCGACACGTGGCGGACGCGGGTGCTTGCCGGTTAACGGCGTTAACCGGCTGAAGCTCCGTGGTAGATGGTAGGCCCACACGAGGCTCGCCACGTCTTAAGCGGGCGGGCCGGATGACATAGTTTGACCGGTCAACTATATAGGCTAGGCTGGTCCATTAGTTACGTGGGCCGGGCCTAACCTCTAAGGTTGATCTGGTCAAAACTTAAATGGGCGGCCCATTTAACATGTGGGGTCCACCTTACGACAGCATCGGGCCGGCCCAAGAAGCAAGTGGGCCGGACCAAAAACACGAGTGGGTCCCACTTTCTGTTAAAAGGCCGGCCCATTTAGTGTGTGGGGTCCACCGTATAGCAAGTGGGCGGCCCAACAAGCTAGTGGGCGGGCCAAAAACACGGAGTGGGTCCCACTTTCCGGTTAAAGGGTCGGCCCATTTAGTTTGTGGGGCCCACCATATAGCAAGTGGGTCGGCCCAACAAAATAGTGGGCCGGGCCAAAAACACGAGTGGGTCCCACTTTCTGTTAAAGGGCGGCCCATTTAGTATGTGGGGCCCACCATATAGCAAGTGGGCTGGCCCACCAAGATAGTGGGCCGGGCCAAAAACGCAGGTGGGTCCCACATTCCTGTTAATGGGCCGGCCCATTTGGTATGTGGGATCCACCATATAGAAAGTGGGCCGTCCCAACAAGATAGTGGGCCGGGCCAAAAACACAGGTGGGTCCCACCTTCCTATTAAATGGCCGGCCCATTTGGTGTGTGGGGTCCACCATATAGAAAGTGGGACGGCCCAACAAGATAGTGGGCCGGGCCAAAAACACAGGTGGGTCCCACCTTCCTATTAAAGGGCCGGCCCATTTACCATGTGGGACCACCATAGAGCAAGTGGTCGGCCCAATAAGCATGTGGAGCCCATTATCGTGTAACCGGGCCGGCCTACTAAAGAAGTGGGCGGCCCAAAATGAAGTGGGTCCCACACTACGCAAGTGGGCCGGCCCAATCTGTTGTAGGGCCCTACTTGTTTGACTAGTCAACTTGCATTAAATTTCATGAGCCTAAAATCTGATTCAATGATACACACAAGTACATACACAAATAAAACAAATAGGAAAATTACAAGGCAATTAATGTGCCCAAATAAAAAAATTACATAGAATCATTGAGGACTTCTATTAGCATCATCAATAACACGTTGACATTTGGCAATCGCCTTGATTGAATCTTGTGTACTCTTTGTCAACATATCGACTACTGAGATCTTAAAGCGGCAATACCATGTCTTTTATAAAGTACATCCTTGAGATATTTCTTGTCACGATGAAAGAAATGGTCTAGGTTGACGGCTATGAGAAGATGCATCGGAAGAAAGATCGAGAACTTTTTGTGGGCCTCACTTGGTAATGAAGATTGCTTCATCACAGCTGCATTACGATAATAATGCAAAAAGAGTTAAACGATGAACTATGCAAACATTTATTATGCAATGTAGATATAAGATAATAACAAGTTGCATAAATAAGACATGTATGGAACTTGTACTAAGCACAAACTTACATCATAATGTTGCACGAGGTCGCTACGAGATCCTTTTTTGGCGACTATCTTCTAATGATGGCTGCTTCATTAAAGCTGCATTACAGTAACATTGTAAACATAGTTACAACAATTAACTATTCAAACATGTATTACGCAATGTAGAGATCGGATAACGACATGTAGCGAGAAATAAGCACAAGATAAGATAAGATGCATGTACTAAGCACATGCGGCTCACTGCGGGTCCTTCTCTTGCGTGCACTAGTCGTGGTCAACATGCCTATCATTTTAGGTTCAGCCATCAAGTGAAATGCTAATCCTCCTGCTCCATTGTCCTTAATGCTGTGTTTATATATCACATTTAAGACCAAGTCGAGTGGTTTCAAATAACAAAAAACTTGAGCTGCCAAATGAATAAGCCAATATTTACCGGATATCAGATTAAAACCAACTAGATGTTGCTTTGCATGAGATACGAATTTCGGACATTCAGATTTAGAGTAGGGTAATGCCAAGGTTTTACACATAAAGTAAACTGGCATTAAGAATGACCAAATGTCAGGTTCAAATCACCCTCGAAGTTTCTCCAAGACAAGCATATCAAATAGGCAGAAACATAGTAAAGCATGAATGGCAGGGTTCCAAGTGTTAATCTCTTGCATAAGGAACAATGCATATAGGTTATAGATAATAACGGAAGTAAACTGCCAAAATTACCAACCACGAACTCAGATTCCAACCTTACCTAGCGTCCCCGCTGTTAATATTGGATGTTCTAATAAGTGGTTCGCATGATCAATCCCTAGGAAAAATAACATTGACAAGTCGGTCTACGATAATACAAAGACCGGACATGCACGCAAGGCAATAACTATATAAGCTAAAGACGAGGTATAAGAGCAAGCGAGATTGGAAATGCACATAGCATGATTATAAAAGCGAGTGTGAGAATAGCGAGACACGAGAAAACAGCTAGCGGTGAGCTAATGACGTGGTATAAGAACAAGCGGATTGGAAATACCCATAGCACGACTATAAAAGCGAGTGCGACAATAGCATGCGATACAAAAACGAGTTGGCGACAAATGAATGGGTACAAGGCTATAAATATGTGGATGCACACGAGTGTCGATAGAATGAACGAGGATGGTAGCGACCGGATAATGCTTTTGTACTTGTACAATATTTAAACAAACTTCATGCGAAGCAACACATCAAGAAAGTTAACGGCATATGAGATACGCAAATAACTACACAAAACATGGCTAAAGAAACACCACGATCTAACGGGCCAGCGTACTAACCAAGCTGCGGCGGGGTGGACGGGGCGGCAACTTGCATTCCGGCGGCGAACGCGGGGAGACGATGAATCGACCATGTTTCGGTAGAAGCGGGCGTTAGTGAAGCGGATCCGGTTGGGCTGGCGAGGTGTTCGGTGAAGTTGATACGGCCGGCTGCGGCGAGGTAGTCGGTGGCGAGGTCGGCGGTGAAGCGAGATCCGTCGGTGGCGAGGTCGGCGGTGAAGCGGATCCGTCGGTGACGAGGGCGGCGGGGAGCGGATCGGGTGGGTGGACAGCCAACACGATCAAGGCTACGGCTGTGGAGGAGTATGCCGGCGGCGAGCGAGATCTAGTGCCGTAGAGAGTCGAGCTTTGGCGTGTGAGAGTATTTTTGAGCTAATGGGGCGAATGGTTGGTGGGTGGGTGTGGGCCTGTGGGGAGGGTTCGGGATCTAGGCAAGATATTTCATTGTTACCGAATGAGCCCTCCATGGTCGGTGGGTTGTAGCTTCAGGACCAGGGGTAAAAGGGTAAAGCTGGTCACGGGATTTTCGAATGGATGCGGCGGGATGATTTGGCGCGCGGCCGAAATTTTCGGTTTCAAGCTACGAGCGAACGACAAAAATAATGTTCTTCCCCGGGGAGCTCTCATTTCTTCCTCTTCTCTTTCTCTCTCGACTCTCTCCCACTCCCCGGCTCCTCTCCCCCTTCTCTCCGGCGGCCTCGCCGGCCGGAGACGAGGCCGACTTCTCTACGTATATTGTACACCCTCCGAACTAAATTAATTGATTCAACTTTCCTTAGACGTGTATGTATCTAGAGTAAAAACATGTGTGGATACATCCATATTTAGATAAGCAAAGTTGAGTCGGCTAATTTGGATCCGAGGGAGTTAGTGTTGTTGTAAGCTTAGATCCGGTGTTTCCCATGAGCGAGAATGGCGCAATGGAGTCGGGGATCTCGTCATCGGCTTCGGATCCGGCCTATGGTGAATCGCGGCGGATCTTGCCGGCCAAACCCCGATCTGGTGCCATCAATGTGATGGCGCTAACGGTGAGGCTTGCTTTGGTCGGTGCTTCGGATCCGACCAATGGGGAAGTCAAGCTGCTAAAGTTCACAAGCTCGGGGCATACGACGGCGTCATCCGTCTTGCCCGTGCACATCTTGGACTTTCGGCGGCCCTTCTCGGAGCCAATATGCCGTTGCTGCGAGGCCCTTCTTCTCCTTCGTCCCGGCGACTACCGGCGACGCCGTCCCAAGTGGTGCGTCCCGGCGACGGAGTTGCTTGGAAAGGATGCGGAGCGCAGATCCGATGTGCGGTCGAGAAGGACTCGATTGATTTTCTTCTATATGTTTTGGGGTCCTTTTTGAAAAGTTGCGGGTTCTATTAGTTATTGTCTAGTACTTTTGGTCCTCTATGTAATTTTTTGGACTAGTTTCCATTGGCAGCGATAAACTTGAATTTTGACAAGTTCACGGGGAAAAAAATTCCTTTGCACATATGGCCTATCATGTATAAACATTCTTGAGATTTAAACTATATGTAATGTGCCATGCATTAACCCTAAACCATATATATGTAACTAACCCTAGCTGATCAAACCCTACTTAATTAAAACAAATAACCCTAAACTATACGCATGCACTTTATGCGCAAAGGCGCGGGTGCCTCTAATAATGTGTGTGCGCACTCGATCGATGATCCATAAACCTTATACAACCCTGAAACCCTAATCCCTAATCCCTAAACCCTAAACACTAAACCCTAGACCCTAAACCCTAACCCTAACCCTAAACCCTAATTAACCCTATATATAGGCCAACGACACTTAATTGTGCATCAAGCAGGCCAGGGGTGCCTCGCGGTCCTCTAATTAAATTAAATGTGCCATGCATTAACCCTAAACCATATATATGTAACTAACCATAGCTAATCAACCCTACTTAATGAAAACACATAACCCTAAACTATACTAGCTATAACCCGATCTAATAAAAACATGCTCTATATATAGCACTAGCTAGCAAACCGTAGATTAACACCAATTAATATATACATGGCCTATATCGATCATGTTGTATAACATATCCTGAGATTCATTAATTAATTATATAATTATCGTGATAAATTAATTAACTTTAATTTTGACAAGTTCTCTCGAATGAAAACACATTTGATTAAGTTGCCTCATAATATATATATATATAATTAGTGTGCATGCATGGCCTACCATGCATTCGTGCATATATTTTAATGTATATTTGAACATATTCTTGGGGATTTCAATCTCTCTCTCTCGATCATCTATATATCGTTGGTGGCCAAAAAACACACATATATATGCATGCAATTTATGCGTAAAGGCGCGGGTGCCTCTAATAATGTGTGTGCGCACTCGATCAATGATCCCTAAACCTTAAACAACCCTAAAACCTTAAATCCCTAATCCCTAAACCCTAAACACCCTAAACACTAAACCCTAAACCCTAGACCCTAAACGTACCCTAACCCTAACCCTAAACCCTAGCTAATCCTAAACCCCAATTAAACCCTATGTATAGGCCAACGACACTTAATTGTGCATCGATCGAGCGGGTCATGGGTGCCTCGCGATCCTCTAATAAAATTAAATGTGCCATGCATTAACCCTAAACCATATATATGTAACTAACCCTAGCTAATCAACCCTACTTAATTAAAACACATAACCCTAAACTATACTAGCTAGCTATAACCCGATCTAATAAAAACATGCTCTATATATAGCGACTAGCTAGCTAAACCGTAGATTAACACCAATTAAAATATACATGGACTATATCGATCATGTTGTATAACATATCACTGAGATTCATTAATTAATTATATAATTATCGTGATAAATTAATTAACTTTAACTTTGACAAGTTCTCTCGAATGAAAACACATTTGATTAAGTTGCCTCATAATATATATATAATTAGTGTGCATGCATGGCCTACAATGCATTCGTGCATATATTTTAATGTATATTT
>NC_061509.1:18583540-18685052 GCF_022539505.1 Lolium rigidum | reverse complement strand
ATGAGCTGCTAGGATGATCTACCTTGCTGGTAGAGATAACATCCTTCATGGGAGCCGCTCTTGAAAGTCTGGTTGATGAGGTAGTTAGAGTGCCCACTACCATTCGTTGACAACAACAAACACCTCTCAAAACTTTACTTTTATACTCTCTTGATGTTTTCAAAACCAAAGCTCTAGCACAAATATAGCAATCGATGCTTTCCTCTTTGAAGGACCATTCTTTTACTTTTTATGTTGAGTCAGTTTACCTATCTCTCTCCACCTCAAGAAGCAAACACTTGTGTGAACTGTGCATTGATTCCTACATACTTGCATATTGCATTTGTTATATTACTCTATGTTGACAATTATCCATGAGATATACATGTTACAAGTTGAAAGCAACCGCTGAAACTTAATCTTCCATTGTGTTGCTTCAATGTCTATACTTTAAATTATTGCTTTATGAGTTAACTTTTATGCAAGACTTATTGATGCTTGTCTTGAAGTACTATTCATGAAAAGTCTTTGCTTTATGATTCAGCTTGTTTACTCATGTCATTACCATTGTTTTGATCGCTGCATTCATCTCATATGTTTACAATAGTATGATCAAGGTTATGATGGCATGTCACTTAAGAAATTATCTTTGTTATCGTTTTACCTCGCCGGGACGAGCGTAACTAAGCTTAGGGATGCTGATACGTCTCCAACGTATCGATAATTTCTTATGTTCCATGCTACATTATTGATGATACCTACATGTTTTATGCACACTTTATGTCATATTCGTGCATTTTCTGGAACTAACCTATTAACAAGATGCCGAAGTGCCGCTCTCGTTTTCGTCGTTTTTGGTTTCGTAAATCCTAGTAACGAAATATTCTCGGAATTGGACGAAATCAACGCCCGGGTTCCTATTTTGCCCGGAAGCATCCAGAACACCCGAGAGCCGCCAGAGGGGGGCCCTGTGGGCCCCAGATGACATGGTGGCGCGGCCAGGGCTGGGCCCGCGCCACCCTATGGTGTGGGCGCCCCTTCGACCCTCCTGCGCCGCCTCTTCGCCTATTTAAAGCCCCTGCATCGAAAACCCTTACAGAGAAAGTCACGATACGAGAAAAGTTCCAGAGCCGCCGTCATCGCGAAGCCAAGATCTGGGGGACAGGGTCTCTCGTTCCGCACCCTCGCCGAGCGGGGAAGTGCCCCCGGAAGGCTTCTCCATCGACACCGCTGCCATCTCCACCGCCATCTTCATCACCGCTGCTGCTCCCATGAGGAGGGAGTAGTTCTCCATCGAGGCTCGGGGCTGTACCGGTAGCTATGTGGTTCATCTCTCTCCTATGTAGTTCAATACAATAATCTCATGAGCTGCCTTACATGATTGAGATTCATATGATGATGCTTGTAATCTAGATGTCATTATGCTAGTCAAGTGGGTTTTACTTATGTGATCTCCGGAGACTCCTTGTCCCACGTGTGTAAAGGTGACAAGTGTGTGCACCGTGTGGGTCTCTTAGGCTATATTTCACGAAGTACTTATTCACCGTTGAAGAGCGTAGTGAAGTGCTTATTTATATCTCTTGATGATTGCAATGTGTTTGTATCACAATTTATCTATGTGCTACTCTAGTGATGTGTTATTAAAGTAGTTTTATTCCTCCCCGCATGTGTGCAAAGGTGACAAGTGCGTGCACCGTGTTAGTACTTGGTTTATGCTATGATCATGATCTCTTGTAGATTGCGAAGTTAACTATTGCTATGATAATATTGATGTGATCTATTCCTCCTACATATGCATGAAGGTGACAAGTGTGCATGCTATGCTAGTACTTGGTTTAGTCATTTTGATCTATCTTACACTTAAGGTTACTTAAACATGAGCATTATTGTGGAGCTTGTTAACTCCGGCATTGAGGGTTCGTGTAATCCTACGCAATGTGTTCATCATCCAACAAAAGTGTAGAGTATGCATTTATCTATTCTGTTATGTGATCAATGTTGAGAGTGTCCACTAGTGAAAGTGTAATCCCTAGGCCTTGTTCCTAAATACCGCTCGAGTTACTACCGCTTGTTTACTCGTTTCTACCGTGTTACTATTGCCGCAATACTACCACCATCAACTACACGCCAACGAGCTATTTTCTCGGCACAGCTTGCTACCGCTTATATATATTCATACCACCCGTATTTCACTATCTCTTCGCCGAACTAGTGCACCTATTAGGTGTGTTGGGGACACAAGAGACTTCTTGCTTTGTGGTTGCAGTGGTTGCATGAGAGGGATATCTTTGACCTCTTCCTCCCTGAGTTCGATAAACCTTGGGTGATCCACTTAAGGGAAAACTTGCTGCTGTTCTACAAACCTCTGCACTTGGAGGCCCAACACTGTCTACAGGAAAGGAGGGGGAACGTAGACATCAACCACATAGCTACCGGTACAGCCCCGAGCCTCGATGGAGAACTACTCCCTCTTCATGGGAGCAGCAGCGGTGATGAAGATGGCGGTGGAGATGGCAGCGGTGTCGATGGAGGAGCCTTCCCGGGGCACTTCCCCGCTCCGGCAGGGTGCCGGAACAGAGACTCCTGTCCCCGGATCTTGGCTTCGCGATGGCGGCGGCTCCGGAACTTTTCTCGTATCGTGGCTTCTCGTGTAAGGGTTTTCGATGCAGGGGCTTTATATAGGCGAAAGGGCAGCCTCGGAGGGTCGAAGGGGCGCCGACACTATAGGGGGCGCGCCCGAGCCCCGGCCGCGCCACCCTATCATCCGGGCCCACAGGCCCCCCCTCGCGGCTCTCGGGTGTTCCGGATGCTTCCGGGCAAAATAGGAACCCGGGCGTTGATTTCGTCCAATTCCGAGAATATTTCGTTACTAGGATTTCTGAAACCAAAAACAGCAGAAACAAAGAACCGGCACTTCGGCATCTTGTTAATAGGTTAGTTCCGTAAAATGCACGAATATGACATAAAGTGTGCATAAAACATGTAGATATCATCAATAAAGTAGCATGGAACATAAGAAATTATCGATACGTTGGAGACGTATCAGCATCCCCAAGCTTAGTTTCGCTCGTCCCGAGCAGGTAAAACGATAACAAAGATAATTTCTGAAGTGACATGCTGTCATAAACTTGATCATATTGTAAACATATGTAATGAATGCAGCGGTCAAAACAATGGTAATGACATGAGTAAACAAATGAATCATAAAGCAAAGACTTTTCATGAATAGTACTTCAAGACAAGCATAAATAAGTCTTGCATAAGAGTTAACTCATAAAGCAATAAATCAAAGTAAAGGTGTTGAAGCAACACAAAGGAAGATTAAGTTTCGCAGCTTGCTTTCAACTTATAACATGTATATCTCATGGATATTGTCAACATAAAGTAATATAACAAGTGCAATATGCAAGTATGTAGGAATCAATGCACAGTTCCCACAAGTGTTTGCTTCTTAAGGTGGAGGGAGATAGGTGAACTGACTCAACATAAAAGTAAAAGAATGGCCCTTCGCAGAGGGAAGCATCGATTGCTGTATTTGTGCTAGAGCTTTTATTTTGAAAAGATGAAACAATTTTGTCAATGGTAGTAATAAAGCATATGAGTTATGTAAATTATATCTTACAAGTTGCATGTCTCATGCATAGAATACCAATAGTGCTCGCACCTTGTCCTACTATCTCGGAAAACACGGATTCTCATCGCATAACATATGTTTCAACCAAGTGTCACAAAGGGGTACCTCCATGCCGCATGTACAAAGGTCTAAGGAGAAAGCTCGCATTTTGGATTTCTCGCTTTTGATTATTCTCAACTTAGACATCCATACCGGGACAACATGGACAACAGATAATGGACTCCTCTTTTATGCATAAGCATGTAACAACAATTATTATTCTCATATGAGATTGAGGATATACGTCCAAACTGAAACTTCCACCATGATTCATGGCTTTAGTTAGCGGCCCAATGTTCTTCTCTAACATATGCATACTCAAACCATTTGATTATGAAATCCACTACTTCAGACAAGACGAACATGCATAGCATCTCACATGATATCCAACAAAGATAAAGTTGATGGCGTCCCCAGAAGCATGGTTATCGCACAACAAGCAACTTAATAAGAGATAAAGTGCATAAGTACATATTCAATACTACGATAGTTTTTAAGGCTATTTTGTCCCATGAGCTATATATTGCAAAGGAAAATGATGGAATTTTAAAGGTAGCACTCAAGCAATTTACTTTGGAATGGCGGAGAAATACCATGTAGTGGGTAGGTATGGTGGACACAAATGGCATAGTAGTTAGCTCAAGGATTTTGGATGCATGAGAAGTATTCCCTCTCGATACAAGGCTTAGGCTAGCAAGGTTATTTGAAGCAAACTCAAGGATGAACCGGTGCAGCAAAACTCACATAAAAGCCATATTGTAAACATTATAAGACTCTACACCGTCTTCCTTGTTGTTCAAAACTCAATACTAGATATTATCTAGACCTTAGAGAGACCAAATATGCAAACCAAATTTTAGCAAGCTCTATGTATTTCTTCATTAATGGGTGCAAAGTATATGATGCAAGAGCTTAAACATGAGCACAACAATTGCCAAGTATCACATTATCCAAGACATTTTACCAATTACTACATGTAGCATTTTTCCAATTCCAACCATATAACAATTTAACGAAGAGGAAACTTCGCCATGAATATTATGAGCTAAGAACACATGTGTTCATACGAACCAGCGGAGCGTGTCTCTCTCCCACACAAGGATGAACTTATTCAGAGAACTAAGATAACAAAACAAAAATAAAAGCACACACAGACGCTCCAAGTAAAGTACATAGGATGTGACCGAATAAAAATATAGTTTCACTAGAGGAACCTGATAATGTTGTCGATGAAGAAGGGGATGCCTTGGGCATCCCCAAGATTAGACGCTTGAGTCTTCTTGAAATATGCAGGGATGAACCACGGGGGCATCCCCAAGCTTAGAGCTTTCACTCCTCTTGATCATAGTATATCATACTCCTCTCTTGACCCTTGAAAACTTCCTTCACACCAAACTTCAAGCAAACTCATTAGAGGGTTAGTGCACAATTAATAATTCACACATTCAGAGGTGACACAATCATTCTTTACACTTCTGGACATTGCATAAAGCTACTGGACATTAATTGATCAAAGAAATAAATCCAACATAGCAAAAGAGGCAATGCGAAATAAAAGGCAGAATCTGTCAAAAACAGAACAGTCCGTAAAGACGAATTTAAAGCTGGCACCAGACTTACTCAAATGGAAAAACTCAAAACTAATGAAAGTTGCGTACATATCTGAGGATCACGCTCGTAAATTGGCAGATTTTTTCGAATTTTCTACAGAGACTTGTGCCCAGATTCGTGACAGACAGACAATGCTGTTTCTCGCGCAGCGATCCCAAATATAACATCAACTTTAACATAGAAACTTTACTTGGCACAAAAACATGATAAGGAGAGGTTGCTACAGTAGTAAACAACTTCCAAAACACAAATATAAAACAAAGTACTGTAGTAAAAAAACACATGGGTTATCTCCCAAGAAGTTCTTTCTTTATAGCCATTAAGATGGGCTCAGCAGTTTTAATGATGCACTCGCAAGAAATAAGAGTTGAAGCAAAAGAGAGCATCAAGAGGCAAATTCAAAACAAGTTTAAGCCTAACATGCTTCCTATGCATAGGAATCTTGTAAATTAACAAGTTCATGAAGAGCAAAGTAACAGGCATAGGAAGATAAAACAAGTGTAGCTTCAAAAATTTCAGCACATAGAGAGGTGTTTTAGTAACATGAAAATTTCTACAACCATATTTTCCTCTCTCATAATAACTTTAAGTAGCATCATGAGCAAACTCAACAATATAAATATCACATAAAGCATTCTTATCATGAGTCTCATGCATAAAATAATTACTACTCCCAACATAAGCATAGTCATTCTTATTAATTGTAGTGGGAGCAAATTCAACAAAGTAGCTATCAAATATAGGAGGTATATTGTAATCATAATCAAATTTATCCTCCATAACAGTGTGGTAACAAAAGACTACTATCATTATAATCATCATAAATGGGAGGCATATCATAATCAACATAAACTTTCTCCTCAATACCCGGAGGGCTAAAGAGATCATTTTCATCAAACCGACCTCCCCAAGCTTAGAATTTTCCATAGCATTAGCAACAATGGTGTTCAAAGCATTCATATTAATAACATTCCCATTAGCATGCATATAAAGTTCCATGGGTTTTTTAATTCTCTCTTCAAACACATCATGTCCTAATTCAAGATAAAGTTCATAAAGATCTCTCATATTTTTGTTGTTTTCCATTATGCCTAACTAGTGTAAACAAGAAACCAAATGTCGCAATTGCAGTAGTCTAAAGGAAATAGCTTCGAGCACACACACAATGGCGGCAGAAAAGTATTAGTTACCTGGAACCGAAGTGTGAGTACCTTTTACCTTTCCTCCTCGAGCAACGGCGCCGTAAAAGTGCTTGGCGCGTAGTTGACGAGGGAGGAAAAGTGCTTAGTTGCCGGGCTTGCCAATGTGTGAGTGCCGTTTACCTTCCCTCCCCGCAACGGCGCCGTAAAAGTGCTTGATGTCTATGGGTGCTTCTATTCTTGTAGACAGTGTTGGGCCTCCAAGAGCAGAGGTTTGTAGAACAGACAGCAAGTTTCCCTTAAGTGGATTACCCAAGGTTTATCGAACTCGTGGAGGAAGAGGTCAAAGATATCCCTCTCATGCAACCCCGCAACCACAAAGCAAGAAGTCTCTTGTGTCCCCAACACACCTAATAGGTGTACTAGTTCGGCGAAGAGATAGTGAAATACAAGTGGTATGAATGAATATGAGCAAGAGTACGGCGCCGTAAAATAGCTTATCGGCGTGCGCTGATGGTAGTAATATTGTAGGAAGTAAACAAGCAGTAGTAACGCAAAGAGTAGTAACGCAAGAAAACAAGAATAAGCAGCGATAGCGATATTTAGGAACAAGGCCTAGGGATTAGACTTTCACTAGTGGACACTCTCAACATTGATCACATAACAGAATAGATAAATGCATACTCTACACTCTTGTTGGATGATGAACACATTGCGTAGGATTACACGAACCCTCAATGCCGGAGTTAACAAGCTCCACAATAATGCTCATATTTTAGTAACCTTTAGTGTAAGATAGATCAAAAGACTAAACCAAGTACTAGCATAGCATGCACACTCGTCACCTTCATGCATATGTAGGAGGAATAGATCACATCAATATTATCATAGCAATAGTTAACTTCGCAATCTACAAGAGATCATGATCATAGCATAAACCAAGTACTAACACGGTGCACACACTCGTCACCTTTACACACGTGCAGGAGGAATAGAACTACTTTAATAACTTTGCTAGAGTAGCACATAGATAAATTGTGATACAAACTCATATGAATCTCAATCATGTAAAGCAGCTCATGAGATTATTGTATTGAGGTACATGGGAGAGATGAACCACATAGCTACCGTACAGCCCCGAGCCTCGATGGAGAACTACTCCCTCTTCATGGGAGCAGCAGCGGTGATGAAGATGGCGGTGGAGATGGCAGCGGTGTCGATGGAGGAGCCTTCCGGGGGCACTTCCCCGCTCCGGCAGGGTGCCGGAACAGAGACTCCTGTCCCCCAGATCTTGGCTTCGCGATGGCGGCGGCTCTGGAACTTTTCTCGTATCGTGGCTTCCTGTGTAAGGGTTTTCGATGCAGGGGCTTTATATAGGCGAAAGGGCAGCCTCGGAGGGTCGAAGGGGCGCCGACACTATAGGGGGGCGCGGCACAGGCCCTGGCCGCGCCACCCTATCATCTGGGGCCCACAGGGCCCCCCTCTGGCGGCTCTCGGGTGTTCTGGATGCTTCCGGGCAAAATAGGAACCCGGGCGTTGATTTCGTCCAATTCCGAGAATATTTCGTTACTAGGATTTCGAAACCAAAAACAGCAGAAAACGACAGAATCGGCACTTCGGCATCTTGTTAATAGGTTAGTTCCAGAAAATGCACGAATATGACATAAAGTGTGCATAAAACATGTAGATATCATCAATAAAGTAGCATGGAACATAAGAAATTATCGATACGTTGGAGACGTATCAAAAGGCAAGTGAAAAAATATCAGGAGCCAAAAATAATTCAAGAAAAGAAAGTTTGACATGCGGGTCCCATTTAGCAGCAGCGGTATCACCGTTTGAGAGGCGGCAGGGGATCGAAAAAAAGGCAAGTGACCAAATATGAGGTGCCAAAAAAATCCAAGAAAAGAAAGTTTTATAGTACATAGAGGATGACATGCGGGTCCCATTTAGCAGCAGCGGTATCACCGTTTGAGAGGCGGCAGGGGATCAAAAGAAAAAGGCAAGTAACGAAATATCAGGAGCCAAAAATAATCCAAGAAAAGAAAGTTTTATAGTACATAGAGGATGACATGCGGGTCCCATTTAGCATCAGCGGTATCACCGTTTGAGAGGCGGCAGGGGATCGAAAGAAAAAGGCAAGTGACCAAATATGAGGTGCAAAAAAAAATCCAAGAAAAGAAAGTTTTATAGTACATAGAGGATGACATGCGGGTCCCATTTAGCAGCAGCGGTATCACCGTTTGAGAGGCGGCAGGGGATCGAAAGAAAAAGGCAAGTGACCAAATATGAGGTGCCAAAAAAACTCCAAGAAAAGAAAGTTGATTGCTCATAGAGGATGACATGCGGGTCCCATTTAGCTGCAGCGGTCTCAACGTTTCCAAGGCGGCAAGGGATCAAAAGAAAAAGGAAGTAGCCAGAAATCAGGGGGTCAAAAAAATCCAAGAAAAGAAAGAAATTTGGTTCATAGAGGATGACATGCGGGACCCATGATCCTGCATCGTAAACGGCTCGATCGGAGAGCGTTGAACGAGATGGCGCGATCGAGAAAAAAACAATGCTTGAGAGGCTGCCATCTGGGCCCTACATCCCTGGGCGGTGCGGATTTGCGTTGACTCGGCCGGCGAACCCGAGAATTCGCGATGCACCACGTCCCGGGCCACCATACGCGACGTTTTGGCCGCTTTTGTCGGGCTAGGTGGCCTCAAAAACGAGAAAAAAAAAGTTTTGACATGAACCACGGAGGGACCAAAAATAGTCGGCCTTGGTGCACCACCAACCACGGCGCGACTTCAACTTCGTCGGCCATGGCAACTTTTCTTGTAGTGCATGTCCCTGTTGCCGAAGTAGGAGAACAGGACGATGAAGCCGCGAACTTCTCCCAGCCGATGTTGAGGTACATCTTGCCGCGCGCGTCGTAGATCGCGTCGACGATCCACCGGTAGTAGCCGCACGAAGCCTCCCGCAGATGCATCGTGCGCGGGCGTACGGCGCCGACGTACTCGGCGAAGAAGTCCGGCAGCCTCTGGATGCCGCGCGGGTCGCCCTTGAGGACGAGGACGAACTCAAACAGCACGTCCGGCTCCACGTCCATCTCCGATGATGAAGACGACGACGTGGGAGGCGACGACTGATACGCGTAGATGTACACGTCCGTTGGGAACCCCAAGAGGAAGGTATGATGCGTATAGAAGCAAGTTTCCCTCAGTATGAAACCAAGGTTTAATCAAACCAGTAGGAGCCAAGAAGCACGTTGAAGGTTGATGGTCGCGAAATGTGATGCGGCGCAACACCAGGGATTCCGGCGCCAACGCGGAACCTTCACAACACAACCAAAGTACTTTGTCCCAACGAAACAGTGAGGTTGTCAATCTCACCGGCTTGCTGTAACAAAGGATTAAACGTATCGAGTGGAAGATGTTTGCAAAGAAAATAGTAAAACACAATTGCAGTAGATTGTATGCTATGTAAAGAATAGGACCGGGGTCCACAGTTCACTAGAGGTGTCTCTCCCATAAGATAAAAGCATGTTGGGTGAACAAATTACAGTCGGGCAATTGACAAATAGAGAAAGGCATAACAATGCATATACATGATATGATAAATATAGTGAGATTTAATTGGGCATTACGACAAAGTACATAGACCGCCATCCAACCGCATCTATGCCTAAAAAGTCCACCTTCAAAGTTATCATCCGAACCCCATTCGCATTAAGTTGCTAAGCAAACGTACAATTGCATTAAGTATGGTGCGTAATGTAATCGACAACTACATCCTTAGACATAGAATCAATGTTTTATCCCTAGTGGCAACAAGACATCCACAACCTTAGAACTTTCTCGTCACCGTCCCAGCATTTAATGGAGGCATGAACCCACTATCGAGCATAAATACTCCCTCTTGGAGTTAAGAGTAAAAACTTGGCCGCAGCCTCTACTAATAACAGAGAGCATGCAAGATCATAAACAACACATAAACAATAGATTGATAATCACCATAATCATAGTACTCTCTATCCATCGGATCCCGACAAACACAACATATAGAATTACAGATAGATGATCTTGATCATGTTAGGCAGCTCACAAGATCCAACAATGAAGCACAACAAGGAGAAGACGTCCATCTAGCTACTCGCTATGGACCCATGGTCCAGGGTGAACTACTCACTCATCACTCCGGAGGCGACCATGGCGGTGTAGAGTCCTCCGGGAGATGAAACCCCTCTCCGGCAGGGTGCCGGGAGGCGATCTCCCGAATCCCCGAGATGGGATTCGCGGCGGCGGCGTCTCTCGGAAGGTTTTCCGTATCGTGGCTCTCGGCACCGGGGGTTTCGCGACGGAGACTTTAAGTAGGCGGAAGGGCAACGCGGGGGCCACACGAGGTGCCCAGGGGTAGGGCCGCGCGGCCGGGGCCCGGGCCGCGCCGCCCTGTCCCCCGGCTGCCTCGTGGCCCCACTTCGTTATCTCTTCGGTCTTCCGGAAGCTTCGTGCAAAAATAGGACCCCGGGCGAAAGTTTCGTCCAATTCCGAGAATATTTCCTTACTAGGATTTCTGAAACCAAAACAGCGTAAAACAAAGAATCGGCTCTTCGGCATCTTGTTAATAGGTTAGTTCCATAAAATGCATAAATATGACATATAATGTGCATAAAACATGTAGGTATCATCAATAAAGTAGCATGGAACATAAGAAATTATCGATACGTTGGAGACGTATCAGCATCCCCAAGCTTAGTTCTGCTCGTCCCGAGCAGGTAAAACGATAACAAAGATAATTTCTGAAGTGACATGCCATCATAATCTTGATCATACTATTTGTAAACATATGTAATGAATGCAACGATCAAAACAAAGGTAATGACATGAGTAAACAAGTGAATCATATAGCAAAGACTTTTCATGAATAGTACTTCAAGACAAGCATCAATAAGTCTTGCATAAGAGTCAACTCATAAAGCAATAAATCAAAGTAAAGGTGTTGAAGCAACACAAAGGAAGATGAAGTTTCAGCAGCTTGCTTTCAACTTATAACATGTATATCTCATGGATATTGTCAACATAAAGTAATATAACAAGTGCAATATGCAAGTATGTAGGAATCAATGCACAATTCACACAAGTGTTTGCTTCTTAAGGTGGAGGGAGATAGGTAGACTGACTCAACAATAAAAGTAAAAGAAAGGTCCTTCAAAGAGGAAAGCATCGATTGTCGTATTTGTGCTAGAGCTTTTATTTTGAAAACATGAAACAATTTTTGTCAACGGTAGTAATAAAGCATATGAGTTATGTAAATTATATCTTACAAGTTGCAAGCCTCATGCATAGTATACTAATAGTGCCCGCACCTCGTCCTACTTAGCTTGGACTACCGGATCTTTGCATGCCATGTTTCAACCAAGTGTCACAAAGGGGTACCTCCATGCCGCTCGTACAAAGGTCTAAGGAGAATGCTCGCATTTTGGATTTCTCGCTTTTGATTATTCTCAACTTAGACATCCATACCGGGACAACATGGACAACGGATAATGGACTCCTCTTAAATGCATAAGCATGTAGCAACAATTATTATTCTCATATGAGATTGAGGATATATGTCCAAACTCGAAACTTCCACCATGGTTCATGGCTTTAGTTAGCGGCCCAATGTTCTTCTCTAACAATTTTGCATGCTCCAACCACTAAAATGATAGATCCTTCGGACAAGACGGACATGCATAGCAACTCACATGATATTCAACAATAGTTGATGGCGTTCCCCGTAAGCATGGTTATCGCACAACAAGCAACTTAATAAAATATAAAGTGCATAAGTACATATTCAATACTACGATAGTTTTTAAAGCTATTTTGTCCCATGAGCTATATATTGCAAAGGTGAATGATGGAATTTTAAAGGTAGCACTCAAGCAATTTACTTTGGAATGGCGGAGAAATACCATGTAGTAGGTAGGTATGGTGGACACAAATGGCATAGTGGTTGGCTCAAGGATTTTGGATGCATGAGAAGTATTCCCTCTCGATACAAGGTTTAGGCTAGCAAGGTTATTTGAAGCAAACTCAAGGATGAACCGGTGCAGCAAAACTCACATAAAAGACATATTGTAAACATTATAAGACTCTACACCGTCTTCCTTGTTGTTCAAAACTCAATACTAGATATTATCTAGACCTTAGAGAGACCAAATATGCAAATCAAATTTTAGCAAGCTCTATGTATTTCTTCATTAATGGGTGCAAAGCATATGATGCAAGAGCTTAAACATGAGCACAACAATTGCAAAGTATCACATTATCCAAGACATTTTAGAATTACTACATGTAGCATTTTCCAATTCCACCCATATAACAATTTAACGAAGAAGAAACTTCGCCATGAACATTATGAGTAAAGCCTAAGGACACATGTGTCCATATGCAACAGCGGAGCGTGTCTCTCTCCCACAAAGTGAATGCTAGGATCCATTTTATTCAAACAAAAACAAAAACAAAAACAAACCGACGCTCCAAGTAAAGAACACAAGATGTGATTGAATAAAAATATAGTTTTAGGGGAGGAACCTGATGATGTTGTTGATGAAGAAGGGGATGCCTTGGGCATCCCCAAGCTTAGACGCTTGAGTCTTCTTAAAATATGCAGGGGTGAACCACGGGGGCATCCCCAAGCTTAGATCTTTCACTCCTCTTGATCATAGTATATCATTCTCCTCTCTTGACCCTTGAAAACTTCCTTCACACCAAACTTCAAGCAAACTCATTAGAGGGTTAGTGCACAATTAATAATTCACACATTCAGAGGTGACACAATCATTATTTTCACTTCTGGACATTGCATAATGCTACTGGACATTAATGGATCAAAGAAATAAATCCAACATAGCAAAAGAGGCAATGCGAAATAAAAGGCAGAATCTGTCAAAAACAGAACAGTCCGTAAAGACGAATTTAAATCTGGCACCAGACTTGCTCAAATGGAAAAACTCAAAACTAATGAAAGTTGCGTACATATCTGAGGATCACGCTCGTAAATTGGAAGATTTTTTCGAATTTTCTACAGAGGCCTGTGCCCAGATTCGTGACAGACAGACAATGTTGTTTCTGCGCAGCGATCCCAAATATAACATCAACTTTGACATAGAAACTTTACTTGGCACAAAAACATGATAAGGAGAGGTTGCTACAGTAGTAAACAACTTCCAAGACTCAACAAAACAAAAAAATTGCTGTAGTAAAAACATGGGTTGTCTCCCATAAGCGCTTTTCTTTAACGCCTTTCAGCTAGGCGCAGAAAGTGCAATTCAAGTATTTTCAAGAGACGGTGTGTCAACCTTACCTTGGGCTTTATCCTTACCTTTCTTATTGTTTTTCTTTCCCTTTGGTTTAGGAAATATATGATTTCCACCCGGTATAGAGGTGAATTTCAGAGTGCCTTCTCCCACATCAATGACTCGCTCCCAATAGTTTCAAGTAGGGATCTTCCGAGTATGATTTTTCCTGTTTCAATAACAAGATAATCAATGGATATTGTTCTTCCAAGAATGGTTGTATGCACACCTGCAGCTATTCCCTTAGGAATTATAGTAGAGTTATCAATGAGAGTTATTTCTTCTCCTCCTTCATCGACTCCCCAAAGTTTCAAAGATTTATAAATGCTTTCGTGCATAAGGCAAAATTCATACATAATATCACAAGTAGGCATGAAGAGTTCGATCACCGATAACAATTTTAACAACAGAGGTCCCATAATGAAGGTTTAGGATTCTCTAAGACTTGTTCAAGACGATTACGAACACAGTGGATAATTGTCATTCAAGCGAGATGTACTTATCTCGAGATTGTTCAATCTATTATAAATGCTAATAAGGGCTGAATCAAAGTTATTAGCTGAATCATGTGATGCAACCAATTTCTTTATGGCATTAAAAGCTTGATCCCCATTACAATGAAGGAAATCTCCTCCTAATAAAGTGTCTAAAGCATATCTATAGCGAACCATAAGACCAAAATAAAAATTACTAAGGAGCAAACTTAGAGTCATTTGAGGTTCAGTTTTACGATAAGGAGTAAAAATTCTAGACCAAGCATCCTTAAAACTCTCCTCATCCCCTTGTTTAAAAGTAAAAACTAATTCCTCAGGTGAAGAAGTAACAGGTTCAGAGCTAGACATGGTAAAAAAGTAACTAAAAAAAAATTTGTATTTTTAATATAGAGTGCAAGACAATAAATAAAGCAAACTAGATAAAGTAAATGCAAGTAACTAATTTTTTTGTGTTTTCGATATAGAGAGCAAGACAGTAAATAAAGTAAAACTAGCAACTAATTTTTTTGTGTTTTGATTTAGTGCAGCAAACAAAGTAGTAAATAAAATAAAGCAAGACAAAAACAAAGTAAAGAGATTGAGAAGTGGAGACTCCCTTGCAGCCGTGTCTTGATCTCCCCGCAACGGCGCCAAAAATTTATGCTTGATACGCGTAGATGTACACGTCCGTTGGGAACCCCAAGAGGAAGGTATGATGCGTATAGAAGCAAGTTTCCCTCGCATGAAACCAAGGTTTAATCGAACCAAGAGGGAGCCAAGAAGCACGTTGAAGGTTGATGGTCGCGAAATGTGATGCGGCGCAACACCAGGGATTCCGGCGCCAACGCGGAACCCGCACAACACAACCAAAGTACTTTGTCCCAACGAAACAAGTGAGGTTGTCAATCTCACCGGCTTGCCGTAACAAAGGATTAAACGTATCGAGTGGAAGATGTTTGCAAAGAAAATAGTAAAACACAATTGCAGTAGATTGTATGCTATGTAAAGAATAGGACCGGGGTCCACAGCTCACTAGAGGTGTCTCTCCCATAAGATAAAAGCATGTTGGGTGAACAAATTACAGTCGGGCAATTGACAAATAGAGAAAGGCATAACAATGCATATACATGATATGATAAATATAGTGAGATTTAATTGGGCATTACGACAAAGTACATAGACCGCCATCCAACCGCATCTATGCCTAAAAAGTCCACCTTCAGAGTTATCATCCGAACCCCATTCAGTATTAAGTTGCTAAGCAACGAGACAATTGCATTAAGTATGGTGCGTAATGTAATCGACAACTACATCCTTAGACATAGAATCAATGTTTTATCCCTAGTGGCAACAAGACATCCACAACCTTAGAACTTTCGTCACACGTCCTGCATTTAATGGAGGCATGAACCCACTATCGAGCATAAATACTCCCTCTTGGAGATAAGAGTAAAAACTTGGCCAGAGCCTCTACTAATAACGGAGAGCATGCAAGATCATAAACAACACATAAACAATAGATTGATAATCACCATAATCATAGTACTCTCTATCCATCGGATCCCGACAAACACAACATATAGAATTACAGATAGATGATCTTGATCATGTTAGGCAGCTCACAAGATCCAACAATGAAGCACAACAAGGAGAAGACGTCCATCTAGCTACTGCTATGGACCCATGGTCCAGGGGTGAACTACTCACTCATCACTCCGGAGGCGACCATGGCGGTGTAGAGTCCTCCGGGAGATGAATCCCCTCTCCGGCAGGGTGCCGGAGGCGATCTCCAGAATCCCCCGAGATGGGATTCGCGGCGGCGGCGTCTCGGGAAGGTTTTCCGTATCGTGGCTCTCGGATCGGGGGTTTCGCGACGGAGACTTTAAGTAGGCGGAAGGGCAACGCGGGGGCCACACGAGGTGCCCAGGGGGTAGGGCCGCGCGGCCGTGGCCCGGGCCGCGCCGCCCTGTCCCCCGGCTGCCTCGTGGCCCCACTTCGTTATCTCTTCGGTCTTCCGGAAGCTTCGTGCAAAAATAGGACCCCGGGCGAAAGTTTCGTCCAATTCCGAGAATATTTCCTTACTAGGATTTCTGAAACCAAAAACAGCAGTAAAACAAGAATCGGCTCTTCGGCATCTTATTAATAGGTTAGTTCCAGAAAATGCATAAATATGACATATAATGTGCATAAAACATGTAGGTATCATCAATAAAGTAGCATGGAACATAAGAAATTATCGATACGTTGGAGACGTATCAACGACGAGCGTTCAGCTCTGTCGCGGCCACGACCACGACCACGACCACGGCCACGGCCGCGAGGTCGGCCTCCGCCTCTACCAGACAAAGCGTCGAGTCTTGTTGAGATGGTGGCGGCTAGGATTTGGGAGAGAGGCGCTAGGGTTTGTGTGTGATGAGAGGGACGATGAGAGGCGGCCCTTTTATAGGCCGGAGGGAGGCGGAGGAGCGGTGGCGCTCATTAACGCCGGCACGCAGAGCTAGGCGCGACGGGACGCGTCGCTGCGCCTCTACGGGAATTGCACCGTCGCTGCGGGAACTGCACTGTCGCTGCGCGCTAATAATTTCCGTCGCGAGGTAGGCGACGGTTAGGTTAAAATTTATTGTGCCGCTGACGGGTCGGCCCCGCCATTCCCCATCTCGCTTTTCGTTGTGTCCGGCGTCCCCGGAGCGTCCCCTGTGGGACGAGGACGGGCTCGGGGCGCCGGACACCGTATCAGGCCGCGCCGCCAAAAATGGGCTTTGGGGGACGCGGCTGGAACGCATTTTCGGTCCGGCGCGTCCCAAATTGCTTTGGGGAACGCTTTGGGGGACACGACTGAAGATGCTCTTACATGCGTTGCCTTTCTTTGGGGGACGCGACTGAAAAAGGTCACAGTGAAGGAAGGTAGACAAAGGAAAACAGCGTCGCTGTCATAGCAAAGGAGACAGGGCATGCATGCGAGTAAGTGCCAAGTGGAGAACTGTAATGTGTGATTTTTTTTTGAAACCTGTACAGTGAGTTTTCTCACCGTGTATATTTTTTATTGATTTTGTTTAAGGAGTAGAAAGTATTTTAAAAAGCAAAGTGCTGGAGGAAAGCACTTAAAGAAAGAAAAAGCTAAGCTAAGCTAGATTTATCCCATCTGATCACGAGCACTAGTTTCGACATATATAGAACCTGGGTGCATGTGAACCCACTTTTTTAAAAGTGCTGTTTGTGATGTAAAAATATGTTTTAAAAATCGAAACATAAAATGATTGCAAAGGTGATCTCAAACATGTGCCCTGGACATGAGTTTCATGACCAAAAAATCTTTTATTTTGCCTAAGCAAAAAAGTGATATTTTGCAGGGCTATATAGCAGTATATATGTGACATATTTTGTCTTTTTTAGAATCTGAAATAAAAAAGTGGTTTCAGCGCGAAAACTTTGTACGCACACATGAAACATGCGTATATACCCCTCTATTTTTATTTCAGAATTTTTTAACATTTAAAAAATGCATTTATCACCTGGGTTCACGTGCACCCAGGTTTAACTCGGACTTTTCCCTCTGAACATGCATATACTACTAAAACTGATTGGAAAGATACTACTGGACAAAAATTGAAGCTTAATTCTGTGTTTTTCTTTTTAGATATGGGAGCCTTGTCCAGGCCACTACATTAATAGATGCACACAACCATAGCTTAATTCCATGTTCAAGTGATGAATGATAGCATTATTATTGCATCATTATTTTGTCAATATGTTTCCTTTCCAAAAAAAACTAATGTGCTGAATTTAGAGAGAAGACCTGAATGACGCCTCCAATGGAAAATAACGGGCCTCCAAGGGAAAATAATGGCCGTTGGACCTATTCACAGGCCAACGGATACATCATGCAAAACTAGGTCTACCATCCTCAAATATACTCCCATGCCTTCAGCAAAGTGTCTTCCTCCTTATAAAACCAACAACTTCTCTTGACGTTATCATAGAAATTTTGGATTATCTCCACTTGTCGCAACTTTGTCCAGACAGTCTATAGAAACTACATTATGCATAAATCGCTATTTAGGATCACAACAGAAAGATTGCTGGTTCGATCGTTGTCTCCCAACACTAGTGCTTGGTTGCCACACTCAACTTCATAGAGCTACTACAGAGGAAAATCAACAACTTTTACACTCCCCTGTGGACATACAAAAAGTGTAGGGTTCGTTGCATGGAAAACAAAAAAAATTCTACCGCAAAGACGAATAAATCCAAGATGCAATCTATGGAAAAGCCAAGATCTAATCTATGAGATCGGAGCAACGAGAAAGAAGAGAGACTAACCCTCAATGATCAAAATCCTTAACGAGATAAAATCTCGTGGTTGATGTAGACGATCGTTCCGGTGCTGCAATCCGGCAGCACTTCCGTACTCGGTCACACGTACGGTGTCGATGACGTCCTTCCTCTCTCCGTTCCAGCGGACAACACAGGTGGTAGATCCCCTCGGAATCCCAACAGCACGATGGCGTGGTGATGATGGTGGGGAAGAAGATCCTGCAGGGCTTTGCCAAGCCGGTGCAAGTATATGGAGGAGGAGAGGTGGCGGCTAGGGTTGGAGGGAAGGGATGGCTGCGCCCCTGCCCCTCCCCTCTTTATATAGGGGGAGGGCCGGCCAGGGTTGCCTTGGCCCCTCCTCCAAGCCCTAGGGCTAGCACCAAGGAGGGGGGGGGGGGACTTGCCCCCAAGTCTACCCCCCCTTAAGGGTTTGCCCAAACCCTAGGGGGTTGGCCGGCCTGGGCCTTTGAGGCTTAGTGAGCCTGGCCCATTAGGGATGCGTTGCACCACCTCAGCTCAGGTGGCCCATCACGGGTTCGTGGGCCCATGGGTGGCCCCTCCGGAACCTTGTAGAAACTTCTCGGTCTTCCACCGAAAAATTCCCGAACTTTTCCGAACCCCAGAAGTTAACTTTCCTTATATGAATCTAATTCTCTGGATCTCCTCGTGATGTCATGGATCCCATCCGAGACTCCGAAAAACATTCGGTCTCCATCTCATATTCCAAATCTACTATACGACATCGAACCTTAAGTGTGTGACCATACGGTTCGTGAACTATGCAGACATGATCGAGACCCCTCTCCGATCAATAACCAATAGCGGGACCCGGAGATCCATAATGGCTCCCACATATTCAACAATAACTTAGTGATCGAATGAACCATTAACATACGATACCGATTCTCTTTGTCACGCGATATTTTACTTATCCGAGGTTCGATCATCGGTATCTCTATACCTAGTTCAACCTTGTTACCGACAAGTACTATTTACTCGTACCGTGGTATGTCATTCCTTGTGACCTTGTCGCATTCTTGCAAGCTAATTAGATGACATTCCACCAAGAGGGCCCAAAGCATATCTATCCGTCATCAGGATGGACAAATCCCACTCTTGATACATATGCCTCAACTCACACTTTCCGAACACTTAATCACATCTTTATAACCACCCATTTACGAAGTAGCGTTTGATGTAATCAAAGTACCCATCCGATGTAAGTGATTTACATGATCTCATGGTCGAAGGATTATGTTACTATGTATCGAAAGCTTATAGCAAGATGAACTTAATGACTTGATCTTATGCTACGCTTATTATGGGTGTGTGTCCATTATATCATTCTTCTAATGACATAACCTTGTTATTAACAACATCCAATGTTCATGATCAGGAAACCATGATCATCTATTAATAAACAAGCTAGTTTAACAAGAGACTTACTAGGGACTCTTTTATGTTTACATAACACCATGATTCGATCTGGACTATAACTACATGGCACCGTGTGCATGCAAGTCTTGCGATAAAGTTTGGTCCCAACAAATAATGCTAGTTATTGTTCCAAACATAAAAAATCCATATAGGGACAAAGGGAGTAAATGACCATTATTAAGTAAACAAAAAATTTCTCTCTATAAGTAAATACTCCCTCAAATTTGGTCAGAGTTGGGTAGAGATGTAATTTCTATTTTATTTTGTAATCTCTAATTTAAAATGAGGTGTCAAAATTTGTACGAATATGACAAAATAAATTAGAAGGTAGACTTTGATGGGATTCAACTTGATAGCTAACTTGTGAGGTCTCAATGCGTGTCTGGAGCACTAATATCTGTATGTGTGGACAGCTTGGTGTCTGCACTGGGCAACATAGCAAAAGATGATGCTTGTCATGCCAAATTGCTAATTGTGGCCATTGCCAATTTATTTACTCCGTTTGGTAATATAGGACGTTTAAGCAAGCTAGATTAGCTTGTTAAAACATCTTACATTTATAAACAGAGGGCTGTATATATGTTACTGGAAAGCTAGTGTGTTTTGAGAAACACAGAAAGTGGAACCCGTTTGATTTTCGAATTTTATGATGGAAAAACGGCTGTGCAGTATCCCTTGCCCCGACGGCCAGATACAAATTTCTAGGTCTACTTACGTGTGGGGCCTGGCAATTTTGATTTTTTCGTCGAAAAAAAAAAACACCATTGCTTCTAGATCGAGCGGCCAAGGTTGCGTCTAGGTGCACGATTGCTGTCGTTGATTTTCTAGTTTGGTGTAGGTCATGAGCTAGCTTAGGATAGTGGTGAGCGATGATATTAGGATGACCAACTGTAAGAGATTTCTTAAAAGTTACCGAGAATACTCATATCGACGACTACTAGGGTCCTACTACATGCAGACGAGTAGTGTGGAACTTATAGTTCGTGTCGTGTTTGGGGGACGTCGCTCACCAGTCGCGTCCCCCAAACAAAATTTCGGAAATTTTAAACTTAAGCGAGATTCGATTAGATTCATCCAAACTTGACATATATTACATATATAGATTGCCGCGGTTAGGCTGCCGCGGCCGAAGCCGTTCGCCGCAGCGATCTTGTGGGAGTACCAGGTCGACATTGTTGGGAGCGGCGAGGAGAAGATCTAGGGGGGGGGGGCGACGAGAAGGTTTGGGAGCGGTGAGAGATTGGGACGAACCGCATGGCGGCTTAATGTACAGCGGCGGCAGCGGGTGGTTGCACGCAATAATACCGGCGCGGACGGCCACGCGGTCATGCACGACGAGACGCGTCCCTGCGTCGCCATTAACGTCGCTTGACCAATGGTAGGCGACGGTGTTTTAGCTTTCCGAGCCGTTGACGCGTCGGACCCACGTCGCTTCGTCTCGCTTTTCATTGTGTCCGGCGTGCCCGGTGCGTCCCCTGTGGGACGGGGACGGGCTCGGGGCACCGGACACCGTATCGAGCCGCGCCGGACAAATATCGGCTTTGAGGTACGCGGCTGGAAACGTTTTTTTGTCCGGCGCGCCCCAAATCGCTTGGAGGACAGTTTGGGGGACGCGACTGGAGATGCTCTTACCAGTACTTTGGTGAGGGTGTTTGCTTTATGCTGTTGGATCATCAAAAGACACTCGATCAATCTACCTCTTTTGTTTATTCTGTGCACGCCTGTGTAGAATCGTATGGAAGACCTTCCGTTCCGCATCCTGAAAGATGATGGTTTGACGTGCATCTTCCCTTGTGAGATTTACATTCACCGGGGGAATTAGATTTGAGAAGTTTCACACACCCATCGATGGAGGTCAGCATGTGAAACCACGATCTCTGGCACACTAAATTTATTATATACAAAAATTATCTCGTCTATCTATGGCACTGGCTATATCCGTGATCTATGCATCCCATCTTTCTAGATAGATTGTATGATGATACGACCCCCTCTCAATCCCAACCCGCTGCCTACATGTACTTTGCCGAACAGTGCCATTATTATGGGTCAAAACATATGCTACTCCGTACAATAACCACCATTAGGTAGCTGCTGACACTAGGTAAAGACGCGCTCATGGAAGGAAGCGAGACTAGAGATAGATTAGCCGAAGTCTGTCGTCAGCCGAGAGATGGTTTCGTGAAAAAAAAGACGCATGATTCAGTCTCGCGATCCACCGGCACGCATGATGTGGCGCGCAACCAAATCAACCGATTCAACGAGGATCACACGCACAAATGGCACCTGACATGCCATGAGCATCGATCACACCATGAATGGCTTAATACAGTACGAGTGGAAGCAGAGAGCCCAAGAACGAGGAAGAAATAAAGAGGCATGGTGTGCCTGTGTGTGTAAGCCTTCTCTTCTCCCGATGGAATTATGGGACGAATTGAAGGAAGCAGGAGGGAGAAGAGCTGTTCAGACTACCCACAATGGGAGTATCATAGGTAGTATCATGCATTCCATGCATGCAAAATGCTGATGTGGCAGTGCAATTAAGGATGAGAGAGAGGGTACTAGTATCATAGGTAGATACAGTATCATAGCACATATTACTAGAAAAATTAATGTCAAGTAAATCTTGTATATATATTTGCATTGAGATTCTACAAAACAATTAATATATGGAGACTATGATACTAGTATATGATACCATGCATTGTGGAGATAGTAACATGTAGTAGTATCCTACGCATGATATTTCCATATGATACTATGCATTGTGACTAGTCTCACCTGCATGCATGCCAACTGTGGCGCCACTAAAACTGCTCATAGTGGGAGTAACATAGCTAGTAACATCACACACCCCAAGGTATTTTGGTGACATGGCATGCCAATAAATGAAGAAAGAGAGTGGGATGGTAACTAGCTATGTTACCATAACATCACACTTCTCAAGACAAGATGTGTCTACAATCTAATAAATATAGCATGCATGATACCACATAGAAGTAACTATCCACTATGAAGGTAGTAACATAGGGTAGTAACATGTTACTACTCTATGTTACTCCCCACTATGACTAGTCTATACAGTACTCCATTGGCAGATTACTTGATGTCAAGGCTCCCTAGAGATTCTCCGCGGAAGAGACAAATGAAATGACTGAAGGGCGCATAGCAAACACTAGCCCAAGTAGAAGCTAAACCAACAGATTCACCCTTCTGGAAAGGTCTCATGCATGTTAAAGAAGACTTCTTCAAGAGAGGTTTTTTTAGAGTTGGGGATGGAACAACTGTGAGGTTCTGGGAGGATATATGGATGGGAGAATTGCCTTTGTCTCATCAATATCCGGCACTTTATAATATTGTTCAACATAAGAATGTGTTAGTCTCAACAGTACTTGCTACTGAACCTATCAATATTACTTTTAGAAGAGGCTTGAATGATAATAAATGGGTTCAATGGTTACATCTATGCCAGCGCTTAATTACAATAAATCTAACGGCTGAACCAGATAAGTTTGTTTGGAAACTTACTGATTCGGGTATTTTTTCAGTCAAGTCTATGTATCTTGATTGGATGAATGGGCATACTGTTTTCCTTCGAAAGTATCTATGGAAGCTAAAAATTTCTCTAAAAATTAAAATCTTCATGTGGTTCCTTAGTAACAAAGTGCTTCTTACTAAGGATAACTTGGCCAAACGGAAGTGGAAGGGATGTCAAAAGTGTTGTTTTTGTGATTCCACGGAAACCGTTAATCATTTGTTTATTCATTGTCCTTTTGTGAAGATAATATGGCGTATGATGTACCTTACCTACAACATTTCTCCACCAGCTAATGTTACTAATATGTTTGGTAGATGGCTGAATGGTGTTGGGAAAAGTAATAAACAGAAGATTCGGATTGGTGTTTCAGCCATTTGTTGGGCTATTTGGAGAACTAGAAATGATATCATCTTTAACAAACAAAGTGGAACTAATTTTTTGCAGGTTATCCGGCGAGCTACGCATACAATTCAACAATGGGTTTTCCTACTCCCGTCGGAGCAGCGGGAGGATATGGTTATTGGATGCAACCGGATGCTAGTGGTTGCTCAGGACTTCTATTTCCAGGCTACTGGATGGCGGCATCTTAATAGAATAGCAAATGCATAGCTTTTCTGTTAGCCGTATTTTCTTGTGGTTGATTCATGTATCGACCTTAGCTTCTCCATAATTGTAATAAGGAAGGATGGTTTCTTCCGGATTTGATACTATGATACTATTTTTTTAATAAAGCAAGCTGTGTGCATCGATTGATGCAGAGGCTGAGGCTATGCTCCTTTATCGAAAAAAAAGATCAGCAGTGTCGAGGTTGATGCAGCCTTAATCCTTTCCAGGGGTTCGTGCCTACCTTCTTGGATGGGTAATTTGCCAATAAGCGTGCTGTTCGTTTCTGAACAGCCCCAACTATATATCACCACCAGCTGCAGTGTCCGCACAAGTGGACGGAACAGAACTCGAGCGAGGTCGAGCAGCAACAGATGATGGATCAGTGATGGACGATCGGGTTGTACAGTTTGTCTATTGTCAAATGATTCATTCAGATGGCGACTCAACAGGCAATATATATGCCCACTGTCAGTGTTCAGGGGCCGGCAGTGATGTATTTTCACTACCGATTTGAGTGATTCTTTCGGGGCACATGTGACCAGATGGATCGAACAGAATGCTGCTCGCGAGATGGTAAGCCAAGTAGGGCTCCTTTGATTTAAAGGATAGGAAAAGCATATGAATAGGAAAGGTATAGGATTTGAATGGCATGGCTACTTTAATCCCATAGGAAGATGAAGTTTGTTTGATTGTAGCAAAGAAATTTTTCCATGAGGTATGAGCTAATGCTTTTTTCCTATAGGGATTACACTACAAGATTTCTATAGGATTTTTTCCTATAGGATATATTCCTATGAATCAAACAACGTGTATAGGAAATTTTTCCATGGGAACCAAATCCTACACAATTCCTATGCAAATCCTTTGAATCAAAGGAGCCCTAATTGTCTCCTACGGAGCAGGAACAAACCATACCCGACAAGAGGCCGCGTGTTTCTTCTCAATTTTCATCATCCATTTATCTCTCCATATCTCTCTCCCTCTCTCTAGATGCGTCTCTACCGTGTAGGCAAAATATATACCCGGCCGATCGATCGGTACGTACTCATCATATGTTGCTTTACAAAAGCAGTTGCTATCAAGTTGAGGCTCTAGCTAGCGTCCCAAGTCCCAACACACTTTCACCAAGGATCGTCTGGGATGGAAAAAGTGGAAAACAGCAAATAAACAAATTGAGGTACAAGAAACATGCTTGTTTAGGATGCATGGTATGGAATGGGATACAAAGACCCTGAATCCTACACTGTCGATTCAAGTCGGTCCATTTGCTCAGCTACTCCCTGTGTTCGAAATTACTTTACATTCTAGGTTTGGTGAGAAAGTCAAACTTTACAGCTTTACTAAAAAAATTACAAAAATATTAACATTTATAATATGAAATTTAATATATTTTCATATTATATGTACTTCCTATGAGTACTGATATTTCTTCTTATATTCTTAGTTTTTTTTTGCAGGTATTTTTATATTAGTTAAACTCTGCAAAGTACGTATGCCTCTATCTAACCATAAAATGCTAAGTGAAAACTGAAGGACAATACACGAGCCCACCTACGTGCTGCCTCACGGGTCGACAGAGTGAAGACAAGAAAATTGAGATCAATCGTGTACTCTCTCTCTCTTCTTTGCTACCGATCTAAATATCTGGAGTTCTTTCCCCTAAATAGCCATTCTCTAATCTGTAAATTATTTTTGGTCATTTCCAAAACTTTTTAATGTCTATGAACCCTCGATGTCCCACCAAAGCTGTCGGTATGACGTTCTATTCATGAGTCATTCGTTCCTCTTTAGGAAAATGAATATCGCTGGAAAATATTTTGAGTTTTTTCTTAGTTTCACCGGCCTTGTTGGCTTGCCAAGCGGTTCGACGATCTAGGTTCTGAACCTTTGGGATGAGTACAATAATAGTTTCATTCCATCCCTCTGGTATACTGCTGCCTCGCAACACCTCTAACACCTCCTTTACCACAGATTCACCAACAGTACCCTATAACCTCTTGTAGAAAATTGTAGGCATACCATCGGTTCCACGGGCTTTAAGTTCCCCCATATCATCAAGAGCTTTCCTCACCTCTTCTTCATCGCTTTAGTGTTTCCAATCACAGAGAAAGTGGGAACTGTTTGATTTTCAAATTTTACGATGGGAAAACGGCCGAGCGTTGTCCCTTTCCGCGACTCCCAAATAGAAGTTGCTAGGTGTATTTATGCCCGCGGAAAAAGCAGCACCGTCTCTTCTAGATCGAACGGCCAAGCTTTCCTCTCGTCGGCGTTCTATATCCCTCACGTTCCCACGCGGTGGATGTCGCTTATTTTCTAGTTTGGTGTAGGTCATGAGCTATCTTAGGATAGTCAAGGTGAGCGATGATATTAGGATGACCACCGGGAAAAGATTCCTTAAAAGTTACCGAGAATACTCATATCGATGACTACTAGGGTTCCTACAGTCCTACAACTACATGCAAATTAATCACTAGTTTGGAACTTACTACTTTGGTGTGGGTGTTTGCTTTATACAGTTCGATCATCAAAACACACTCGATCTATCTATCTCTTTTGGTTATTCTCTGCGACCTTGGGAACGAGCAGATGCTTTAATTTCTTTTCTTGTTCATCTTTCGCAAGAGGCTAACTTAATAAATACATAATCAGAATTCTGTCAACACATGCCTCAGAAGCATTTGCAGAATTAAATCGTACTGTATATGGAAGTCGTCCCGTTCCGCATCTTGAGAGATGATGGTACGAGGAAAGGACTTCGCCAGGGAGATCCTTTATCTCCGATTCTTTTTAATATAATCGCTGATATGTTAGCGATTCTTATTTCTCGTGCTAAAGATGAGGGTAAAGTTGGGAGTTTGTTACCACACTTGATTGATCGGGGACTTTCTATACTTCAATATGTGGATGACACAATATTATTTTTGGAACATGATATTGCTAAGGCTGTGAATATGAAACTCATTCTATGTATCTTTAAACAATTATCGGGTTTGAAAATTAATTTCCACAAGAGTGAAATTTTCTGTTTTGGTAAGGCAAAGGAAATGGAGGACCAATAGAGACATATTTTTGGGTGCGATTCTAGATCCTTACCTATAAAATATCTGGGTATTCCTATTCATTTTAGGACACTTCGTAATGTGGAGTGGAACCCGATTGAGAACCGGTTTGCTTCTAAGTTGGGATGTTGGCGGAGTAAAATGTTGTCCTATGGAGATAGACTCACGTTGATTAATTCGGTCCTTACGAGTCTTCCCATGTTCATGCTATCTTTTTTGGAAATCCCAGTTGGAGTGAGAAAGAGGTTGGATTATTATAGATCAAAGCTCCTTTGGCAATCTGATGAGCAAAAGAAGAAATATAGATTATCTAAGTGAAATATTTTGTGTAGACCTAAGGATCGGGGGGTTAGGGATTGAGGTTTTGGAATTGAAAAACAAATGTTTACTTAGCAAATAGATGTTTAAACTTTTATCAGAGGAGGTTATGTGGCAGCAAATGCTTTGTAACAAATATTTGAATAACAAAACTTTAGCACAAGTAGAAGTTAAACCGAATGACTCTCCCTTTTGGAAAGGCCTCATGAATGTTAAGAAGGATTTCTTCAAAAGAGGATATTTCAAAAGATGGAACGACTGTTAGATTCTGGGAAGATGTTTGGATGGGAGATTCACCTTTATCGCATCAATATCCGACACTTTATAATATTGTTCAACATAAGAATGTGTTAGTATCGACAGTGCTTGCTACTCAACCTATTAATATCTCTTTTAGAAGAGGTTTGAATGATAATAAATGGTTACAATGGATAAATTTATGTCAGCGTCTAATCACAGTAGATCTAACAACTGGATCGGATAAGTTTGTATGGAAACTTACTAACTCGGGTATTTTTTCTGTCAAGACTATGTATCTTGACCTTATGAATGGACACTGTTTATCTTCGGAAGTATCTATGGAAACTAAAAATTCCTCTGAAAATTAAATTTTTATGTGGTTCCTTAGTAATAAGGTGCTCTTAACTAAGGATAATTTAGCTAAAAGAAAGTGGAATGGATGTCAAAAGTGTTGTTTTTGTGATTCCCCTGAAACGGTCAATCATTTGTTCATTTTTTTTTAGATAACCATGCACTTCAATCAAGCAAGAAACAGATTACAAGCACAACGCACACGGAAATCAACCGAAGAAACGAAGCAGAAACAGCGTCCAAGAACATAGCAGAAAGAACCCCGACCAAAAGAGAAAAAAAGAAAGACCACGGAGCCTCCACAAATGCCGTTGAACACCACCATCGCCGGAGATGAGTCAGCGCCATTGCCGCAAAGGCTTTCAGAGCCGATGAAGAGGCCCGCCAAAGGCGGAACCATTTTCACTGGGGCGCGTCGGCCGGGGACACTCCCCGCGCTCGTCATCTCCCGGATCCGCCGCTTCACACCGACGCTGTCGGGGAAAAGCGCCAGATCCGCCACCTTCAAACCTCCTCCCTGTTCCTGGAGCACCGGCCTGCCCGACGTAACACCTCCTGTACAGCTCCTCACGAACTCCACACCGGCGCCGGAGGAGATGCCGTTGCGACGAGGTTGGAGTTGGAGGACAAAATCCACCAGTACGGTCGTCGACCCCGCCTCACCGACCGCACCTTGGAACCCTAGGCTCGCAGATCCACGAGCAGACGAGGCCAGCAGCTTTCCGACGTCGCCGAACGTGCCGTCGCGATGGGGATTGAGCCATGGCAAATTTATTCTCGCCGGTGATGCCTCCGCCACCACAACGCCACCGGCAGACACACCTACCCTACTATTCACACACCGGAGACGCAGATCCGCGGTCACCCCACTCTCCCGCCGCCGAAGCAGCCGACGGAGAGGAAGGGGACCGGCGGTCTGGCCGGCGATGGAACGAGGGACAACGAGTTTCTCCCTTGCGCCTCTCTTGGAACTGTATCAGATTATTCATTGATTGTCCTTTTGCGAAGATTATTTGGCGCATGATGTATTTAACTTACAATATTCCTCCACCAGGTAATATTACTAATATGTTTGGTAGATAGCTTAATGGAGTACGAAAGGATGATAAACAGAAAATTCGAATTGGAATATCTGCTCTTTGTTGGGCGATCTGGAGAAGTAGGAATGATATTATTTTTAACAAGCAAACTGGAACTAATTTTTTGCAGGTTATCCGGCGAGCTTCTCATTCGATTCAACAATGGGCTTTTCTTCTCCCGTTGGAGCAGCGGGAGGATATGGTTATTGGATGTAACCGGATGCTAGTGATTGCTCAGGACTTCTTTTTCCAGGCTACTGGGTGGCGGCATCTTCATAGAATAGCAAATGCAAGCTTTTATGTGTGCCGTATTTTTTTTTTGGTTGATTCATGTATCCACTTTAGCCGATCCATGATTGTAATAAGTGATGTTGAATATTTGGGGAACTGTTACTATAATTTAATAAAGCAAGCCGTGTGCATCTATTGATGCAGAGGCTGGGACTATGCTCCTTTATCTATATTTATTTATTTATAGACAGAATTATCTCGTCTACTATGACACCGGTTATATCCCTGATCTATGCATCGCCTCTTTCTAGATAGATCATGTCATGATACTATCCCCTCCATGCCAATACGTTGCGTTCATGATCTTTGGCAAACAGTGTCATTATTATGGGCCAAATCACATGTTAATCGTACTAATCCGTACATAAACCACCACTAGGTTGCTGCTGACACTAGGTAAAGACGCGCTCGTAGAAGGAAGGGGGACTACAGATAGATTAGTTGGAGACTGTCAGCCGAGACGAAGGTGAAAAAAGACGCATGATTCGGGCTCGTGATCCGCCGGCACGCATCATGTGGCCACCGATTCACTGAGGATCACACGCACGCACAAATGGCACCTGCCATGCCATGACCACCACCAAGGCACCATGAATAGATGAATTCTACTGTACGTAGTACGGGAGGCAGAGAGCCCAAGAAAGAAGAAATAAAGAGACATGGTGTGCCTGTATGTGTAAGCCTTCTCTTCTCCCGATGGAATTATTGGACGAATTGAAGGAGAGCGCGAGGGAGAGGGGCTGCATGCATGCCAACTGCGGCACCACTACTCCATTCGTGCTCCCAATCTCGTGGTATTGTTGTGAGGGTGCAACACCATGCCTTGAATCTCTAGTATCCCGATGTTTCTATGATAAAGGATATAACAACGTTAGTTAAAATTAATTAAATAATTAGTTAACATGCTGACATGAGTGAATCTTTATAAGTAAGTAATCGCTTTATTGGGTTCTTGTTGTGGATTAAACATACTATTTACCACCTCTCCATCCCTCTTGTGGCCTTGTGAGGCTGCATACTCCAAGTCTCAAACATGATATACAACTTTTTTACGAGAACAATATGACATGCCACTATGTTTTCATAGAAACATATGCTAGGTAACTATTTTATTGAATATGTAAATAATTATATTTTCAGAAAATAGAAATCTCATAATATAATGGTACTACGATATAATCCTACATATGATACTGTTGATGAAAAATAATACCATCTACTATCTCGATACCGAAAACCTTGGTCATGGCTTCCTAGAGATTCTCCGCGGAAGGGACAAACGCGTCTCCAGGGCAAAGCACTATGGACGAGAAAAACGAAATGACTGAACACTGAAGGGTGAACAACAATCACATGGGAGACGGTGTAGATCAGCAGCGCGGAGATTGATGCAGCCTTAATCCTTCAAGGGCTCGTGCCTATTACCTTCTTGGACAGGTGTCCATAGTGTTTTGTTTGTTGTTGGTTTCTGTCTCTATGAACAGAGCCCCAAATATCACCACCAGCTGCAGTGTCTGTGTGTGCGCACAAGTGGACGGGACAGAACTCGAACGCTATCGAGCAGCGGAAGATCATGATCACTCATACCATCATGCGTGATCGGGTTGTATAGTTTGTCTATTGTCATATGATTCATTCAGATGGCGACCCAATAGCCAATATATGTGCCCACTGTAATACTGCATGTGCCCGTATATGATCAGGGGCGGGCACTAATGTTTTTTCACTATCGATTTGAGTGATTCTTTCGGGGCACATGTGACCAGATGAATCAAACAAAATGCTGCTCGCGAGATGGTAAGACAAGTAATCGTCTCTTTTTTTTTTTTGAAACTAGGCAAGAGGCTTGCCATTCATTGATATAGGAGAAGAGAATGGCCAGTTTATGAGGGAAACCAGCCGAAAACCGATACAACACAACACAACACGCCGACCCCGAGGCCGCGCACCACACGAGCCGACGGCCTAGCCACCCCAGTGGCCAAGGCCGACACCTTAAAACACCTCAAAACGCCACAAGGCGGAGGCAAAAACACGGAGCCGCCGCTCCGACAACCACGCCGACCCCCGGGGTCGCGCTCCACCTAGCCGAAGACAAGCCGAGGACGAAACCGACATGACAGACAACACGAACAACAAAACTTGCAGAGAAGGGCCTCCACAGTGATGCCTCCAACGAGGGGAGCGACGTCCGAGAGCGCCGCCATCACCGGCATCGGCCGAGGCCGGTGCAGGGTTTTCACCCGGAGCACACCGAAACCGAAGACGTGTTCGCCTGACCGCCGAGTCGAGGAAGCCAAACCGCTCGTCGACGCCGACAACCAACCCGCTCCACAGCTCCCTCCGGCCGACGGAGCAACCAAGGCGAGGACCCCGGCGAGGCAAAACGACACAGGAAAGTGTCGCCCTCGCCCGATCCCACGAGGGATCAGGGTTTCCCCCGGAGCACCCGGGCGGAGGCGCAAGAACACCACCACGACGACGCCTCCAAGGAGGTCACGACGCCAACAAAGGCGCCGCCGCCGTCGGTTCCAGCCGCAGCCAGAAACAAGACTTTCGCCGGGCAGAGAGTCGCAACCTCACACCCGCCGCAAAGGGCCGGCCAGACCACCAACACCACCCGGCGCGCCGACTCCGCGCCACATCCACCATCACCACCAATCCAGAGAGCTCCGCGAGCACGACCGACATCCACCGCACCTCGCGGAGATGAGAGGCCAGGCAGCGCTTCAAGCGGCCGACAGAGCACCGCCAAGGATCACCGTAGGCGCCGCCGGAACGCCACGAAGGAGGGGGCGCCGAACAACACTGAAGCGGAGACCCGAAGACGACGCCAATGCCCGCAGATAGAGCACCCAGGACCAGCCGCCGCGCCGCCCACGCGGCCACCGCGGCTGCCGCACAGCCGAAGAAACCAGGGCCGCCGCCCCTGCGCCCATCTCCGCCGGAACGTCGCGCCAAACCAGGGTCGCCGCGCCGATCTGGCCGGAGCTCCCATCGCGCGAAGGGGAGAGGCCCCTGCCCAACCGCCCGCGCGAGAGGAGGAGGACCCGCCGCCACCGTCAGCCGCGCGGCCTTCGCCCGGCGGCGTCCTCCGGCGGCGGCGAGAGGAGGTGGAAGGGGAGGCGGCGGTGGCTGGGCTAGGGGAAGAGTCGCCCGAGCCGCCCCCTGGGAGCGACGCGGGGACGGTTAACTTGCTACAGAACACTTCACAACCAGCAACCCTTACCTCTGGGAGTTCCTCAAGTAATCGTCTCTTACGGAGTAGGAACACACCACACCTGACAAGAGGCCACATGTTATTTGTTCTCAATTTTCATCATCGATTTATTGTCACTAGGAAACGTGCCCGTGCGTTGCACTGGGAGAGCAAAATTTTCATGCCCGCGTGTCTTCAATAATTCCATGGCCCTGCCATTGCTAGCAGAGGAAGCATAAAAATACAGATATACGGAATTACTTCAAGGTGGTTGATGCGGGGACGGGAGACTACATGCGGGGACGGGACTCGGCCTCGAGAGGGCTTCGAGCTCGGGGAGGGTAGGTTTGGGGCTGACTCGGCCATGCCTCTCATGGCACCTCCGAGAAGCTTGTCTGGTAGGAGCGGAGCTAGCATGTAATCAATAGTGTCAAATTACATCAATGATATTTTGCTAATCCTCCTAAGAAATAGGAAAATACCCCTAGCTATCTGCAATGACACCAGTGAATATAGATGGCGGACACCAACGACAAATTCTCCTAGCTTCGCCGTAGTGTTGTTCGGTCAGTGTCGCACGTGTTCCGCCGCACCTCGTCTGCACGCCTCGTCGACCAGAGGCAGCCGCTCGCCGCATGCCTCACGTCGAACAAAGCGATGTGTTTCATTCTCATTAGAGAGATGACCGAAAACGAATAGTTTTTACTTGAGCGGTGGCAGTGGTGCTTGGCCACGTCCACTACCTCGCGAGGAACCTGCCACCCTGAGCCTTGTGCCACCTTGCGCGGCATCACAAGTAATCGTCTCTTACGGAGTAGGAACACACCATACCTGACAAGAGGCCGCATGTTATTTGTTCTCAATTTTCATCATCGATTTATTGTCATTAGTACATGAAACAGGCATCCGTCCAAAAGTACACGAGGTTCACTGCCAATTTCGGTGCATGCAAATTCGCAAAAAACAATAATCGGTGCATGCATCTAGATAATGTATTGCGGGATGAGGCTCAGCTTAGTTGAGTTGTGAAGCTCGATTTGACTTTCTCAACCTGACCTCGTCGAGAGGGCTTTTTCATACGGGGTCGGCACTACAAAGATGGCCTGATCCCGCCTAACAAATAACAAATAGTCGGTTGATGAGAATATATGGTTTCCTTGGGCTGCCAAACACACCCTTGCCTACTCCCTCTACTCATAATTAATTTGTGTTCTAACTTGGTTGAAAATTAAACTTTGGAGGGTGAACCATTGGTTCGAAAAAGGCTTCGCTCCTGCCGCGAGCGACAGGGAGAACCCTAGCTCGTCGCCCGCCCAGGACCACCCCTCCACCTTCCGCCGCCACCGTCGCCGGCGAGCGCCGCTGGGCAAAGCCCGCGTGATGCCGGCGGTCCTGCTTCTACCCGTGCGCATGGAGGGATGGTGCGGGGCGTCCCCTGCCGGCAGAGGTGCACCTCAGTCGACGACGGCTCCAGTGGTGGCGTGCGGTCTAGCCCAATGAAAAAAATAGCGCGCTATTTCACGCTAATAGCGGCGCTATAGCGTATTTGGGAGTTGAACGCTACGCTATGCATTCTAGGCACGCTATGACGCTATGCGCGCTAAAGACGCGCTATTTCACGCTATTTGGCGCTATTCGCTATTCCGCATAGCACGCTATTTTGTAGAGTAGTTTTTTTTGTAGCTCATTCCATATTTTGACCCACTTGCGTATCCTAAATCCCTAATCCAGTCAACCCTAGACTAAGAAACTCAAATCGCACACTCCCCAACTCCTTGTCACCTGCTCTGCCTGGCAGGCGACGACTTGACGGCGCAGCTCCGCCCCCTTCTCCTCTGTCAATCGGTGGTAAGCGGACACGCCTAGCTTCGCCTTCACCCCGTGCCTCCGTTCCCCTCCTTCAATCCTTCTAGTTCGGGACAATGTGAATGTGAACTATGGTTTGTGATTTTGAGACTATGTCATATCAAGTTATGGACTATGTGAATTATCTTTGGTTGATGTTTGGCTGCAAAATATCATATCCGAGATTTTATAGCTGCAGAGTGCTATATCTATTATTATATATATGCTAAAATGCTGAATTTTTATATTTTTTTGTTAAATGCTATTTTGAAAAATAGCACGCTATTAGCACGTTATAGCGTCTATAGCGTTTTTCTGAAGCCCACGCTATTTGTGTTAGCGCGCTATTTTTTTCGGTCGACGACGGCTCCAGTGGTGGCGTGCGGTCTAGCGTGGGTGGGGCTCCGGGTGGTTTGGCGGCAACGACGCGGCAACTTGGCTGCGGGGTGGTGCGGCCGCTGGTGGCGGCGCCCTCCCGGCGCAGATCTGGGCCTTTTTGGGCCCCATCTGGGTCTGGGCGGGCCTGCCATGTGCTGGCATGCGCTACCTCCGTCGGGCGGAAGGCGCGGCGTGAGGTGGCGACGGCAGTGACGATTGCCTGTATACTGTAGCGACATGAGCTTTACGAGCCCCTGGGCTCGTCTGGGCCAGATGGGCCTGGTGTGTTCATGTTGTTGTGTCCGGACGGTAACCGCAGGTGGCGGCGGAGGCGGGTCCCTCATGTGTGGCTGTTGTTACGTTGTTTCTCGCTCTCGGCGGGTTCTCTTCCTTCCCTGGTCTCGTTTTGTCTTCCACGCTGAGGCCGCGTTGGTGATCGCAAGACCGTGATGGCGCGTGTTGGTGGCTGGAGAGGTTGGCGGAGAGCGATGGAGTGTTCGGGGTCGTGGTTCTGTGGGGACGGGAGAAATCCTTGCTAGATGGCTGACACCGACGTAGTGACGCTCACGGGCACCGCCATTCCTTCTTGAGGGGCGTCGGGGTTCCCCCTCCCCACAACCCTCCTGCATATCGGGGGAAGCCCTAGGTTCGTCCAGGAAGCAGCGTCGTCATCGTCGCATCCCTTCTTAGAGGTGTTGCTTTGGTATGCGGTGCTTGGGAGGGCTAGGATCATGGTGGAAATTCTTCGGAGGGCGCAGCGGTTGCGGATCATCAACGTTTTCGTCGATCCGGTTTTGTCGACTTTGCTTTCTTTTTTCTTCTTCTTTTGTTTCTTTTGGGCTTTGTTGTGCTGTTTGCCCCAGCGGTGGTCTCAATCTTGTATCAGTTGGTTGCTATATTAATATAGGAGGGCGAAAACCTATTTCGGGAGAAAAATAAACTTTGTAATTTTTGATTAAATATTTACGAAAAATATCAACATTTACAAGATAAAATGTGATGCATTTTGTAAAATATATTTTTATGCTACATGTATTTAGTATTGACATTGATATGTTTTCTTGTAGTTTTATCAAACTCTACAAAGTATGACTTTAACTGAATCTAGAACAATAAAAAAAAAAATTTGAGGGACATTTCGCAGGAGCGTACCCTATGATATGCATGCTGCACCGGGGTCAAACCTCCACGTTTCAAATTTGTACTCCACGTTTCCTAGTACGTATCTCTTTTGTTTGCTTTCTTTGCTTTTGTTTTGACAACAGTGTAGTAGTACTCCCTATGAGGGAGTACTGTATTAAAGTAACACTGGAGTTCGTAGGGATATTCTTTATGGGTGGTGGCTTTATCATGCACGGATCCCTACGTACTTTGACGGTCATGTGTAAAGCGCATGAGGTGAGTGGAAAAAGTGAAAGAAAATAGTTGGCACATACATTGCCGCGAAACTATACCATTTCTTTTAAAGGAATTTGTATACCGTTTTGCAAGCACCCAACAAGAATTAATCAGATTCAACGCTCAGTGTCCACTGTCCAGGACGGTGCAATGCAGCCCCTGAGCTAGCCCTCAGCCACTTTGGAGACAAGAAAGACAAAACGAAGAACGATAGAATCAAGCTAGTGCCTACGAAAACATGTTCATTTTGTTTCTTTGGATCCCAATGAATTTACACAAGGTCAGCCATCACTCTCCGTGAATAAAGGACAACGAAAAAACCTAAAAACAAATAAAGGAAAAGTAACAAAAGGTACGAAAGCAAAAAGGCTTGTAAGAGCTATCTGCTATGCTGAGTCTACAATAATCGCACTAATACTAATTAGCGATGCGATGATTATCACAGTATCATGTCTTTAATTTTTTGTTTGAATATCAATTTTTCCATAAAATAGGTGCCAAGCAACATCATAGAAAATAATTTCACAAAATTTACTAACTCGTTAAGATGGGTTTAACAGGAAACATGCACAAAACATATGATGATCAAATAAACACTTACGTCATACTCCCTCTGTTACTAGATACTATAAGCCATATAGTTTTTGGCACAGAAATTAAAGAACATACTTGGAGGAAAAAATTACACCAGATTTGAATGAGATTACCCCTACAATTGATGTTAGAGAATGGAGGGGTTTTCATAAGATAAGAAAAAGTAATCAAATCCTAAGAGAGTTGTCCACACAAGTGGTACAATGCAATAAAGTCTGTATTCTGGATTTTTTTCTGAAAAAACTATATTATTTGCATCTAGAAACGGAGGGAGTATAATACAGCACTTTTTGGGCTGTTTAATTTGAATGCCAATATGTCTTATATTTAGTAACAGAGGTAGCATATATATATATATTCCCTCCGTTCTAAAATAAGTATCGTTCGTTTATAGAGGTAGTATATATGTGACAAAACTAAAACACGATTTCATCGCGTGCCATACTGCCATGTATATTTCTAGAAATTAGGTGCGACACAGTACAACGTCAAACAGGAGATTACGAACTAATTTTAAGCATATATCATGCAATTTGTCCGCACATCTGAACCAATGGAACATGTGATCGAATCTAGCTGCAACCGAAGTCGATCCTCCGTGCAGGACCAAAACAAAAAGAACTCAATCATTCGATGCAAGACGCTGGATGCATAAACACGGCAGGTCTTTCAACCTGCCTAGCCTGTATGCGATGGAAATGGAATCAGCCTTGAGGGCATCTTCAGCGGCGCCACGCAAATGGTCGTTGAGCGACCGTTTTCGTCCGCCGTGACCGGAAATGCGTCTGGCACCACCTCCAGCGGGGTGAAGCAAAGTGATCGGCCATCCGCGGAGACGCAAACTGGTCCAAATATGCGCCTGGGATGCGTCTCCGCGGACGCGGAAAGTGTCCGCTCGAGTCTGGCAGACCTTTTGTCTGGCCCACCAGGAAGTGACGCAGCGTTGATGCGTCTTTTCCGCCGCATACTGGCGCCGAGGCGTCGCTTCGACAGTCTGCGGCCGCGTAAATGGCGATGCCTCGCGTGGCGCGCGGCCGTCGCCTACCTTTGCGCACGTATTAATGGCGATGCCCCGCGTGGCGCGGCCGTCGCCCTGCCTCCGACCTATATAAACAGGGGCGCGAGCATCTCATCTCCTCCCCACTAAACCCTAGCCGCCGCTGCCGTAGCGCCGCTTCTGCTCAGCCCTAGCAGATCCACCATGAGCAGCGCCGGACGCGGCCAGGCTGCCGCGCCTCCACCTCCACCTTCACCTCCCACTCCACCTCCCCCGGCCTCGAGCTCCGACGAGGAGTTCGACTCCGAAGACAGCACCGAGCTCCTCCACCCGGTCAGGGACGCCGCGGCCCTGGCTCTTGCAGAGGAAGAAACAGAGGAGGAGCGGGTGGCCCATGCGGCGGTCGACGTCGAGCTGGAACAGCGCAGGCTGGTGGCCGCCGCTGCCGCAGAGGACTCCGACTCCGAGAATGTCTTGGTCCTCTGATGACCCTGATGCGCCTACGCCGGAGGAGAGGGCGGCGGAGCAGAGGGCTATCGTCGAGTCTTTCAAGACGCTCAAGGACGACGCCGCCAACCCGAGGCTGGAACAGGCACTGCGCCAGGATGCGGCGGCGCACCGAGCCATAGCGGCCGCGCGGGAGGCGGCGGAGAAGCAGGCGACGGAGCGACGCAACGACGGTGCCGGCCCGTCAGGAAGCAAGTAGTCTAGGTCTATAGATCTACTCTGTATAGTTTTTATGTATTTATATGTACTACTTTCTATGTTTTTAACTATGTTGCAATTCAAAAAATGGGTCGCCCCGGTGGGAGCACACCCAGACACAAACGGACGCGCGGACAAAATATGTCCGCGAGGCGACGCAAATGGACGCTCGCGACCACTTTTAAGCGTCCGAAATGCGTCGCGCCTTCAAGGATAGGACATAGGGTTAATGTTGCTGATACAGTACCACAGTGGTCAGTCACATGCTTTGCTTTGCCGAGCTTTGTTTCTCGTCCAGATGTTGACGAGGAGTTCAGTTTCAAGGTCGCTATCCAAACACGAGACGGACCATGCATGGAGCTACGTGCCAAATGGAGGGCCAAATCATTCTTCAATCAGGACCCCACGCGTTTCATTGTACTGTCAGAATGTGGGTATACAGGTCTGACAGATGCCCCTAGGTTTCAAGGCGCGCCTAGGCTTCGCCTTGATACAATGATACTCATGATATGAATATATGATGACTTAATCAACTGACCGCGTAATACTGGAGTTTATTGGACACAAATTCACTTCTCTGATAAGTTTATATGTATTGGAGTACTAGCTAGTGCATCATGTCATGTGGAGTTAACAAAGTAAACTTTCATGCCCCAACAAGTGTTTGTATTAGCTAGTGCAACAAAAATTATTATCAGCAAGCAGACAAGAGTAATAATGGATTTTCTTTCCCAGGTTATTTCTCTATGGGAACACTACTAAATAATCGTATAGTTATTCTTTTATTGCAAAGAGCCCAAGATCGAGCCATCGGTTGCGCTCAATGGCATTGGCGATGCGTCAGTTTGTGGTGGTTCAAAATCTGTACACAATATCTTCGCACAATGGTCATTCTTACAAAGGCACGTGGTGAAGGTCTCAACATGTTTTCCGTTTATTTTATTTGTGGACTGATTGGCATAGGCTACAAAAAAAGTAACAACATGTCGTCTAGGACACTTCTAGCCTGCAGGTATGTAGACGTGCAATGAACTAGAATTAGAATGGCCTTTATCGTTGGAATTGATGAAAAATCAAAGGAATTGACAGATGACAGAGGTAAATTCCTAACTGACAAATGGAAAATCAGATGAGCATTCCTCTAGCCAGGCTGAGCCGGTAAAATCCGAGGCCCTATGCAGAACTTTAAAATAGACCCTCTCACTAAAATAATTAGTTATTCAACAATTACAATGTGTATGTCTTTTCTTTCCTTCTCTTTTCTCCTATGCTTTTGCGCACCGGATTTATGCTTTCTCATAATGACTCTGGTTTAATTCTTCAAAGACTGGTTACGAAAAAAAGATGAATAAAACACAATTAGACACGCGGAATTATCAGTCAATCAGAGTATTTACGGAGGAGGTGAGGACTGAAATTGATCGGGAATTCGTAACTGAAGTACACCTTGGGCAGATTGAAAAGATGCAGGACGCACGCACCTAGCAGGGTGGATTCGATCCAACTCCACGGATCCAGTTTCCGCGAGAAGACGAACATTAAACGAGGTGACTCGTCGTTCGCGTCGGCGTCTGGACTGGAGGCCTTCCTCGTGTCGCCACTCTCTGGCCTCGCTACTCCACCGATAGGAGACCAAGGCCCAGGGAAAGCCGGCCCGCCTAGTATTTTTCAAGTCCCAGGATGCCAGAGTTCCTACACAGATGGGCTTCGTCGTTTTTTTTCGTTGCCAGTGTTACATATAAAGTTGCATGACCCCTAAAAAAAACATATAAAGTTGCAGGTGGGATGAGACTTTCCATTAATCCCATCTCCCACACCGTACGTGCAGTCCCGCTTTATGCTGGTGTAATAATAAGCTCCCACTAATCCTATATGGCATGCAAGGAAATGCACGATACAAGCGCTCCATTCGTAGTCCGCATTGTATCGTACCAGCACATGAAGTACTGGGAGCCACGGAACCTGCCTGTCCTATTTTGTAATATCCCTCTAATCCTGTTTAGTCCCGGCGGACATGATTTGGCGGGAGCGGGACATCCCAGCCCCGCCCCCACTTGCATCGTTACTTACATACCTACAAAAGGAAGCCTATACAAAAAATGCGGGGCGTCCAAAATGATATGATGGACCCTGTGCAGCTGCACGGGCCGCACTCTCATGAGCCTGGCCCTAGCTCTAGCACAATAGGGTAGTTGTTCCCTGCTATTTCTACCTGCAATTAACTGTATTGAGAATTTGATATTCCGAGTACAGAGAAAGAAGTATGTTATGAACTGAATAGCTGATACCGATACAGAACCAACAAACCGAACATAAAATTGCGTGAAAATGATATTAAAATATTCTTATGTGTATGAGATCGGGAATGTCTTTTGTGAAAGTTCTCATTGATTGTCTCGAGCAACCTCACGGTGATGTTGAGGACTCTACATGTGAGCACCATCCCTGAGCTATGGACGGTTCTTCTCGTACAACAGAAACAAACACTGGTAGAAAAAAGGGCTTTAGTCCCGGTTTGCAACGGCCATTAGTCGCGGTTGCGCAACCGCGACTAAGGAAGCGCGACTAAAGGCCCCCCCTTTAGTCGCGGTTGCTTGCGAACCGCGACTAAAGGTCCCGCCACGTGGGCGGCTGGCATGCGCCGGGGTGAAGGACCTTTAGTCCCGGTTTGTAACACGAACCGGGACTAAAGGCTATTTCGAGTTATTTTTTTTAATTCATTTGGGTTTCTAATTATTTTTCACTCCCTCTTTTTTTTCTTTTTTTTTTAGAATTTCTACTATTTCTGTTATTTGCATAGTTTAGTCTCTATCTCTAACTACACTTATCTCTAGTCAAATTACATACTCGTGGTCAAACTTCCCGCTCGGTCACCCATCCTCCCACTACTCTAGCACTAGCACGCTTAACTTCCGAGTTCCATCCCGTTCCGCACCCAAGTGCTTCGCGCGCATGTATGTGATAGTAGTATCATATCAATTCTATTAACATGTTGGTCGATGTCACATTTCTTTATTGTTTGAATTTCAAATAATTCTTTTAATAAACAAAAGTAATGATGTAATAATCTTGAACAAATAAATAAACATTAACTTTTTAATTTGCATTATTTTTAATTTAATTAATTAATTTTTTTTGCCAAACCTAAAACCTAAAAAATTTGAAAATCTAAAAATTGGCTAAAAATGATAGTAATCTTTATGCAGGATGCAATTATTAATTTTAGGTTTTTAAAAAATAAAAAATATATAAAATACGTAATTTATAGCAAAATCTAAAATCTTCCTGCTTTCATATTTTCATTTGGAATTTTGAGAATCTAAAAATTTGTTAACCGGGTAAACCCTGGTGAATTCGGATGTAACTTTTTCCCAGGATTTTTTTGATATATTATACGTTTTTTTCCGACGTCGTATGCAAAAGTTATTGCGGTTTTACCATTTTTTAAAATTTTTTTGCAAAAAAATGAAAATTCGAATTTCTTAATTTCTCCGAATAGTAGGTTGCATAACATACAAGAATCTGAAAACAAGTTTTTTTTTTGAAATTTCTATCATTTTCTTTTGTATTTTACAAAGCAAAAAAAGGCGATCCACGGGGCGGGGGGTGCAGGGTGTGTGGGGAGTGAAAAATCCGGAAAACCCTTTAGTCGCGGTTGGGGACACCAACCGCGACTAGAGGCACTCTTTAGTCGCGGTTGGTGTCCCCAACCGCGACTAAAGGTTTTTCCGCTGGCCGCATCCCTCCATAGCCCTTTAGTCCCGGTTGGTGTTACCAACCGCGACTAAAGGGGTACCCTTTCATCGTGGATGGAGCATTAGTCGCGGGTTGCCTCCCGAACCGCGACTAAAGCCCCCTTTAGTCGCGGTTCGAATATTTCCGGGACTAATGGGGCTGGACGGAAGCCCTTTTTTCTACCAGTGAAATAGTTAATCCTTGGCATCATGGCTCCCATGATTTTCAGAACTTTCAGGGTTATCTACTTTTGCAAAATGGGTACAGACACAAAAAGAATTACGCGGTGTTATCTTGGTCTCTAGTCAATCTAACAACAACAACAACAACAACAACAACAACCAAGCCTTTCAGTCCAAACAAGTTGGGGTAGGCTAGAGTTGAAACCCATAAGATCTCGAAACCAAGTCATGGTTCCGGAACGTGGATAGCTAACTTCCACGCACCCCTATCCATGGTTAAATCTTTGTCGATATTCCAAACCTTCAGGTCTCTCTTAACGGACTCCTCCCATGTCAAGTTTGGTCTACCACGACCCCTCTTAACATTCTCATCACGCTTTATCCGTCCGCTATGCACTGGCGCTTCCGGAGGCCTCCGTTGGATATGTCCAAACCATCTGAGACGATGTTGGACCAGGTTCTCTTCAATCGGTGCTACCCCAACTCTCTCCCGTATATCGTCATTCCGTACCCGATCCTTTCTTGTGTGGCCACATATCCATCTCAACATGCGCATCTCTGCTACACTTAACTGTTGGATATGTCGTCTCTTCGTTGGCCAACACTCAGCGCCATACAACATCGCAGGTCGGATAGCTGTCCTATAAAACCTGCCTTTAAAAAATGCATTTGATGAAAGATTCCAAGGGAACAAATTTCATGTAACAAATATATTTCAGGAGAGATTCAAAGGGAACATGTAACAAACAAATTTCAGTGGAGATTCGAAGAGAACAAATACCATACAACCAAGAAGAGTAAGAAAATAGAAGATGCATATGCTGATTCAATGTAAACAAAAAGTTAAGACTAACAGATGAGAGTTTGTGTACTAATGGAAGCAGGTAGACGTGCTTGACCGACCAGCATGCAATATCCAGTTGAAATCCAAATAATTCGAAGTGGGCTTGAGCAGTGACGGAGCTTGCAAAAAAATATATGGGGTGGGGGTGGGGCAAAGTGCTCAAACTTTTCTCTTCTAAGCCTTGTAAAAAAAATCCGGTAATTCTCAGAAAGTTGAGGGGGGCGGTGTCCCCCACCCCCTGACTTGTGCATCGCTCCGCCTCTGGGCTTGAACGTCGAGCAGATTTGGAGCAAGAGCGTAACCTAACAGATTGAAAACAAGCAAAGTGGGAAGGAAAATCAGTAGAAAAACATCTACAAAAGTGGAGAATGGTGGAGGAGATGTCGCCGGGGGAAGGCGGACGCGATGGCTGTCAATGAGGACATGGGTTGTTATGTAAACATGGAGTCGGCGGTTGGGTTCACCCATGCAGTTTCTCATGTATTTGCTAGAAAATGATGATGAATGGAGGGTTGCATAGGATAGTTTTACTTCTGGAGCATTTGTGGTGGGGAAGCATTAGTTAACAAGAATTCGTGGCAATGAAGGAGAATGTCACGGCGACGGGGCAACGCTACGAGGAAGATGAGTTGTTATAAACACGACAAGAAAATAACGAAGAAAAAAAAAGGAAATCATAGCGAAGACATAGGATTTTAACGTGGAAAACCCCTCCAGCACAGTGGGGGGGGGGGGGAAATCACGGGCGCCAGCCAACAAAACTCCACTATATTGGAGAGTGTTCACAACTGTTGTGGGTTATCTTATATTCCGATAAACCCTAGCTGGTAGCTTACAAAAGGTATATATAGACAGTGGCATCGATCCGTATGACGGCCCAACCCTCCGGCGACGGGCATCGATCCGTACGGGCCCAAGCCTCCAGCGACAGGCCTCGCTTCGCTCGTCAGAAGTTAAACTTCCTTTAATATAAATTTGAATCACAACATAGCATGAACAACCAAGTATCTATTTTTTACGGGATGAACAGGGAGTGAAAGCCCATATAGGGATGTCCACACCATGTATTAGGAAGGGATGTCCAACCCATGTATCAAGAAGGATGCCTAACCCATGTCGACACAACGCGGGATTCTCAGCGAGAGCGAGCAAAGACGTGGGACTGCGCGCCACACAATGTCTAGCCAAATAAAAAGTGGCGTGGAGACACGAGAATGCAGCAAATTCACATAGTGGGGTTCCTATTTAGATATAAGTGATTCCTATAAGATTGGGAGGTTGGAATGCAATCCATAATTTTATTTGGAGATCCGAGAATTCTTTAGAAAAAAATTATGGATCCGAGAAATCCTTCAAAGTTTATTTGAAAATCCATCAATTCAAAGACGGCCGTGCGCCACGGCGTTGTGGCTCTCCCGAGTGTGGCGGCACATCTGGAGAAGCAGCGACACGATGGACAACATGATTGTGGTCTGCGTCCTAGAGCTATGGCGGATCTGAACCCACATCGCGAGCTGTTATAGACTGCCTATTGCTTTGGTGGAGGCAACTACATCGAGTTTCAGTCGATTGCAATTATGGACTTGAGCATTTGCTAGCGAAAGGTGAGGTGAAGGATGGCGACTTCATTTTACATTGTTTTCCTTGTGAAGCACATAATTTTTGCATCTCCTATTTCCTTCCTTAGGTGCTCTCGGGAAGACCCCAGATCTGCGTCTCCCGAGTCAGACGTTGTGACACTTTTGTTGTCATACTTCCTTTTAAGGGTGTCGTTTTAGGAATACTTTCTCTCCTTGAGGGGTGTGAAGGTGGAGCGGTTTTGCATCTATCACATCAGCGACAACGAGTCTCAGCGGTATGGTGCAATAGGGACTCGGCGTAGGACACGCAAGGATGGATGCGCGCAGGACTGTGTCGATATGTGACATCGTGGCGGTATCCATGACATACCGGACAAAAATTACGCCTCGGGCTCAACCTTTTTCAAAATAGACAAAAGATACAATAAGAGGGCGTATATATAAATAGATGCATAGGCGGGGTTGCCCCTTTTGGCGAAAAGAGAAGTAAGCTATGATGAAGTCAGATAAACATTTGCTATACCATCAGAGCAACTATGATCGGATACTAGCTAGTACGTACTTTTTATTCTGCAACGCGTATATGCTAGCGCCGGCGCCTAGGTCGAGGTAAGCTAGCCACGCCGTGCCAGAGCGCGAGTCGGCGTGGTTACACGCAGAGCTAGGTAGACGAGACAGAGCGCGCAACGTGAGCCAACGAAGGCGACGCGAGTTGATCCTCACCGGCGAGACAGAGCGGGCACGACGTGAAGGCGAGTCATGGCCTCGACCTGGCGACTCTTTCGGCAATAGTTCACCAGCTCGCTGACCAAAAAGGGCGTCAATGCGGACTCCAGGACGATTATCACGAACCCGACCCCAACGAGCTCTTTGGGAGGGACCGGAACGCCATTGACGTCCGACGGCCGAACGAAGAGGCACGCGATGCCGGAGGCGAGAGTGACGATGGAGATGAAGATCATGAGGCACAGCAAGGCCGCTTCCATCCACTTGAGCGGCTCCGGCTCCCGGAGCTCGTCGTCCACCGGGCCCATCTGGGCCTCCACGTCCACGTCCACGCCCTCGTCCATTACCTGTTGATGTTTTGCCTTGTACAAGCAGGTTTGCGGCGAGATCGGGACTGGCCGGCCGCGGCGAGATCTAGCTCCGTCTTCACGCTGTCGGAAACAAGTCTTGCCTCGATGTGTCTAAATACGATTGATTCAGCTTTGCACGTCGTCCGTGATGTCGAGTCCAAGTCCAATAGATCGCTCCATAGCTGCATGCTTACTAGTCTGAGACCTTGTTAGTTTAGGTTTACAGTAATGCTAGAGTTACGGGTCGTATGGCCACTTCTTTTGGGCTTCTAGCCCAGCTTCTAGGTCCCAGGAAGCTGAAGCCCAATAGAAATCTCCGGGCTCCGGCTGTGGGCTCGCTTAATTCAACCGCGAAGCCGCTCGCTAGTGCAATTCCAGAATCTGCCTCGCACCAGTTTCCCGAGCTTCTGATGTAGAAACAGAAACGGTACACTGATTTGCTTCAATTCGCCGGTGGCCTGCTGTCCTATTGCCGCTGAATCTCCGTGTCGCTAGCATCTTCTCGGTGCTGCTTGGTTGCCGATGCTGATACTTGTGATAGCTCGTTTGTTGCTGTTCAATTCACTCCTTACATTGATCTGAATTTTTTGCCGAATGCACTCTCCTCAATTTGTAAGTAAATTTGTTTTGGCCTTAGTCAAATAAAATCTCAGATTCAGAGGTGCAGTTTACTATGTTTTACACACAATGATGTTGCAAAGGGTGTTTTAACATGCTAAAAAAACTATGGTTTCTGTTGTGCTCCCACAAGCAAAGTGTTGCAATTAATTTTGTTTTATGCTACAAAGGTATTATTGTTATCACCAGATTTTGGCCAAATCAGGAGATGGGCCGCGATGGAGATGGGCTTGAAGGATATACACATAATGTGTTTCTGAATCGGCCTCGTGTGTGAATTTGGGTTGGATTGCCCGTGTATCTGTACATTATGGTAGATCGCATGATAGTTTAGAATTAAGAGATAGAGTTTGGTTCGTACACAGTTAGGTCTTTTCCAAAGATAGAAAGTCCACGAACTATAAATATGTACCTAGGGTTATTGAGAAAGCAGGACGATCACGTTCACAACAAATACAATCCAGGCGCATCGCCACCCCTTGTTTCGAGGGTTTCTTCCGGGTAAGAATCATGCTGCCTAGATCGCATCTTGCGATCTAGGCAGTATTCTGTTTATTCATTGTTTATGTGTTGCTCGTACTGAAGCCTTTTTGATGGCGAGTAACACTGTTTATCGTAGATGTTTTAGGGCTTGCATTGATGCTTTTCTGATATGTTTACTTAGCTGTGCTGCCCCTGAATATCTAGCTGCCTTTGCGCCTATCTTAGGTGTAAGGGCAGCGCCCTGCTTCATCTTTAATTAGTAGATTCGATCTGTTATAGTTGCTCCTTGTTCGTCAAGGATGAAAGAACATTTCCCGCCCTTTTGGGTTTTGCGTGTTTGATGTCAACACTAGTTATATATTTATGTGTGTTGATGTAGACAGGTAAAAGTTTTCGATAAACATATTCGACCGGTGAAATGGTATGGCAGTTCTGGAGTTCTGAAGGCCTTTTTGGTTCTTGCGGAAGTTCCGGCCCCAGCAGGCGGAAGTTCCGCCCTGGTACTTCCTGCAGTAGCCCTTCAGCGCTGTTCTAATTGCAGGTTTTCATCTCTGGCCGGAAGTTCCGGTGAAGCTGGCCGGAAGTTCCGGTCAGCGGAACTTCCGCCCAATTTCCGGACAAGTTCCGAAAGTCAGCATTTGTGGCTCAGTAACATCCAGTATGGTTTTCGGCTTTTTCGGAACTTGGCCGGAACTTCCGGTCACCGGAAGTTCCGCCCTAGTTCCCCCCCAATCTTTTCTGACAGGTTGCCTGACGAAGATTTTTCCTGGCGGAAGTTCCGGCTCTCTTGGCCGGTACTTCCGGTGCCAGCCGGAACTTCCGACCCTCCTGGCCGGAACTTTCGGTGTTACGAGAAATGGTTCAAACGGTCAGATCTGAGAGCTCCAATCATATAAATAGTTCTCTCCTCCAAAGGGACAAGTTGCTCAATCATTGCAAGAAAAATCTGCCAAGCTTCACCACCATTAGAGCCACCTCAAGAACACAAGATTTGCAAGATCTCCTTCCTCCCCCAACCAAAGCTCTTGATCTTTGGAGATTCGAAGGAGAAGCCACCGATCTACATCCTCACCGAAGCGATTTTCATTTCCCCCTCATTTGTTTGAGGGATCTCATGCTAGTGTTCCTCTTTGGATCCCTAGTTGATTTGTGTTGATGTATTGTTGTTGATTGTTGTGTTGTTACGGATTTGGGAGCCTCCAATTCGGTTGTGGATGTGTGCCCCAAGAACCTTGTAAAGGCCCGGTTTCCGCCTCGAGGAAATCCCTTAGTGGAAGTGGGCTAGGCCTTCGTGGCGTTGCTCAGAGGAGATCTGAGTGAAGCCTTCGTGGCTGTTGGTTTGGCTTGCGGAGCAACCACACTCCTCCAAACGTAGACGTACCTTCTTGCAAAGGAAGGGAACTACGGGAATCATCTCCGTGTCATCGCGTGCTACACTCTCGGTTACCTCTATCCTATTCTATCTCCTATATATTGCGTAGCTATATCTTGCTTAGTGATAACCTTGTCATATAGGTAAATTCACTTAGTTGCATATCTAGAGAATTTACCTTTGTGCCAAGCCTAAATTGAAAAAGAACTAAAAATTGGTTAGCACCTATTCACCCCTCCCCCTCTAGGTGCGGCATACGATCCTTTCAATTGGTATCAGAGCCTCGGCTCTTATTTCGGGCTTAACCGCCTAAGAGTATGCCGGACGATGGGGCTATGGAAGAGGCCGGTAAGATGGTCACCATGGAGGACATCAATTCGTTGAGAATCTCCATGGACGCTCAAATGGAAAGCATGAGAAAAATGATTTCCGAGCTTTTGACTCCGGTCCTTCCTAGGGCTCCCGCCGTAGAGTTAAAGGACACAGGTGTGTTAGAAGAGGGAGGTGCTTCGGCATTACCCTCCTCTACCAAACCCGTGGAAGGTGATAACTTAAACACTATCAAATCTCCCATTGCATCTCCTAGGGGAACTAGTGGAGGTGAGAGCTACAATCGAGTAGCTCCACCTTTTCTATCTCCCGATATACCGGTTCCCCATCCCCATTTGAACATTCGAGGCGACCCACCTAGGTTTTCCGTTGATAATTTCGATACTTGCCAATTTGAGTTTCGCTCTCATGTTTGCAGCGCCTCCAATGAACTTTGGAGAATCATCTTGGAAGGCTTCAAGCCCTACAACCCCGACAAGTTGACTAGAAGAGAAGCGGTTGATAGTCAACTCAACAACACCGCCTTGCACATGATTCAAACTAGTGTGGGGACACAAGAGTTGCCTCGTGTTCGGAACTACACCACCGCCAAGGAAGCTTGGGATGGGTTGGCCGCTAGTTGCATTGGAAGTGAGAGCACGAGAAGGAACAAGTATAATGCTCTTCGGAATCAAGCCGAAGGATTCATGAGGCTACCGGATGAAGATCATCAAGTCATGTATGGAAGACTTCTCATCGTTGCCGATGCCTTCCGGCTTAGTGGTGCCACCCACATCAATGACTCTTGGATCAAGGATAAGTACATTGAATGCATGATGCCGTTTGTACCCATTGATGTCAAGACCCTTGTAGGGAGAGAATGCTATTCCTCTCTCCCATCTCAAGATGTCGTGCACGAGATGCAAGCCCTCAAGGTGCTCGAGCAAAACTCTCATGATTCTCGCAATCGTGCCATTGGTATGTCAAAAGGGAACAATCTTGCCTTGATGGTCAATGATACGTCTCCAACGTATCGATAATTTCTTATGTTCCATGCTACTTTATTGATGATACCTACATGTTTTATGCACATTATATGTCATATTTATGCATTTTCTGGAACTAACCTATTAACAAGATGCCGAAGAGCCGATTCTTGTCTTTCACTGTTTTTGGTTTCAGTAAATCCTAGTAAGGAAATATTCTCGGAATTGGACGAAATCTTCACCCAGGATCCTATTTTTGCACGAAGCTTCCAGAAGACCGAAGAGGGAAGGAAGTGGGGCCACGAGGCGCCGACACCATAGGGCGGCGCGGCCCAGGCCCTGGCCGCGCCGACCTAGGGTGTGGGGCCCTCGTGTGGCCCCCCACGTTGCCCTTTCGCCTACTTAAAGCCCCCGTCGCGAAACCCCCGCACCGAGAGCCACGATACGGAAAACCTTCCAGAGACGCCGCCGCCGCGAATCCCATCTCGGGGGATTCAGGAGATCGCCTCCGGCACCCTTCCGGAGAGGGGATTCATCTCCCGGAGGACTCTTCATCGCCATGATCGCCTCCGGAGTGATGAGTGAGTAGTTCACCCCTGGACCATGGGTCCATAGCAGTAGCTAGATGGTCGTCTTCTCCTTGTTGTGCTTCATTGTTGGATCTTGTGAGCTGCCTAACATGATCAAGATCATCTATCTGTAATTCTATATGTTGTGTTTGTTGGGATCCGATGGATAGAGAATACTATGTTATGGTGATTATCAATCTATTGTTTATGTGTTGTTTATGATCTTGCATGATCTCCGTTATTAGTAGAGGCTCTGGCCAAGTTTTTGCTCTTAACTCCAAGAGGGGGTATTTATGCTCGATAGTGGGTTCATGCCTGCATTGACACCGGGACAATGTGACGTAAAGTTCTAAGGTTGTGTTGTGCTCGTTGCCACTAGGGATAAAACATTGATGCTATGTCTAAGGATGTAGTTGTTGATTACATTACGCACCATACTTAATGCAATTGTCTCGTTGCTTAGCAACTTAATACTGAATGGGGTTCGGATGATAACCCGAAGGTGGACTTTTTAGGCATAGATGCGGTTGGATGGCGGTCTATGTACTTTGTCGTAATGCCCAATTAAATCTCACTATATTTATCATATCATGTACATGCATTGTTATGCCCTTCTCTATTTGTCAATTGCCCGACTCGTAATTTGTTCACCCAACATGCTTTTATCTTATGGGAGAGACACCTCTAGTGAACTGTGGACCCCGGTCCTATTCTTTACATAGCATACAATCTACCGCAATTGTGTTTTACTATTTTCTTGCAAACAATCATTTTCCACTCGATACGCTTAATCCTTTGTTACAGCAAGCCGGTGAGATTGACAACCTCACTGTTTCGTTGGGGCAAAGTACTTTGGTTTTGTTGTGCAGGTTCCACGTTGGCGCCGGAATCCCCGTTGTTGCGCCGCATCACATTTCGCCACCATCAACCTTCAACGTGCTTCTTGGCTCCTACTGGTTCGATTAAACCTTGGTTTCTTTCGAGGGAAAACTTTCCACCGTGCGCATCATACCTTCCTCTTGGGGTTCCCAACGGACGTGTACATTTACGCGCATTAAGCATCGATTTCTCGGCGCCGTTGCCGGGAGATCAAGACACGCTGCAGGGGAGTCTCCACTTCTCAATCTCTTTACTTTGTTTTTGTCTTGCTTTATTTTATTTACTACTTTGTTTGCTGCACCTAAACAAAACACAAAAAAATTAGTTGCTAGTTTTACTTTATTTACTGTCTTGCTCTTTATATTAAAAACACAAAAAAATTAGTTACTTGTCTTTACTTTGTTTGCCTAGTTTACTTCTTGCTTATTGCATCATGTTTCCTTTTAATTTTACCACAAAAGACATACCGGTAGGACGTGGGTCCATAGTTGGGAGAAATAATATAGAAGAATTTTTCAATCATGTTAGTATTATCGAAGATTTTGAAGATAGACACTTGGTAGAACTTGCACCTACCTATGAAATTGCTGTCTGCTTGCTTTAGTTCGCATGTTGGAAACTAAATTTGTTAATCTCAATCCTATAATCCAACACATGTTTCTTACACTCGGTGATATGGAAGAAGGGGAAAAGAAAGATTTTGTTCTAGAAACTCTTCTTAGAGAATTTGGGGGATTAGCAAGAGAGGCTAGAAAGGTTTTTGCTAAATTTAATATGCTAGGTTCTCATACTAATTTTGTTGGTCTCCTTGAAAAAATGGACATAGATAGAATAAGATACACTAATAATATTAATGATGGTGGGGAGATCAAAGCACCAATACCATGCGATGCAAACTCCTAGCTATGAATGATGCACTAGAAAATAACTATGCTTGGCTTGTTCCTGAAAATTTGTTCGATGAGAGTAGCAAGCCCAAGACTAATGAAAAGGGAGATGCTAAAACTTATGTATCCAATATACTATGCTTGGTTGAGAAAACTCCCAATACCCCTGGTTATAATGTTGATGCTTCTACTCTCGATGTTACTTGATTTGCACTTTCGCGCCTAGCCGAAAGGCGTTAAAGAAAAGCGCTTATGGGAGACAACCCATGTTTTTACTACAGCAATTTTTTGTTTTGTTGAGTCTTGGAAGTTGTTTACTACTGTAGCAACCTCTCCTTATCATGTTTTTGTGCCAAGTAAAGTTTCTATGTCAAAGTTGATGTTATATTTGGGATCGCTGCGCAGAAACATCATTGCTGTCTGTCACGAATTTGGGCACAGGCTTCTGTAGAAAATTCGAAAAAAATCTGCCAATTTACGAGCGTGATCCTCAGATATGTACGCAACTTTCATTAGTTTTGAGTTTTTCCATTTGAGCAAGTCTGGTGCCATTTTAAAATTCTTCTTTACGGACTGTTCTGTTTTTGACAGATTCTGCCTTTTATTTCGCATTGCCTCTTTTGCTATATTGGATTCATTTCTTTGATCCATTAATGTCCAGTAGCTTTATGCAATGTCCAGAAGTGTAAAGAATGTTTGTGTCACCTCTGAATGTGTGAATTATTAATTGTGCACTAACCCTCTAATGAGTTTGCTTGAAGTTTGGTGTGAAGGAAGTTTTCAAGGGTCAAGAGAGGAGAATGATATACTATGATCAAGAGGAGTGAAAGCTCTAAGCTTGGGGATGCCCCCGTGGTTCACCCCTGCATATTTTAAGAAGACTCAAGCGTCTAAGCTTGGGGATGCCCAAGGCATCCCCTTCTTCATCGACAACATCATCAGGTTCCTCCCCTGAAACTATATTTTTATTCAATCACATCTTATGTTCTTTACTTGGAGCGTCGGTTTGTTTTTGTTTTTGTTTTGTTTGAATAAAATGGATCCTAGCATTCACTTTGTGGGAGAGAGACACGCTCCGCTGTTGCATATGGACAAATATGTCCTTAGGCTTTACTCATAATGTTCAAGGCGAAGTTTCTTCTTCGTTAAATTGTTATATGGTTGGAATTGGAAAATGCTACATGTAGTAATTCTAAAATGTCTTGGATAATGTGATACTTGGCAATTGTTGTGCTCATGTTTAAGCTCTTGCATCATATGCTTTGCACCCATTAATGAAGAAATACATAGAGCTTGCTAAAATTTGATTTGCATATTTGGTCTCTCTAAGGTCTAGATAATATCTAGTATTGAGTTTTGAACAACAAGGAAGACGGTGTAGAGTCTTATAATGTTTACAATATGTCTTTTATGTGAGTTTTGCTGCACCGGTTCATCCTTGAGTTTGCTTCAAATAACCTTGCTAGCCTAAACCTTGTATCGAGAGGGAATACTTCTCATGCATCCAAAATCCTTGAGCCAACTACTATGCCATTTGTGTCCACCACACCTACCTACTACATGGTATTTCTCCGCCATTCCAAAGTAAATTGCTTGAGTGCTACCTTTAAAATTCCATCATTCACCTTTGCAATATATAGCTCATGGGACAAAATAGCCTTAAAAACTATTGTAGTATTGAATATGTACTTATGCACTTTATATTTTATTAAGTTGCTTGTTGTGCGATAACCATGCTTCTGGGGAACGCCATCAACTATTGTTGAATATCATGTGAGTTGCTATGCATGTCCGTCTTGTCCGAAGGATCTATCATTTTAGTGATTGGAGCATGCAAAATTGTTAGAGAAGAACATTGGGCCGCTAACTAAAGCCATGAATCATGGTTGAAGTTTCAGCTTTGGACATATATCCTCAATCTCATATGAGAATAATAATTGTTGCTACATGCTTATGCATTTAAGAGGAGTCCATTATCTGTTGTCCATGTTGTCCCGGTATGGATGTCTAAGTTGAGAATAATCAAAAGCGAGAAATCCAAAATGCGAGCATTCTCCTTAGACCTTTGTACGAGCGGCATGGAGGTACCCCTTTGTGACACTTGGTTGAAACATGGCATGCAAAGATCCGGTAGTCCAAGCTAAGTAGGACGAGGTGCGGGCACTATTAGTATACAATGCATGAGGCTTGCAACTTGTAAGATATAATTTACATAACTCATATGCTTTATTACTACCGTTGACAAAATTGTTTCATGTTTTCAAAATAAAAGCTCTAGCACAAATACAGACAATCGATGCTTTCCTCTTTGAAGGACCATTCTTTTACTTTTATTGTTGAGTCAGTTTACCTATCTCCTTCCACCTTAAGAAGCAAACACTTGTGTGAACTGTGCATTGATTCTTACATATTTGCTTATTGCACTTGTTATATTACTCTATGTTGACAATATCCATGAGATATACATGTTATAAGTTGAAAGCAACCGCTGAAACTTAATCTTCCTTTGTGTTGCTTCAACACCTTTACTTTGATTTATTGCTTTATGAGTTAACTCTTATGCAAGACTTATTGATGCTTGTCTTGAAGTACTATTCATGAAAAGTCTTTGCTTTATGATTCAGCTTGTTTACTCATGTCATTACCTTTGTTTTGATCGCTGCATTCATTACATATGTTTACAAATAGTATGATCAAGATTATGATGGCATGTCACTTCAGAAATTATCTTTGTTATCGTTTTACCCGCTCGGGACGAGCAGTAACTAAGCTTGGGGATGCTGATACGTCTCCAACGTATCGATAATTTCTTATGTTCCATGCTACTTTATTGATGATATCTACATGTTTTATGCACATTATATGTCATATTTATGCATTTTCTGGAACTAACCTATTAACAAGATGCCGAAGAGCCAGTTGCTGTTTTCTGTTGTTTTTGGTTTCAGAAATCCTAGTAAGGAAATATTCTCGGAATTGGACGAAATCTTCGCCCAGGGTCCTATTTTTGCACGAAGCTTCCAGAAGACCGAAGAGGGAAGGAAGTGGGGCCACGAGGCGCCGACACGATAGGGCGGCGCGGCCCGGCTCCCGGCCGCGCCGACCTAGGGTGTGGGGCCCTCGTGTGGCCCCCCACGTTGCCCTTTCGCCTACTTAAAGCCCCCGTCGCGAAACCCCCAGTACCGAGAGCCACGATACGGAAAACCTTCCGGAGACGCCACCGCCGCGAATCCCATCTCGGGGGATTCAGGAGATCGCCTCCGGCACCCTGCCGGAGAGGGGATTCATCTCCCGGAGGACTCTTCATCGCCATGATTGCCTCCGGAGTGATGAGTGAGTAGTTCACCCCTGGACCATGGGTCCATAGCAGTAGCTAGATGGTCGTCTTCTCCTTGTTGTGCTTCATTGTTGGATCTTGTGAGCTGCCTAACATGATCAAGATCATCTATCCGTAATTCTATATGTTGTGTTTGTCGGGATCCGATGGATAGAGAATACTATGTTATGGTGATTATCAATCTATTGTTTATGTGTTGTTTATGATCTTGCATGCTCTCCGTTATTAGTAGAGGCTCGGCCAAGTTTTTGCTCTTAACTCCAAGAGGGGGTATTTATGCTCGATAGTGGGTTCATGCCCGCATTGACACCGGGACGGTGACGAGAAAGTTCTAAGGTTGTGTTGTGCTTGTTGCCACTAGGGATAAAACATTGATGCTATGTCTAAGGATGTAGTTGTTGATTACATTACGCACCATACTTAATGCAATTGTCTCGTTGCTTAGCAACTTAATACTGAATGGGGTTCGGATGATAACTCTGAAGGTGGACTTTTTAGGCATAGATGCAGTTGGATGGCGGTCTATGTACTTTGTCGTAATGCCCAATTAAATCTCACTATATTTATCATATCATGTACATGCATTGTTATGCCATTCTCTATTTGTCAATTGCCCGACTGTAATTTGTTCACCCAACATGCTTTTATCTTATGGGAGAGACACCTCTAGTGAACTGTGGACCCCGGTCCTATTCTTTACATAGCATACAATCTACTGCAATTGTGTTTTACTATTTTCTTGCAAACAATCATTTTCCACTCGATACGCTTAATCCTTTGTTACAGCAAGCCGGTGAGATTGACAACCTCACTGTTTCGTTGGGGCAAAGTACTTTGGTTTTGTTGTGCAGGTTCCACGTTGGCGCCGGAATCCCTGTTGTTGCGCCGCATCACATTTCGCCACCATCAACCTTCAACGTGCTTCTTGGCTCCTACTGGTTCGATTAAACCTTGGTTTCTTTCTGAGGGAAAACTTGCCACTGTGCGCATCATACCTTCCTCTTGGGGTTCCCAACGGACGTGTACATTTACGCGCATCAGTCAACCCCGTAGAAGAAGTGTACCCTCAAGAACAATATAGGGCATCTTGGAGTATGTCCTATCCGGAAGATTTGGAATGCCACTATCATGATCACATGGCCTTCCATGCAAAGTCATTTTGGGTTGATCCCTCCAAGGCCAAGGAAGACAACATCAAGAGAAACCACAAAAGTAGGTTCACTAGCTTTGGTCCAAAGACAAGATCATGCTACAATTGTGATGACAAGCGCCACTTCATTGCCGAATGCCCCTATGAGAATAGAGACCTTCATAATGGAAGGCTCATTCCCAAGGACAAGAGCAAAGACACAAAGGGCAAATATTCAAAAGCCCCCAACAAGAAATTCTACAACAACAAGACCAAGAAGGGCAAGAGGCCTCCAAGAGTTGTGCTGGTGACTAGGGAAGAGTATTCTACCGATGAAGTTGAAAGCTCTAGTGATGATGAAGGAGAAAGCTCAAAGGAAGTGGCCGCCATTGTCACTACCAACATTTCCTCTTCATCTCTCTTTGAATCCCCCAATGAGAATCCTCATATCAAGAATGCACATTGCTTCATGGCGAAATCCTCCTTGGACACATCTATTGTGCTATCAACTCAAGAAGAATATACCTCCGGAGATGACGATGTTGATGATGAAGAAGATGCAACCTCTAATGGATTGGTCGCTCTTGCCTCCCTCTCCACTAACTCTTCATCACCAAGTGAATCCCCCAATGAGATCATCCATGTGGAGGAAGAAAGTTGTCTCATGGCCAAATCCTCCGAGGTATCATCTCCTAGCCCCTCTATGCCTAACATATCAAGTGATCTAGGGGTTGATGATGCTAGTCTAAAAGTGAAACAAGAAATGCTAGAGTTTGATGAATTCATTTTTAACCTACAAGGTAACAACAAAAAGCATGTTTCAAATCTCATGGCTCGTCTAGCTCAACAAAATGATACTCTTGAGAAAAAGGGTCAAATAGAGAGAGAAGACTATCTTGAAATCCATGCTCTTAAAAATGCTCTTGAGGAAAGTCAAGAAACTATAGCTTCTCTTGAGGAGAGGCTAGAAAATCTTGAAGAGCCTCAAGATGAAATAACAAGCTCACTAAAGCTAGAGATCATGCTACGGCTAAGACTAAATTGCTTAAAAAGGAAATGGCCCAATTTGGTGTTAATCATGAGAAACTTGTGAAGGATCTAGATGAACTAGACAAAGCTCACAAAGCTTTGAAGAGTGAATACACTCTCCTATCCATGTCAAATGAGCAACTTAAAATTAGGCTTGCTTCATATGATGTGCCTAGTTCCTCTACCCCTTCATGTGATCATGCAAATATTATTGAGGAAAATGCTAGGTTGATGGATGAACTTGCTAAGGCCTCCTCTCCCCAAAGTAAACTTTCTTTGGATGATCTTTTGAGTAAGCAAAGATCAAACAATGGGAAGGAGGGCCTAGGTTATAATGCCAAGGCAAAGAAGGCAAACAAGCAAAAAGCCAAGCCCGCACAAGAGAAGAAGAAAGCTATCACCAATGGTGAAGCTCCTAAGGGAAACACCATTAATAATGATGATGCGGGAAATGCTAACCCTAACTATGTTCTATTTAAAGATTATTATGGTGATGTTTATGCTAAATATGTTGGCCCATATGATGGTTATGTTGCTTGGTCTATTTGGGTCCCAAAGACCCTTGTTGCTAACAAAAGAGGACCCATTGAGAAATGGGTACCTAAATCCAAGAATTGATCTCATGTAGGACTATGCCGCCGGAGGTTCAAAATGGGTACTTGATAGTGGATGTACAAGTCATATGACCGGCGGCAAGAACCTCGTCAAGGAGTTGAGGCCCAATATACATGATATCACCGTCTCCTTTGGCGATAATTCTACATCCGAGGTATTGGGTTTTGGCAAGGTTGTGGTTGCACACAACATAACACTTGTGGATGTCATGCTTGTCAAAACCCTTGGTTACAATTTGCTTTCAGTTTCCGCCCTTGGCAAGATGGGTTTCGCCGTCTTTATTGATAATGATATTGTGGTCCTCTTGTGGAGCAAGACTCTAAAAGTCGCTTTCGTTGGGTATCGCGAACATAACTTGTATGTGGTGGACTTTTAGGGGACCACCACTTCAAGTGCGATGTACCTATTCGGAAAGGCGGATGTGGGTTGGTTGTGGCATCGCCGCTTAGCCCATGTCAACATGAGAACTTTGCAAAGTCTTCACAAGGGGAACCATATTGTGGGACTAATGGAAAATGTTTCTTTTGCCAAAGATCGTGTTTGTAGGGCTTGTGTTGAATGCAAAATGCATGACTCTCTGCATCCAAGCAAGACTATCATCTCTTCCAAGAGGATCTTGGAGCTCCTTCATGTGGATCTCTTTGGTTCCGTTACTCATGCAAGTCTTGGTGCGAAGAAACATTGCTTGGTGATTGTTGATGATTACTCAAGATACACTTAGGTCTACTTTCTCAAGACGAAAGATGAGACTCAACAAATATTCATTGACTTTGCTACCGAGGTGCAACGCCAACACAACCTCCTCATTATGGCAATAAGAAGTGACAACGGCTCCGAGTTCAAGAACTATACACTCAATGATTTTCTTAGTGATGAGGGGATTCGTCATCAATATTCCGCTGCTTACACCCCTCAACAAAATGGTGTTGCGGAGAGGAAGAACCGGACTCTTATGGATATAGCAAGATCTATGATGGCGGAGTATAAATCCCGCTATAACTTTTGGGCCGAAGCCATCTCCACCGCTTGCCACTTTTCTAACCGGCTCTATCTCCGCAAGGGATTGAACAAGACTCCATATGAAATACTCACCGGCAACAAGCCTAATATCTCATACTTCAAGGTGTTCGGTTGTAAGTGTTTCTACAAAATCAAAGGAGTTCGTTTGTCTAAATTCGCTCCTAAAGCTTTGGAGGGTATATTTGTTGGTTACGGTGCCGAATCTCACACTTGTAGAGTCTTTGATATAGCCTCCGGGATTATCATCGAATCTTGTAGTGTGAGGTTCGAAGAAAATGATGGCTCCCAAGTGGGGCAAGTTGATGTATGTGCAGGTGATGAAATACCTCAAGATGCCATAGTAAGAATGGGTGTGGGATTTTTCCGCCCCATTGAGGGACACGGTGTGGCGTCTCGGGAATAACTATGCTCTACCACGGTGGAGCCCTCATCCTCTCAACATCAACAAACCCCATCTCTTGAAGCTAATGATGCACCAACCCAAGAACAAGAAGAAAACCCTCCCTCTCATGTACAAGATCAAGGACAAGATCAATCAAGGATTCATGATGGCTCCGATGATTTTCCATTTGATGCTTGCACTTCACCAAATATTGTCCAAGATCAAGCACATAAGGTTGAGCATTCTCAAGAAATTGAGGAAGCTCCAATTGAAGGTCAAGACGGGGACCCAAATGATCAAGTTGATCAAGTGACACCTCCAAGGCCTAAAAGAACCAAGGAGGAGATCGAGGCCCGTCGTCTAGCAAGAAGAGAAAGGACCCTCGAAATTCGTGGACACACACATGACAAGGTCCTTGGTGATGTTCGAGCAAAGGTTTCCACAAGAAGGAAATTGGCTAACTTTAGCAATCATCATGCTTATATCTCCGTAGTGGAACCCAAGAAAGTTTTTGAAGCCCTTGAAGATTCGGATTGGGTGGAAGCCATGCACGAGGAACTCAACAACTTCAAGCGCAACAAAGTGTGGACCTTAGTAGAGAAGCCAAAGGAGTGCCGCAATGTTATAGGCACTAAATGGATATTCAAGAACAAGCAAGATGAGTTTGGAAATATTGTGAGGAACAAGGCAAGATTGGTGGCTCAAGGTTTCTCTCAAGTTGAAGGAATTGACTTTGGGGAGACCTATGCTCCCGTGGCTCGCCTTGAGTCCATCTGTATCCTTCTTGCTTATGCATCGCATCATAACTTTAAGTTACAACAAATGGATGTGAAAAGTGCATTTCTTAATGGTCCTTTGCATGAAGAGGTTTATGTTAAGCAACCCCGGGGTTTGAGGATCTCAACTTTCCTAACCATGTCTACAAGCTTGATAAAGCACTTTATGGTCTCAAACAAGCTCCTAGAGCTTGGTACGAGCACCTTAAAGAATTGTTGGTAGACCGTGGGTTTGATGTTGGGATAATCGATCCCACTCTTTTTACTAAGAGGGTTAATGGGGAGCTTTTCGTTTGCCAATTATATGTTGATGATATTATCTTTGGCTCTACTAACCAAGCTTTCAATGATGAATTTTCAAAGCTTATGACCGATAGGTTTGAGATGTCTATGATGGGAGAGATGAAGTTCTTCCTTGGTTTTGAGATCAAGCAATCGAGAGAAGGAACCTTCATCAATCAAGAAAAATATCTCCAAGACATGCTCAAGAGGTTCAAGATGACCGAGTTGAAGGGTGTAGCCACTCCTATGGTTACCAAATGTCATCTTGCACTTGATCCCAATGGTAAAGAGGTGGATCAAAAGGTATATCGCTCCATGATTGGATCCTTGCTTTACCTTTGTGCATCTAGACCTGGACATAGTGTTGAGTGTTGGTGTGTGTGCAAGGTATCAAGCATCTCCTAAAGAGAGTCACATGATGGCTCTCAAAAGAATCTTTCGATATTTGGTTGATACCCCAAGATATGGTATTTGGTACCCCAAAGGCTCAAGTTTTATTCTCAATGGATACACCGATGCGGATTGGGCGGGGGACAAGGATGATAGGAAATCAACTTCCGGGGCTTGCCAATTTCTTGGTAGGTCCTTGGTGTGTTGGTCTTCTAAGAAGCAAAATTGTATATCTCTCTCCACCGCCGAAGCCGAATATGTTGCCGCCGCAAGTGGATGCACTCAATTGTTATGGATGAGGCAAACCTTAATGGAATACGGTGTCATTTGTGACAAAGTGCCTCTATTATGTGACAATGAAAGTGCTATCAAGATTGCCTATAATCCGGTGCAACATTCAAGAACGAAGCATATTGAGATCCGGAATCATTTCATTAGGGATCATGTTGCCCGTGGTGATATTGAGCTTATCTATGTTCCTACCAAAGATCAACTTGCCGATATATTCACGAAACCTCTTGATGAAGCAAGGTTCTCTTATTTTAGGAATGAGCTAAATATCATTGATTCAAGGAGTATAGCTTGACCATCTTGCAAACACACCTTTGTCTCAAAACTTTATTTGGTTTAGATGTGGGCATGGAGATAGGGGGAGTGCGGTTTAAACTATTGAGCTATCACTCCCCCATAATGCCAACATTAAAAGAAATCATTCTCTTTATATCATATAATGATATGTGAGCTTCAATGATGAGTAGTGGTTTTGGGCCCAAGATATATCTTCGCGGTGCCATGCCATAACACTCATATATGGTGGCCTAGGCCACCACACTCGTCTTTGTGAAGAGTTGGAGTTATTTGGATCTTAATTGTTTTTATTTAACCTCTCCTTGTTTTTATGGGAAATCACTCATTTTTGGCCTTCATTTGCATTATTTGCAAAAATGAGTGATCATGTACCATCTCACAGTTTGGCGCATCTGTCCTAAGCCTATCTCATCTAAGCCATATCCTCTTCCATCTCCGAGTGCACCACATTCTCTGTCAAAAATCGTGTTCTGGCCCTGTTTCCAGTCCGACCGGAAGTTCCGGCCGTTCCGACCGGAAGTTCCGGCCTGATCCTTCTGGCCAGCACCTGTCTGCTGTCGCTGTTCCTGTTGGTGAAAATTTTGGGGGGCCGGAAGTTCCGGCTCCAACGAGCGGAACTTCCGCCCTTACGATTTTTTCTCTTATCTGTCCGGGGACGGGGAGGGGGCAGTTTCTGCCTCCCACTTCTCTCCATCCAAGATTTAGTTTCTCTCTCTCTCTCTCCCGTAAGGCGACTGCAGCTTCCTCCGGCCGGATCTCTCTTCTCCGGCGACCCCCACCGGATCGGCTCCGTGGATCGGCATCCCCTCCTTCTTCTCCTCCATGGCTCCCCCCGGTTTGTGCCCTCTCCCTCTCTATGTGTGGGTAGACCTCACTAGATGAACTATAGGGCATACTCTAGGCAAAGCTATGGTAGAACATCTCTAGATGCCTCTCCCTTACTAGATCTTGCTTAGGATGTTGTGGTAACGCGGTTCATCAAGCCATTGCCGCAGATCTGGTGAGAAACTGCAGCTGTTTTCGAACAGCCGGAAGTTCCGGCTCTGCACACCGGAACTTCCGCCCCGGGGCGGAACTTCCGCCGGTTCTCACCGGAACTTCCGGCCTGGCCTGTTTTCTGCTGTGTACTCAGTATTCTGTGCAGGCTCTAGTTCTTTGATCTCCTTGTCCTTGTGCACTCATGTATCACTCCTATCATCATATCTGTATCCCAGGTACTTCTAAGAAGAGGAACAAAGGTCATGTGAATGAGATTGAGGAAGAACTTCCGTGAAGAACATGCAGTATCTTGAGTACAAGGAGATCCGTGACTTGAACCCTTACCTCACTCCTCGGAACAATCGGGTTACGGATAAGCGCTTCCACAACAAGACTCAAGAAGAGATCTTCTATGAGGTGTATGTGCCATTCAAGAAGGGGGTAGCCCCTCAACATGCTATTGACACCGGCAAGATGGCCGCTTCAAGGTACTTTGCAGAAGCTTATGCGATGTGTGGTGAGTTTGGGCTCTATCCCATTATGGAGCTCACTAAGGATTATGATGTCGGGTTGATCCATCAATTCTATGCCACCGTCCACTTTGATTCAGATGAAGCTAAAACTTTCCGGTGGATGTCTCATGAAAGGCTCCTTGAGTCTAACTTGGAAAAGTTCGGAAGTGCCCTTGGATACCCTCGCCTCCCGGGCGTAGATGAAAATGGTTGGAGGTGCCATGATAGCTCTTTTTCTCAACCAAGGGAAGTCTTGGAGAACCTCTACATCAAAGGATGGGGTGTCCCGGGCAAGAGTGCGGATCTTCTCCCTACTTGGGACATTATGCTTAGAGTCTACCGGGAAACCATTGGACCAAAGGGTGGCAACCTTGATGAGTTGCATTTATATGAAGTCGACCTTATGGCGAACTCCTTTGCTAAGAAGGGCACCGGTGAGAAGCTTGATGTGATGGACTACATCTACAATGAGATGTGGTCATGTGTGATGGAGAAGAAGCTTCCCTCGTTTGCTCCGTACATTATGAAGCTCATTGAGGACACTTGGATTGATTCTTGTCAGACTTCCCTCATTCACTCTATTCCTCTCAACATCACAATGCATGAAGTGAAGGTTCTAAGGACCAAGCGCCACAACTCCCCCATAGAAGATGTTCCCCCCATGGATGAGAAGCCACATAGCTGGGCTTCTAAGCTTGCTCGCCGCATGAGACAGATTTTTTGCCTCACCGCTGCAGTCAACCACCGTCAGTATCAGCAGCATGCAGAAGCCAAGAAGTCTCGGGTTCGTCAGAAGAACATCATGAGGGCTCTTGCGGTGGAAGTGTCTCCTCCCGGATTCGAGGAGAATATCACTCTGAAGGCTGAGTGGGTTTCTCAGCATGGTGTTCCTCTTCCTCCGGATGGGCTTGAGATCGAGTCTCCTCCTCACACTCCACCCTACCCCGGCGCTCCATCGGATCTTCCTCCCGGCTGGGCTAACGCCGACCCTTGGGGCGTGTAGTTTATCCTATCCCTTTTTGGTGCCTTGGTGCCAAAGGGGGAGAGTGAGAACTTTTTAGGAAGGTTGCTCTCCGTTGGGTATTTGCATGGGGAAGTCACAAGCTCGTGTTGGCTTTGATTTTTATCGCTTGTGACTTCATTTATCCTTGTGGTGTCGTCATTTATCTATGTGGTCGAACTATGTTCTTAGTCTATTTGGCTTGTAAACTCTATCTATGTGTTTGGAACCTTATCTATGTGGATGGTATGTGGATGGTAAACTTCGTATGTGAGTCTTCCATGGTTATCTATGTGTGCATGATCTTCTTATCCATATGCTTATCACCATGTTATATTGCTAACCCATGGAAGACGGATGCAAGATTTAGGGGGAGCTTCGTATGTACCAATGCTCATATCTAGGGGGAGCTCCTCTATATCTTCCACATTGTTGGTTTACATTATTCATTCCTTGCAAATACTTGTGTTGTCATCAAACACCAAAAAGGGGGAGATTGAAAGAACATTTCCCGCCCTTTTGGGTTTTGCGTGTTTGATGTCAACACTAGTTATATATTTATGTGTGTTGATGTAGACAGGTAAAAGTTTTCGATAAACATATTCGATCGGTGAAATGGTATGGCAGTTCTGGAGTTCTGAAGGCCTTTTTGGTTATGGCGGAAGTTCCGGCCCCAGCAGGCGGAAGTTCCGCCCTGGTACTTCCTGCAGTAGCCCTTCAGCGCTGTTCTAATTGCAGGTTTTCATCTCTGGCCGGAAGTTCCGGTGAAGCTGGCCGGAAGTTCCGGTCAGCGGAACTTCCGCCCAACTTCCGGACACGTTCCGAAAGTCAGCACTTGTGGCGCAGTAACATCCAGTATGGTTTTTGGTCTTTTTCGGAACTTGGCCGGAACTTCCGGTCACCGGAAGTTCCGCCCCAATCTTTTCTGACAGGTTGCCTGACGAAGATTTTTCCTGGCGGAAGTTCCGGCTCTCTTGGCCGGTACTTCCGGTGCCAGCCGGAACTTCCGGCCCTCCTGGCCGGAACTTCCGGTGTTACGAGAAATGGTTCAAACGGTCAGATCTGAGAGCTCCAATCATATAAATAGTTCTCTCCTCCAAAGGGACAAGTTGCTCAATCATTGCAAGAAAAAACTGCCAAGCTTCACCACCATTAGAGCCACCTCAAGAACACAAGATTTGCAAGATCTCCTTCCTCCCCCAACCAAAGCTCTTGATCTTTGGAGATTCGAAGGAGAAGCCACCGATCTACATCCTCACCGAAGCGATTTTCATTTCCCCCTCATTTGTTTGAGGGATCTCATGCTAGTGTTCCTCTTTGGATCCCTATTTGATTTGTGTTGATTGATACGCGTAGATGCACACGTCCGTTGGGAACCCCAAGTGGAAGGTATGATGCGTATAGAAGCAAGTTTCCCTCAGTATGAAACCAAGGTTATCGAACCAGTAGGAGCCAAGAAGCACGTGAAGGTTGTTGGTGGAGGAATGTAGTGCGGCGCAACACCGGTGAAACCGGCGCCAACGTGGAACCCGCACAACACAATCAAAGTACTTTGCCCCAACGTAACGAGTGAGGTTGTCAATCTCACCGGCTTGTTGAAAACAAAGGATTAAGCGTATCGAGTGGAAGATGGTGTTTGTTTGCAAAGAATAGTAAAAACAGTAGAATGTATTCAGATGTAAAATAATGGACCGGGGTCCACAGTTCACTAGAGGTGTCTCTCCAATAAGATAACTAACATGCTGGGTGAACAAATTACAGGCGGGCAATTGACAAATAAAGATTCAATACATATCAATGATGATTACTATGTGATTTAATCAGGGCATTACGACAAAGTACATAGACCGCTATCCAAGCATGCATCTATGCCTAAATAATCCACCTTCGGGTTATCATCCGAACCCCTTCCGGTATTAAGTTGTAAACAACGAGATAATTGCATTAAGTATGGTGCGTAATGTAATCAACACAAATATCCTTAGATAAAGCATCAATGTTTTATCCCTAGTAGCAACAAGACATCCACAACCTTAGAACTTTCTCATCACTCGTCCCAAATTAAATGGAGGCATGAACCCACTATCGAGCATAATTACTCCCTCTTGGAGTTACAAGTATCAACTTGGCCGAGCCTCTACTAGCAACGGAGAGCATGCAAGAACATAAACAACACATATATGATAGATTGATAATCAACTTAACATAATATTCTATATTCATCGGATCCCGCCAAACACAACATGTAGCATTACAAATAGATGATCTTGATCATGTTAGGCAGCTCACAAGATCTATAACAATGATAGCACAAGCGGAGAAGACAACCATCTAGCTACTGCTATGGACCCATAGTCCAAGGATGAACTACTCACGCATCAATCCGGAGGCGGGCATGATGATGTAGAGCCCCTCCGGTGATGATTCCCCTCTCCGGCGGGGTGCCGGAGGCGATCTCCCGAATCCCCCGAGATGGGATTCGCGACGGCGGCGTCTCCGGAAGGTTTTCCGCATCGTGGCTCTCGGTACGTGGGGTTTCGCGACGAAGGCTATTTGTAGGCGGAAGGGTAGGTCGTGGGGCGACGCGAGGGCCCGGACAACGGGCCGCGCGGCCGGGGCCCGGGCCGCGCCGCCTCGGTGTCCGGCCACCTCGTGGCCCCACTTCGTCTCCCTTTCGGTCTTCTGGAAGCTTCGTGTAAAAATAGGCCCCTGGGCGTTGATTTCGTCCAATTCCGAGAATATTTCCTTACTAGGATTTCTGAAACCAAAAACAGCAGAAAACAGCAACTGGCACTTCGGCATCTTGTAATAGGTTAGTGCCGGAAAATGTATAATAATGCTGTAAAGTATGTATAAAACATTCAAGTATTGTAATAAAAGTAGCATGGAACATAAGAAATTATAGATACGTTTGAGATATAAGAAATTATAGATACGTTTGAGACGTATCAAGCATCCCCAAGCTTAGTTCCTACTCGTCCTCGAGTAGGTAAACGATAACACAAATAATTTCTGAAGTGACATGCTACCAACATAATCTTGATCAACATTATTGTAAAGCATATGAGATGAATGGAGTGATCCGAACAAAAGATTGCTAATAAAGATAATGACTAAACAAATGAATCATATAGCAAAACTTTTCATGAATAGTACTTTCAAGACAAGTATCAATAAGAGTTGCATAAGAGCTAACTCATAAGCAATAAATTCTAAGTAGAATGCATTGAAGCAACACAAAGGATGATTAAGTTTCAGCGAATGCTTTCAACTTGTAACACGTATATCTCATGGATATTTGTCAACATAGAGTAATATAACAAGTGCAATAAGTAAACATGTAAGAATCAATGCACACAGTTAACACAAGTGTTTGCTTCTGAGATAGAAAGAAGTGGGTAAACTGACTCAACAATAAAGTAAAAGAATGGCCCTTCGCAGAGGGAAGCATTGATTACTATTTTTGTGCTAGAGCTTTTGTTTTGAAAACATAGAAACAATTTTGTCAACGGTAGTAATAATTCATATGTGCTATGCATAATACTTCCTACAAGTTGCATGTCTCATGCATAGAGTACTAATAGTGCTCGCACCTTGTCCTACTTAGCTCGGAAACACGGATTATCATCACATGACATATGCTTCAACCAAGTGTCACAAAGGGGTAACTCTATGCCGCCTGTACAAGTGTCTAAGGAGAAAGCACGCATTGGATTTCTCGCTTTTGATTATTCTCAACTTAGACATCCATACCGGGACAACATAGACAACATATAATGGACTCCTCTTTTTAATGCTTAAGCATTCAACAATAGTTAATATTCTCATAAGAGATTGAGGTTGTATGTCCAAACTGAAACTTCCACCATGACACATGACTTTAGTTAGCGGCCCAATGTTCTTCTCTAACATATGCATACTCAAACCATTTGATCATGAAATCGCACTTACTTCGGACAAGACGAACATGCATAGCATCTCACATGATATCCAACAAAGATAAAGTTGATGGCGTCCCCGTGAAAACATGGTTACCGCTCAACAAGCAACTTATAAGAATTAAGACACACAACTACATATTCATCACCACAATAGTTTTTAAGCTATTTGTCCCATGAGCTATATATTGTAAAGGTAGAGGAATGAAATTTTAAAGGTAGCACTCAAGTAATTTACTTTGGAATGGCAGAAAAATACCACATAGTAGGTAGATATGGTGGACACAAATGGCATGGGTTTTGGCTCAAGGTGTTTGGATGCACGAGAAGCATTTCCTCTCAGTACAAGGTTTGGGCTAGCAAGGTTGTTTGAAGCAAACACAAGTATGAACAGGTACAACAAAACTCACACAAGAACATATTGCAAGCATTATAAGGCTCTACACTGTCTTCCTTGTTGTTCAAACACTTTACCCGAAAATATCTAAACTTAGAGAGACCAATCATGCAGACCAAATTAAACAAGCTCTACAGTAGTTCTTCATTAATAGATTAAACTACATGATGCAAGAGCTTAAACATGATCTAATGAGGGCTCAAACAATTTCCAAATTGCCAAACCATATGCAGCATTTTCCAATTCCAACCAAATAGCAATCTAACGAAGCAATTAGCTTTCGCCATGAACATTAAAGCACAATTAAGAACACAAGTGTTCCATATGAAAAAGCGGAGCGTAATATCTCCAATATAAGAATGGCGGGATCCAAATTTATTCAAAACAAAACAAAAATAAAAACAAATCGACGCTCCAAGTAAAGAACATAAGAATGTGACGGAATAAAAATATAGTTTCACTAGAAGTGACCTGATAATGTTGTTGATGAAGAAGGGGATGCCTTGGGCATCCCCAAGCTTAGATGCTTAAGTCTTCTTAAAATATTCAGGGATGAACCACCGGGGAATCCCCAAGCTTAGACCTTTCACTCTTCTTGATCATAGTATATCATCCTCTTCTCTTGACCCTTGAAAACTTCCTTCACACAAACTTCAAGCAAACTCATTAGAGGGTTAGTGCATAACCAAAAATTCACACATTCAGAGGTGACACAATCATTCGAAACACTTCTGGACATTGCACAAAGCTTCTGAAAGTTAATGGAACAAGTAAACTCATTCAACATAGCAAAAGCGGCAATGCGAAATAAAAGACAGAATCTGTCAAAAACAGAACAGTCCGTAAAGATGCATCTGGAAGGGGCACTTAACTTGCTCAAATGGAAAAACTCAAAACTAATGAAAGTTGCGTACATATCTGAGGATCATGCTCGTAAATTTGCAGATTTTTTAGATTTTTTTACAGAGACTTCTGCGAGAATTCGTGACAGACAGCAATGCTGTTTCTGCGCAGCGATCCCAAATATAACATCAACTTTAACATAAAAACTTTACTTGGCACAAAAACATGATAAGGAGAGGTTGCTACAGTAGTAAACAACTTTCAACACTCAACAATACAGTAACAAAATAAAACATGGGTTATCTCCCAAGAAGTGCTTTTCTTTAACGCCTTTCAGCTAGGCGCAGAAAGTGCAAATCAAGTAACATCAAAAGAAGAAGCATCAACATTCTTACCAGGGGTGTCAGGGGTTTCCTCAACAATACATGTTATCTTATCTACGTAAGTTTCAGATGCTCCCTTTTCATTACTCTTAGGCTTGCTATTCTCATCAAACAAATTTTCAGGAACAATCCAATCATAATTCTTTTCTAGTGCCTCGATCATTCCTACGAGCTTGCAAGGTATTGATGTCTTAATGTCCCCTCCATCATTAACATTATTAGTGTAATTTATCCTATCAATGTCCATCTTTTCAAGGATACTAGCAAAGTTGGTGTAAGAACCAAGCATTTTATATTTAGTAAAGACTTTTCTAGCCTCTCTTGCAACACCACCAAATTCTTTGAGAAGAGTTTCTAAGACAAAATCTTTCTTTTCTCCTTCCTCCATTTCAGAGAGTGTAAGAAACATATGCTGAATTATAGGATTAAGATTAACAAATTTAATTTCCAACATGTGTACTAGAGAAGCAACAACAATTTCATAAGTAGGAGCAAGTTCTACCAAGTGTCTATCTTCAAAATCTTCAGCTATACTAACATGAGTGAAAAAATCTTCTATATTATCTCTTCCAATTATAGACCCTCGGCCTACCGGTATGTCTTTTAGAGTGTACTTAGGAGGAAACATCACGAAATAAGCAAAAAGTAAACTAAACAAATAAAGTAAAGACAAGTAACTAATTTTTTTGTGTTTTGATATAGAGAACAAGATAGTAAATAAAGTAAAGCTAGCAACTAATTTTTTTGTGTTTTGTTTAAGTGCAGCAAACAAAGCAATAAATAAAATAAAGCAAGACAAAAACAAAGTAAAGAGATTGGAAGTGGAGACTCCCCTTGCAGCGTGTCTTGATCTCCCCGGCAACGGCGCCAGAAATTTAGCTTGATACGCGTAGATGCACACGTCCGTTGGGAACCCCAAGTGGAAGGTATGATGCGTATAGAAGAAAGTTTCCTCGCATGAAACCAAGGTTATCGAACCAAGTAGGGAGCCAAGAAGCACGTGAAGGTTGTTGGTGGAGGAATGTAGTGCGGCGCAACACCGCTGAAACCGGCACCAACGTGGAACCCGCACAACACAATCAAAGTACTTTGCCCCAACGTAACAGATGAGGTTGTCAATCTCACCGGCTTGTTGAAAACAAAGGATTAAGCGTATCGAGTGGAAGATGGTGTTTGTTTGCAAAGAATAGTAAAAACAAGTAGAATGTATTCAGATGTAAAAGAATGGACCGGGGTCCACAGCTCACTAGAGGTGTCTCTCCAATAAGATAACTAACATGCTCGGGTGAACAAATTACAGGCGGGCAATTGACAAATAAAGATTCAATACATATCAATGATGATTACTATGTGATTTAATCAGTGGTATTACGACAAAGTACATAGACCGCTATCCAAAGATGCATCTATGCCTAAATAATCCACCTTCGTAGTTATCATCCGAACCCCTTCCGGTATTAAGTTGTAAACAATAGATAATTGCATTAAGTATGGTGCGTAATATAATCAACACAAATATCCTTAGATAAAGCATCAATGTTTTATCCCTAGTAGCAACAACACATCCACAACCTTAGAACTTTCTCGTCACTCGTCCCGCATTAAATGGAGGCATGAACCCACTATCGAGCATAATTACTCCCTCTTGGAGTTACAAGTATCAACTTGGCCGTGAGCCTCTACTAGCAACGGAGAGCATGCAAGAACATAAACAACACATATATGATAGATTGATAATCAACTTAACATAATATTCTATATTCATCGGATCCCGCCAAACACAACATGTAGCATTACAAATAGATGATCTTGATCATGTTAGGCAGCTCACAAGATATATAACAATGATAGCACAAGCGGAGAAGACAACCATCTAGATACTGCTATGGACCCATAGTCCAAGGATGAACTACTCACGCATCAATCCGGAGGCGGGCATGATGATGTAGAGCCCCTCCGGTGATGATTCCCTCTCCGACAGGGTGCCGGAGGCGATCTCCTCGAATCCCCCGAGATGGGATTCGCGACGGCGGCGTCTCCGGAAGGTTTTCCGTATCGTGGCTCTCGGTACGTGGGGTTTCGCGACGAAGGCTATTTGTAGGCGGAAGGGTAGGTCGTGGGGCGACGCGAGGGCCCGAGACAACGGGCCGCGCGGCCGTGGCCTGGGCCGCGCCGCCTGGTGTCCGGCCACCTCGTGGCCCCACTTTGTCTCCCTTCGGTCTTCCGGAAGCTTCGTGTAAAAATAGGCCCCCGGGCGTTGATTTCGTCCAATTCCGAGAATATTTCCTTACTAGGATTTCTGAAACCAAAAACAGCGAAAACAAGAATCGGCACTTCGGCATCTTGTTAATAGGTTAGTGCCGGAAAATGTATAATAATGCTGTAAAGTATGTATAAAACGTTCAAGTATTGTAATAAAAGTAGCATGGAACATAAGAAATTATAGATACGTTTGAGACGTATCATTGATGTATTGTTGTTGATTGTTGTGTTGTTACAGATTTGGGAGCCTCCAATTCGGTTGTGGATGTGTGCCCCAAGAACCTTGTAAAGGCCCGGTTTCCGCCTCGAGGAAATCCCTTAGTGGAAGTGGGCTAGGCCTTCGTGGCGTTGCTCACGAGGAGATCCGAGTGAAGCCTTCGTGGCTGTTGGTTTGGCTTGCGTAGCAACCACACTCCTCCAAACGTAGACGTACCTTCTTGCAAAGGAAGGGAACTACGGGAATCATCTCTGTGTCATCGCGTGCTACACTTTCGGTTACCTCTATCCTATTCTATCTCCTATATATTGCGTAGCTATATCTTGCTTAGTGATAACCTTGTCATATAGGTAAATTCACTTAGTTGCATATCTAGAGAATTTACCTTTGTGCCAAGCCTAAATTGAAAAAGAACTAAAAATTGGTTAGCACCTATTCACCCCCCCTCTAGGTGCGGCATACGATCCTTTCAAAGGATTAGTTTGATATCTGTATGGTTAGGCCTTACAAACGGGTTGAACGATCCAGTAGTGTGTAAGGTACGGTTTGCTGATCCAAGAAGGGATGTTCCGGGAATCGACTCTGTGTTGGTTTTTAGGCCTACTCTAGGATCAGCTTTCTGTTATCTTTCGTATCTGCCAGGCTCAACTACGCGTAGGATGTTCCGGTTATACGGTGAAAACCCTAAACTGTCGTAGATTTATTTAGCTTAGTATTGATAAAGCAGGAAACCCATGTTATCGTAGATCCATTATGATCCATGGGTTAATCGGCTCTTTGAGCCGATTCACAGGGGAACCTGAGAGCCGATCGAGGCTCATTTAATGTTTACGTGTCTACCATGCAGGAAACTAATTGAAGCAATCCAACACCTTCCTGAGCAGTATAGGTCAGGTGGCACGCCCTTGCAATCACCGGGACGTGTGCTCGGAGCATTGCGGGCCATCGCCCGAGGGACCAGGGCCCACCAGCGATCCCGGGAGCCTCCCGGCTCTTCGTGTTGCTCGTCGCTGCTCGCCGGTGGGTTTTGGCCGGCAACACATTCTGGCACGCCCGGTGGGACACTCTACAACAACGGCGTCAACATCTGCAACTGAGATGGCAGACGCACCAGTCACATACGAAGAGCTCACTGGTGATCACAAGAAGAAATACGATGAGGTCAAAGCTCTTATCGAAGCCGATCTCATCGGCTCTTTTGAGAGGACTCGTTCACATGGCATCAGGTGGAAGGGATTCTCACCTGAAGGCGTCCTCGATGGGGTAGACCTGTCTCTCCCTTCAGAAGAACGCACCAGAGCTCTGCGCCAGGAAGTCAATTCCATGGTGGCTCGTTCTATGCACCGTCATTCTGAGAGCCTGGTGAACTCTTTGAAGTGCATTGCGGTTCGCGTGGTTCAGGAAATCATGAAGTATCAGTACTCTCTGTCAGGACCTGCTCTAGGGACTCACCAGGGAGAGATACCGTTCCAGACCAAACCGCCACTGCCATTCACACTTGCCGCTCCAGAGCAACAGGCTTCACCGGCATACGTCGTCTACAAGGTTGGAGGCGATTCTGGCGATTGCCAATTCCTGTATGAGCCGCCCAAAGAAATCCCACATGGATACGTGTGTACATACGTGCCTGACTGCAACAACTTCGCGCGCACAAACTAGATTGCAGCAGGAGGGATTTCTGGAGCAGGAATTTCTGGAGCAGATGCCGATAAACAGGCGTGGCTAGCTAAATATGCCACCGGAACGATTCATGAAAGTTCGGCCCCTGCAGCTCATACCATGGAACAAATCAGTACCATCTTGAGAGACCAATTTGGTATCCTGCCAAAGAGGAGAACAATCGGCTATTCCAAGCCGTACCCCAATGAATATGATTTGATTCCACTGCCACCCAAATATCGGCTCCCTGAGTTCTCAAAGTTTAGTGGATCAGAAGGGTCCAGCTCAATTGAGCATGTGAACCCATATTTGGCACAGTTGGGCATGATTTCAGCATCAGACCAGTTACGCGTGAGGTTTTTCACGCAATCTCTGACAGGACCAGCTTTTGGGTGGTACACCTCGTTGCCACCAGATTCAGTCCGGACGTGGAAGCAACTGGAAGAGCAGTTTCACGTGCAATATCACTCAGAAGCTACCGAGGCTGGCATTGCCGATCTGGCGCAGTACGAGCGAGCGGGGGAAACGGTGTCAGAGTACATTCTGCGCTTCAGGACTGTCGGGAACCGATGTTATTCGGCTCATTTGAATGAGAAAGAAGCAGTCGAGCTGGCAGCGTTGGGCCTCGCCGCGCCGCTCAAAGATCTGGCTTTCCAAGCGGAATACAATTCACTGGCGCACATGGTCCAGAAATTAACTTTGTATGAACAACGCCACCCAGAATTTGTACCAAGACAAGTTCGCCAAACGCCCGATAAGCCTGGTCGAGACTGAAGATGTTGAGGACTCTGAAGACCAGGAAGTAGCCGTAGCTGAATGGGCTCGGGGGGCAGTCCCTGTGTCCTGCAAATGGGTGAAACCACAAGGGCCTGCAAAAGGGTTCGACTTCGATATAAGCAAAGCTGAGCAGATATTCGATTTATTGCTTAAGGAGAAACAACTGAAGTTACCCGAAGGCCATAAAATCCCTACGGCGCAAGACATGAATGGGAGACCATACTGCAAGTGGCATCACTCGTTCACCCATGTCACCAATGACTGCAAAGAGTTGCGTCGGCAGATCCAGTTGGCGATAGAACAAGGCCGTTTGCTCCTCGGTCAATTTGCCATGAAAGTGGATACACATCCATTCCCTGGCGTCAACATGGTGGAACTTAATGACTCCACGAGGCATCAACCAGGTTTCTCATTCGAGGTTAACATGGTAGGGCCTATCCACCACCATGGCAACGACAAAGAAGAAATCGGTCACTCCCGTGGCAAAGAAAAAGAGGAGGCCGGCCCACGCGACCGGCCCGGACGTGATGAAAAGAGGTACTTGACCGAAGAACAAGTGAGGAGCGTGCGGTATCAACGACCACTCTCTGCGCACCTCCTTAACAAATATGAGCATCAGTACGACCGACGTCGGAGGTACGATATGGATGATGAAAGATATCGTCGGTCTGATGCAGACAACAGAAAATATCGTCGATATGATAGAGACGACGAAGGTTATGAGCGCCGCGCTAAGGGGAAGTCAAGAGAGCGGGAAGATATGGACAGGCACTGGGATTGTCCTTTCTTCCAGCATTGCTGGGATTCGGGAATGAGCCGATTGCCCACAATCGACAACTGCCCGGAGTGCAGACAACAGAAGAAGGGCACCAACGAGGTTTCAGTGTTCAGGCATCTAGGACCTCTCCCATCTCGGAACAGACAAGCTGAGTCATCTCAAGGGGAAGATTTTGAGGAGTCAGAAGATGAAGAAGAAGATAGATACCACCGGCCAAGGTGGTGCCCCGATGGACTCAGTCACTCCCAAAAGCGTAGGGTTCAGCGGCTACGTAACTTGGAAGAAGCCGAGGCGCAGTACTTGTACACGTTGAGGAAAGCTCGGCCCGATCTGGCCGTGAAAATTCAGCAAACGTTGGAGACGGAGATGCGTCCACAGAAGAAAGTGTGGCGCCCAAAACAAACGAAAGCCGATGCGAAGGCATCGGCTGGCACGAACATGGTGTTCATACTTCCGTCAGAGTTTTGTGCTCCAAGAACCGAAGAAGTGCCAGTAGCTCAGTTTGACTGCGACCCGCGGCCAGCAATCTTTACAAAGCCACGAGAGAGGAGCTACAGACATTTGAAGACCCTGTACCTAAAAGGTTACATCAACGGGCAGCCTGTCGGCAAGATGTTGGTCGACACGGGAGCTGCAGTCAATATAATGCCATACTCCATGCTACGGCGTTTGGGACGCTCTACTGAAGATCTGATCAAAACCAACGTCACACTGAGCGATTTCAACGGCCAAGCATCAGAAGCGCAAGGCGTTCTGAACGTGGACCTAACCGTGGGCCGTAAAACCATCCCTACGTCATTCTTCATTGTCGACAGCAAAAGCACCTACGCTGTCTTGCTAGGGAGGGATTGGATTCACGCCAACTGCTGCATTCCATCCACAATGCACCAATGCCTGATACAGTGGGATGGAGATGAAGTGGAGGTCGTTCATGCAGATGACTCGATCGAGATCTCAATAGCTGGCATGAATATTTGGGACGCAGTTGATCAAGAGCCGATCTCTGGAGTCAGTTTGGACGGCTGTGAGCACATCGAGGCTTCGAAAAACGGGGTGAGGTTGGTCTTATCCACCGGCCTGACAGAGTAGCAAGACCAAAGTCAATCGACGTACGTGGCAAGGCCGATCCCAGCGATCGGCCCCAAAAATAAAAACCAATGATCTCACCTCAAGCATGTCACGTAGTCGTAGAGCACAAATAAGTTGTAAACCTTCATTGTGCAATGCAATTGAAAAGGAGGCCGATTCCGGTAATCGGCCAAAATTATCCTTACCATACGTTTTGCCTGTGTTCAGCATCGATCTAGCAGGCGACGGAAAGCTAGGATATGGGTTTACATCGGCTGATGAGCTAGAAGAGATCGATATTGGTCCTGGGGATAAGCCACGACCAACATTTATCAGCAAAAAGTTAGATCCGCATCTGAGGGGCCCAATGATAGCTTTGTTAAAGGAATACCCAGATTGTTTTGCCTGGGATTACACCGAGATGCCCGGGTTAGACAGGAGCATCATTGAGCATCGACTCCCTCTGAAGAAAGGATTTCGGCCGTTCCAGCAGAGAGCACGACATATGAAGGCCGAAATTTTGGAAGAAGTCAAGAAAGAGATCGAGAAAATGTTAAACGCGGGGTTCATCAGGCAATGCAGGTATGCTGAATGGATTTCTAATGTCGTACCTGTGGAGAAAAAGGATGGCCGATGGCGCGTCGCCATAGATTTTCGGAATCTCAATAGTGCCACTCCAAAGGATGAGTATCCAATGCCAGTAGAAGAGACATTGATCAATGCGGCTGCTGGTCATAAGGTTTTAAGTTTCATGGATGGCAATGCCGGTTATAACCAAATTTTCATGGCTCCAGAAGATATACACAAGACCGCATTCAGAGTACCAGGATCGGTGGGCTTGTTTGAATATGTAGTCATGACATTTGGACTGAAAAATGCCGGCGCAACATACCAAAGGGCCATGAATTACATCTTTCATGATCTGATCGACAAGTTGGTGGAGATTTACATCGATGACGTGGCAGTCAAGTCTGTCTCAGTGGAAGGACACTCGGAGGATCTGCGACACGTCTTGGATCGAACTAGAAAGTTCGGGCTATGAATGAATCCAAAGAAGTGTGCTTTTGGTGTAACGACCGGTCAATTCTTGGGTTTCTTGGTTCATGAACGCGGAATTGAGATCGGCCTGAAAAGTCAGGAGGCAGTGCGAACGATGAAGCCACCTACCACGAAGAGGGAACTCCAGCGCCCCATCGGCAAGATCAACCTCGTCAGAAGGTTTATCTCCAACCTGTCAGGACGAATTGAGCCGTTCATGGGATTGGTAAAAATTAAGTCCGATGATGAGTTCCACTGGGGGGCAGAACAACAGCGAGCGTTTGACGAGATTAAAGAATATCTAACGAAGCCACCTGTGTTGGTGCCACCCCAGCAAGATAGGCCATTCTACATTTACTTATCAGTAGCTGACACTTCCATTTCCTCAGTGGTGGTGCAAGTTTATGATGGCCTGGAGAGAGTCGTTTTCTACCTCAGTAGAAGGATGTTGGATGCAGAAACTAGGTACCCTGAGATCGAGAAGTTGTGCCTCTGCCTATTTTTTACCTGCACCAAGCTTCACCACATCTTGCTGACTGCAGAGATTATCGTCATCTGCAAATCAGATGTCATCAAACATATGCTGTCGGCTCCTGTGTTGAAAGGCCGACTCGGTAAATGGATGTTTGCATTATTGGAATTTGATATCCGGTATCAGCCTGCGAAAGCAGTCAAGGGACAAGCATTGGCCGATCTTATTGCTGAACAAATCAACACTGATATAGAAGCACTGTCTGTGCGGGCATGGGCCATGTTTTTCGATGGTTTGTGATGGTGGCTGCGGCATCGGCATTCTAATCGTGTCGCCCCGGGGGGCAACATATTCCTTCTCCATCAGGTTACTTACCCCTTGCACCAACAATGTTGCTGAGTATGAAGCCATATGCAAGGGACTGGAGTTGCTCTTGGAAGCCGGGGCAGAGGAAGTGGAACTTTTTGGAGACTCCAAATTGGTGATTTCCCAACTCACGGAGGAATACAAATGTGAGAGCGAGTCGCTCTTCCCATTATGGATGCAATGCCGTGAGCTGATGGCACAATTTAAGTATATAAACTTCAATTGGATCCCGAGGTCTCAAAATACTGAAGCAAACGATCTCGCGCAGATGGCGTCAGGTTATAAGGACGTAGCGGATGGAGCCGACATTCAGGTACATGCCCTGGAACCGGATGATTGGAGAGCCGATATCTTCAATTACTTGAAAGATTCGGCTCGGGGGGCACCTAAACGGATAAGATACAAGGCCATGAAGTATGTCCTTATTGGAGATGACATGTTCTATAGGACTTTGGAAGGATTACTTCTCAAATGTTTGGGACCAGCCGAGTCGAATCGGCTCTTACACGAGGTACATGAAGGTGCCTGTGGAACTCACCAATCGGCTCATAAGATGAAATGGCTAATCAGGCGATCAGGGTTTTATTGGCCCACCATGCTTGAGGACTGTTTTAATTACTACAAAGGGTGTCAAGCATGTCAGAAGTTTGGGAGCATTCAGATGGTACCTGCATCAGCAATGAACCCCATCATCAAGTCGTGGCCGTTTCGAGGGTGGGCATGGATATGATCGGCAAAATCAATCCTCCATCGAGCAAAGGCCATGCGTGGGTGCTGGCTATTACAGATTATTTCACGAAATGGGTGGAGGCTGTCCCTATGAAGTCAGTGGCATCGAAAGATGTTATCAGTTTTGTGAAAGAACATGTCATTGATGTCTACGGGTGCTTCTATTCTTGTAGACAGTGTTGGGCCTCCAAGAGCAGAGGTTTGTAGAACAGCAGCAAGTTTCCCTTAAGTGGATCACCCAAGGTTTATCGAACTCAGGGAGGAAGAGGTCAAAGATATCCCTCTCATGCAACCCCGCAACCACAAAGCAAGAAGTCTCTTGTGTCCCCAACACACCTAATAGGTGCACTAGTTCGGCGAAGAGATAGTGAAATACAAGTGGTATGAATGAATATGAGCGAGTAGTACGGCGCCGGAAAATAGCTTATCGAGCGTGCGGTTGATGGTAGTAATATTGCGGGAAGTAAACATGCAGTAGTAACGCAGCAGTAGTAACGCAGTAAAACAGTAACAAGCAGTGATAGCAGTATTTAGGAACAAGGCCTAGGGATTAGACTTTCACTAGTGGACACTCTCAACATTGATCACATAATAAATAAGTTCTCTTTCCTTTGTGCTACATATACTCTTGTTGGATGATGAACACCACTAATTGTGTAGGATTACACGAACCCTCAATGCCGGAGTTAACAAGCTCCACAACATTCGATATTCATATTTAGGTAACCTTAGAGTATAATAGATCTTTGCAAAATACACCAAGTACTAACATAGCATGCACTACTCGTCACCATCACACTACGAAGGAGGCATAGATCACATCAATACTATCATAATGACAATTAACTCCACAATCTACAAGAGATCATGATCATAATCTACGACAAGAACTACACGATGCACACACCTGTCACCATTACACCATGCGGGAGGAATAGACTACTTTAATAACATCACATGAGTAGCACATAGATAAATAGTGATACAAAACACATTGCAATCATAAAGGGATATAAATAAGCACTTCACTACGCCATTCATAACGGTGAATAAGTATTCGTGAAATATAGCCTAAGAGACCCACACGGTGCACACACTGTCACCTTTACACACGTGGGACAAGGAGTCTCCTGGAGATCACATAAGTAAAACTCACTTGACTAGCATAATGACATATAGATTACAAGCATCATCATATGAATCTCAATCATGTAAGGCAGCTCATGAGATTATTGTATTGAAGTACATAAGAGAGAGATGAACCACATAGCTACCGGTACAGCCCCGAGCCTCGATGGAGAACTACTCCCTCCTCATGGGAGCAGCAGCGTTGATGAAGATGGCGGTGGAGATGGCAGCGGTGTCGATGGAGAAGCCTTCCGGGGGCACTTCCCCGCTCCGGCAGGGTGCCGGAACGGAGACTCCTGTCCCCCAGATCTTGGCTTCGCGATGGCGGCGGCTCTGGAAGGTTTCGCGTACCGTGGCTTCCTCTGTAAGGGTTTTCGATGCAGGGGCTTTATATAGGCGAAAGGGCAGCCTCGGAGGGGCACCAAGGTGCCCTCACCACCAGGTGGCGCGGCCAGGCCCTGGCCCGCGCCCAGGTGTGGTGTGGGGCCCCCCGGCCCATCTCCGGCCCCTCTTCGGTGATCCGGAAGCTTCCGGGAAAAATAGGAACCCGGGCGGTGATTTCGTCCGATTCCGAGAATATTTCGTTACTAGGATTTCCGAAACCAAAAACAGCAGAAAACAAGAATCTGGCTCTTCGGCATCTTGTTAATAGGTTAGTTCCGAGAAAATGCATAAATATGACATATAATGTGCATAAAACATGTAGGTATCATCAATAAAGTAGCATGGAACATAAGAAATTATCGATACGTTGGAGACGTATCAGCATCCCCAAGCTTAGTTACGCTCGTCCCGAGCGATGTAAAACGATAACAAAGATAATTTCTGAAGTGACATGCCATTATAATCTTGATCATACTATTTGTAAACATATGTAATGAATGCAGCGATCAAAACAAAGTTAATGACATGAGTAAACAAGTGAATCATATAGCAAAGACTTTTCATGAATAGTACTTCAAGACAAGCATCAATAAGTCTTGCATAAGAGTTAACTCATAAAGCAATAAATCAAAGTAAAGGTGTTGAAGCAACACAAAGGAAGATTAAGTTTCAGCGGTTGCTTTCAACTTATAACATGTATATCTCATGGATAATTGTCAACATAGAGTAATATAACAAGTGCAATTAGCAAATATGTAAGAATCAATGCATAGTTCACACAAGTGTTTGCTTCTTAAGGTGGAAGGAGATAGGTAAACTGACTCAACAATAAAAGTAAAAGAATGGTCCTTCAAAGAGGAAAGCATCGATTGTTGTATTTGTGCTAGAGCTTTTATTTTGAAAACATGAAACAATTTTGTCAACGGTAGTAATAAAGCATATGAGTTATGTAAATTATATCTTACAAGTTGCAAGCCTCATGCATTGTATACTAATAGTGCCCGCACCTCGTCCTACTTAGCTTGGACTACCGGATCTTTGCATGCCATGTTTCAACCAAGTGTCACAAAGGGGTACCTCCATGCCGCCTGTACAAAGGTCTAAGGAGAATGCTCGCATTTTGGATTTCTCGCTTTTGATTATTCTCAACTTAGACATCCATACCGGGACAACATGGACAACAGATAATGGACTCCTCGTAAATGCATAAGCATGTAGCAACAATTATTATTCTCATATGAGATTGAGGATATATGTCCAAAACTGAAACTTCAACCATGATTCATGGCTTTAGTTAGCGGCCCAATATTCTTCTCTAACAATTTTGCATGCTCCAATCACTAAAATGATAGATCCTTCAGACAAGACGGACATGCATAGCAACTCACATGATATTCAACAATAGTTGATGGCGTTCCCCAGAAGCATGGTTATCACACAACAAGCAACTTAATAAAATATAAAGTGCATAAGTACATATTCAATACTACGATAGTTTTTAAGGCTATTTTGTCCCATGAGCTATATATTGCAAAGGTGAATGGTGGAATTTTAAAGGTAGCACTCAAGCAATTTACTTTGGAATGGCGGAGAAATACCATGTAGTAGGTAGGTATGGTGGACACAAATGGCATAGTAGTTGGCTCAAGGATTTTGGATGCATGAGAAGTATTCCCTCTCGATACAAGGTTTAGGCTAGCAAGGTTATTTGAAGCAAACTCAAGGATGAACCGGTGCAGCAAAACTCACATAAAAGACATATTGTAAACATTATAAGACTCTACACCGTCTTCCTTGTTGTTCAGAACTCAATACTAGATATTATCTAGACCTTAGAGAGACCAAATATGCAAATCAAATTTTAGCAAGCTCTATGTATTTCTTCATTAATGGGTGCAAAGCATATGATGCAAGAGCTTAAACATGAGCACAACAATTGCCAAGTATCACATTATCCAAGACATTTTAGAATTACTACATGTAGCATTTTCCAATTCCAACCATATAACAATTTAACGAAGAAGAAACTTCGCCTTGAACATTATGAGTAAAGCCTAAGGACATATTTGTCCATATGCAACAGCGGAGCGTGTCTCTCTCCCACAAAGTGAATGCTAGGATCCATTTTATTCAAACAAAACAAAAACAAAAACAAACCGACGCTCCAAGTAAAGAACACAAGATGTGACTGAATAAAAATATAGTTTCGGGGGAGGAACCCGATGATTTTGTCGATGAAGAAGGGGATGCCTTGGGCATCCCCAAGCTTAGACGCTTGAGTCTTCTTAAAATATGCAGGGGTGAACCACGGAGGCATCCCCAAGCTTAGAGCTTTCACTCCTCTTGATCATAGTATATCATTCTCCTCTCTTGACCCTTGAAACCTTCCTTCACACCAAACTTCAAGCAAACTCATTAGAGGGTTAGTGCACAATTAATAATTCACACATTCAGAGGTGACACAAACATTCTTTACACTTCTGGACATTGCATAAAGCTACTGGACATTAATGGATCAAAGAAATGAATCCAATATAGCAAAAGAGGCAATGCGAAATAAAAGGCAGAATCTGTCAAAAACAGAACAGTCCGTAAAGACGAATTTTAAAATGGCACCAGACTTGCTCAAATGGAAAAACTCAAAACTAATGAAAGTTGCGTACATATCTGTGGATCACGCTCGTAAATTGGCAGATTTTTTCGAATTTTCTACAGAAGCCTGTGCCCAGATTCGTGACAGACAGCAATGCTGTTTCTGCGCAGCGATCCCAAATATAACATCAACTTTGACATAGAAACTTTACTTGGCACAAAAACATGATAAGGAGAGGTTGCTACAGTAGTAAACAACTTCCAAGACTCAACAAAACAAAAAATTGCTGTAGTAAAAACATGGGTTGTCTCCCATAAGCGCTTTTCTTTAACGCCTTTCGGCTAGGCGCGAAAGTGCAAATCAAGTAACATCGAGAGTAGAAGCATCAACATTATAACCAGGGGTATTGGGAGTTTTCTCAACCAAGCATAGTATATTGGATACATAAGTTTTAGCATCTCCCTTTTCATTAGTCTTGGGCTTGCTACTCTCATCGAACAAATTTTCAGGAACAAGCCAAGCATAGTTATTTTCTAGTGCATCATTCATAGCTAGGAGTTTGCATGGTATTGGTGCTTTGATCTCCCCACCATCATTAATATTATTAGTGTATCTTATTCTATCTATGTCCATTTTTTCAAGGAGACCAACAAAATTAGTATGAGAATCTAGCATATTAAATTTAGCAAAAACCTTTCTAGCCTCTCTTGCTAATCCCCCAAATTCTCTAAGAAGAGTTTCTAGAACAAAATCTTTTTTTCCCCTTCTTCCATATCACCGAGTGTAAGAAACATGTGTTGGATTATAGGATTGAGATTAAAAAATTTAGTTTCCAACATGCGAACTAAAGCAGCAGCAATTTCATAGGTAGGTGCAAGTTCTACCAAGTGTCTATCTTCAAAATCTTCAGTAATACTAACATGATTGAAAAATTCTTCTATATTATTTCTCCCAACTATGGACCCACGTCCTACCGGTATGTCTTTTGTGGTAAAATTAAAAGGAAACATGATGCAATAAGCAAGAAGTAAACTAGGCAAACAAAGTAAAGACAAGTAACTAATTTTTTTGTGTTTTTAATATAGAGAGCAAGACAGTAAATAAAGTAAAACTAGCAACTAATTTTTTTGTGTTTTGTTTAGGTGCAGCAAACAAAGTAGTACATAAAATAAAGCAAGACAAAAACAAAGTAAAGAGATTGAGAAGTGGAGACTCCCCTTGCAGCGTGTCTTGATCTCCCCGGCAACGGCGCCAGAAAAGTGCTTGATGTCTACGGGTGCTTCTATTATTGTAGACAGTGTTGGGTCTCCAAGAGCAGAGGTTTGTAGAACAGCAGCAAGTTTCCCTTAAGTGGATCACCCAAGGTTTATCGAACTCAGGGAGGAAGAGGTCAAAGATATCCCTCTCATGCAACCCTGCAACCACAAAGCAAGAAGTCTCTTGTGTCCCCAACACACCTAATAGGTGCACTAGTTCGGTGAAGAGATAGTGAAATACAAGTGGTATGAATGAATATGAGCAGAGTAGTACGGCGCCGGAAAATAGCTTGCTGGCGTGCGGTTGATGGTAGTAATATTGCGGGAAGTAAACATGCAGTAGTAACGCTAGTAGTAGTAACGCGATAGAAACGAGTAACAAGCAGTGATAGCAGTATTTAGGAACAAGGCCTAGGGATTAGACTTTCACTAGTGGACACTCTCAATATTGATCACATAATAAATAAGTTCTCTTTCCTTTGTGCTACATATACTCTTGTTGGATGATGAACACCACTAATTGTGTAGGATTACACGAACCCTCAATGCCGGAGTTAACAAGCTCCACAACATTCGATATTCATATTTAGGTAACCTTAGAGTATAATAGATCTTTGCAAAATACACCAAGTACTAACATAGCATGCACACTCGTCACCATCACACTACGAAGGAGGCATAGATCACATCAATACTATCATAATGACAATTAACTCCACAATCTACAAGAGATCATGATCATAATCTACGACAAGAACTACACGATGCACACACTCGTCACCATTACACCATGCGGGAGGAATAGACTACTTTAATAACATCACATGAGTAGCACATAGATAAATAGTGATACAAAACACATTGCAATCATAAAGGGATATAAATAAGCACTTCACTACGCCATTCATAACGGTGAATAAGTATTCGTGAAATATAGCCTAAGAGACCCACACGGTGCACACACTTGTCACCTTTACACACGTGGGACAAGGAGTCTCCAGGAGATCACATAAGTAAAACTCACTTGACTAGCATAATGACATCTAGATTACAAGCATCATCATATGAATCTCAATCATGTAAGGCAGCTCATGAGATTATTGTATTGAAGTACATAAGAGAGAGATGAACCACATAGCTACCGGTACAGCCCCGAGCCTCGATGGAGAACTACTCCCTCCTCATGGGAGCAGCAGCGTTGATGAAGATGGCGGTGGAGATGGCAGCGGTGTCGATGGAGAAGCCTTCCGGGGGCACTTCCCCGCTCCGGCAGGGTGCCGGAACGGAGACTCCTGTCCCCCGGATCTTGGCTTCGCGATGGCGGCGGCTCCGGAAGGTTTCGCGTACCGTGGCTTCCTCCGTAAGGGTTTTCGATGCGGGGGCTTTATATAGGCGAAAGGGCAGCCTCGGAGGGGCACCGGGGTGCCCTCACCACCGAGTGGCGCGGCCGGGCCCGGCTCGCGCCCGGGTGTGGTGTGGGCCCCCCGGCCCATCTCCGGCCCCTCTTCGGTGATCCGGAAGCTTCCGGGAAAAATAGGAACACTGGGCGGTGATTTCGTCCGATTCCGAGAATATTTCGTTACTAGGATTTACGAAACCAAAAACAGCGAGAAAACGACAGCTGGCTCTTCGGCATCTTGTTAATAGGTTACTTCCAGAAAATGCATAAATATGACATATAATGTGCATAAAACATGTAGGTATCATCAATAAAGTAGCATGGAACATAAGAAATTATCGATACGTTGGAGACGTATCAGTCATTCATAGATTCGGGATTCCCCAGACTATCACGACCGATGGAGGTTCGGTTTTCGTTTCTCACGAGTTCAGAGAGTTCTGCGAGGGCATGGGAATTAAGTTGATCCGATCGTCTCCATATTACGCTCAAGCAAATGGACAAGCTGAAGCGTCCAACAAGAGCCTTATCAAGCTGATTGAGAGAAAGATCGACGAGTATCCTAGACGTTGGCACGAGGTATTGTCAGAAGCTTTGTGGGCTTACCATATGTCATGTCATGGAGCGATCAAAACCTCGCCATATCATCTGGTCTATGGACAAGAAGCTGTACTACCCTGGGAAATCACGGCTGGATCGAGACGTGTTGCGTTTCAGAATGATTTAACAACTGAAAAATATGCAGCCCTGATGAGTGATAGCATTGAGGATGTGACGGAGCTCAGGCTGTGGTTGCTTGAGAAGATTAAGGAGAACAAAGCTAAGGTAGCTCGTGCATATGATAAGAAGGTGAGACCGAAGGAGTTCCACGTTGGTGACCTGGTATGGGAAGCTGTATTGCCATTGAGAACTAAGGATGCAGTATATGGTAAATGGTCTCCAAATTGGCACGGGCCGTACAGAGTCGACCAAGTTTTAAAGGGTAATGCATACATGCTTGAGCAGTTGGACGGTGTGAAATTCCCAGTGGCTGTCAATGGCCAGCATCTCAAGAAGTATTTCCCAAGTATGTGGGATGATGGACAGTGAAATATGGGGGCCGATTCATGAAATCGGCCAGTAAAATTTTTTTTTTGGGAAACAGCCGATGCACAGACATCGACTTTAGAATAAAACAGCCGATGCGCAACCATCGACTATAGAGGTACAAAGTATTATGATCAGGTATCAAGTTATCGTCTGAATTTGAGGAATGTTTGCTTGAACCTGTTTGATTTGGTAATTTGAGTTTGGCCTTGTTGACATTTGACGGTGAAAGGCCGGTGCTTTGCTATCGGTTTTTTGGTGCGACAATCGGGAGAATCAGCTTTGACAATCGGAAGATTGGAATTGAACAATCGGAAGATCAAATTAGAGGAACATTCTTCATTGATTAAAAGAGGAATTTTACAATAAGAGCTGATTGCTCTCAAAGGATGATGGTGCCTATTGCACTACTACTAGCCCTACACTACTCCCTAATCTAAGGGCCGTCGCTGCCCTCGTCGTCGTCGTCCTCGCCGCTGTCGGCGCTGCTGCCGGCGACGTCCTCGTCGCTGCTGCTGATGAAGCCGCCGGCAGGGGCTTCACCCTCCTCGTCATCGTCGTCGTCATCCGACCCGGCGCGGAAGCGCTTGGCCGATGGGTACTCCTCGGAGGAGGAGTCCTCCTCCGCCTCCTCTTCCTCCTCGTCGGAGGAGAGGTCCGCCTCCCATGAGAAGAGGTCGTCGTCGCTCGCCGCCTCCAGCTCCCCGTCGACGAGGAACTGGAGGTATTCTTCCCCGTCGGTTAGGGGCTCGTCGCCCTCCGACTCGATGGAGGAGTCCCAATCCCTCGCGTCCCAATACTCGGGGGCGAGGGCCTCATAGATCGCCGTCAGGTTGACCTCCGGCTCTAGCTCGCTGGAGGAGGAGGAGTGGAAGGAAAGGCTGGTAGAGGTAGAGGAAGAAGAGGAAGCCATGACTGCAGAGAAGGGGTTTTTTTGCCGATGGCTAGTGCGGAACAGGGGAATGAGGAAGCGAACTGCCCGGATGAGTTTAAATAAAGGGTATATAGTGAAAGATGATTAAATGTTGTGGCAGTTTCGAGGATGCGTTGCCAAAACTGTCAAATCGTGCTATACGGAGAAGTTGAGAAGGCAAGGCATCATGATGAAAGGGCACTGCAGCGGTTCGGCTCTGCAACGCGGTTTTGCTCTGTTATGTCAAATCATGGTGAAGGAAAACAGAGTGGTTTTGAAATTATTATTGCCAAAACCAGGGGGCATGTGTTATCACCAGATTTTGGCCAAATCAGGAGATGGGCCGCGATGGAGATGGGCTTGAAGGATATACACATAATGTGTTTCTGAATCGGCCTCGTGTGTGAATTTGGGCTGGGTTGCCCGTGTATCTGTACATTATGGTAGATCGCATGATAGTTTAGAATTAAGAGATAGAGTTTGGTTCGTACACAGTTAGGTCTTTTCCAAAGATAGAAAGTCCACGGACTATAAATATGTACCTAGGGTTATTGAGAAAGGAGGACGATCACGTTCACAACAAATACAATCCAGGCGCATCGCCACCCCTTGTTTCGAGGGTTTCTTCCGGGTAAGCATCATGCTGCCTAGATCGCATCTTGCGATCTAGGCGATGTCTGTTTATTCATTGTTTATGTGTTGCTCGTACTGAAGCCTTTTTGATGGCGAGTAACACTGTTTATCGTAGATGTTTTAGGGCTTGCATCGATGCTTTTCTGATATGTTTACTTAGCTGTGCTTCCCCTGAATATCTAGCTGCCTTTGCGCCTATCTTAGGTGTAAGGGCAGCGCCCTGCTTCATCTTTACTTAGTAGATTCGATCTGTTATAGTTGCTCCTTGTTCGTCAAGGATTAGTTTGATATCTGTATGGTTAGGCCTTACAAACGGGTTGAACGATCCAGTAGTGCGTAAGGTACGGTTTGCTGATCCAAGAAGGGATGTTCCGGGAATCGACTCTGTGTTGGTTTTTAGGCCTACTCTAGGATCAGTTTTCTGTTATCTTTCGTATCTCTAGGCTCAACTACGCGTAGGATGTTCCGGTTATACGGTGAAAACCCTAAACTGACGTAGATTGATTTAGCTTAGTATTAATAAAGCAGGAAACCCATGTTATCGTAGATCCATTATGATCCATGGGTTAATCGGCTCTTTGAGCCGATTCACATGGGAACCTGAGAGCCGATCGAGGCTCATTTAATGTTTACGTGTCTACCATGCAGGAAACTAATTGAAGCAATCCAACACCTTCCTGAGCAGTATAGGTCAGGTGACACGCCCTTGCAATTACCAGGACGTGTGCCGGAGCATTGCGGGCCGTCGCCCGAGGGACCAGGGCCCACCATCAGTCCTGGGAGCCTCCCGGCTCTTCATGTTGCTCGTCGCTGCTCGTCGGTGGGTTTTGGCAGGCAACAATTATCTTTCAATGTGCAAATGAGTTTGTGTGATATTAGATGCATGTGGCACATATGTTAGACAAGTTAATTTTTTGTTACACTTGGTGACATACTTTTAAAAATGTTGCTACAAAAAATGGGGATTTGTTAGATTTGCTATATTTGCTATATGGATGTGTTGGAAATGTTGCATCATTTTTTACATGGTTTTAGATACGACAAAAAATGTTGCATATACAAAGAAAATGTCCGACATGGACACGAGGTGACCAATCCGCACTTGGGAATTAGTAACACCACAGGTAGCGCAAATTGTAAACCCATCTCCACCTTAACCGCAAACCAGTTCAATTTTTCCCATAGTACTAGACCACACATGTCGAGAACATTTGTAGTGATACGGGGCCTTATATAAAAATTGAAAAACATGAGTAGTGTTTTTTCTTGTGTATAAGTGTGAGAAAAAGATAAATTTTGGTCCTTAAAAAAGCTTTTCATAAGACATTTATTTATCTTTTTTGCATAGGACGTAAAAAATGCCATTTTTCTGCGAAACTTAGTGTGCATACATATAATATAAACATATACGCGCCTAGTTTTTGTTCAGATTTGTTTCGACATTTTGAAATGCTTTCTTAGGTACCAAAAGCATATGGTCCAGGTTCAAAAGCAGCTTATCAAAACTCCGAAACTCGTGAGCTAAACGAGTAATTCGCGACTCGACTCGAACTCAGCATATAACAAGTCGAGTCAAATTTTAAATTTTATCGTTAAACGAGTTTAAACTAAACGAGCCTAGTTCACCTAGCTCGCGAGTGGCTCATTTAGCTCGGTTAAAATCGAAATTACGATGTACAATCTTTCCAAAGAAGCTAATTCGGCCCAAGTGGCCAAGTCCTGCCAGCCCAAGCCCATTTGAGCTATGTGATAACTCAGCTACATTTGTAGTAAGCTCAAAAAAAAAAAAAAGCTACATTTGTAGTTTGTTGACTCGCCTTGCAATATATCCGGTTCATATGGTTTACGCTTTGTCTAAAAATCTATCAACATTATTCTGGTCATATAATTATTGATTGTTGTGTTTTACCGATTGTATTGTTGTGGTACCATATTTATAATAATTATTGTGTAACATTTATGTCCAGATAATTAGAAAAATATATCATATATTATACTGGTTCCTTTTGACAGTTTTTAGCAAGCTACTCATGAGCTTTGCGAGTCACGTCAAGTTTCAAATCTAGACTCGGTTCGGGTTGAGTCGAGCTAACTCGCTAGTTGACCGAGCTGTAGAGAGTGGAGCCGAATTCCAGGCCTAGACACAGCCGCATAGGTAATCAAATGTGCTGATCATATCCTCTACCTTTGGATCATACGGTCGGTAACAGATGTTTTCATGGTATCAGGTAATGGACGGTATCACTTCATAATCTCTCTGCACCTGTCTGACAAAAAAGAAAGGGTGTACATATGTCACAGTTAACTAAGATTTTCTTAAGTCTCAGTCAACTTAGAAAAGTACAACTACAGTTTAAAGAAATGTTCCCGAGTTGCACATTTTTGTTAGAAAAGTGCAATTGCACCTTTTTAACAAAAAAGTACAACTCAAAGCACATTTTTTTAAGTGACTTAAACTTAAGAAAATCTCAGTTAACATAGTAAAACCGAAAAAAAAAACTGAAACGCGCCAGACTAGGCCACGTTGATGGCTGATTCCTGAAACCCGCTGCTGGAAGCGATTCACAACCACCATTTGGAGTGTCTCCATTCACTCACAGATTCCACTTCCGCCGCCGTCGTTGTCGTCGCCGCCGCCGTGCAACGGCGTCCTCATCACTCGAGGTTTGCTTCCTTTCGCCTCCTTCTCTAATCGTTGACCTGACGAAAACTGCACGGGAGATTGCTATTTTCAATCTCTAAGCCCTGGAGTTTACAGGTTAGATCGCCATCAGTTGGGGATGGCAAGGAGGTCCAGGAAGAAGAAGCAGCCCGCCGTGAGCCTCACCGACGACCTCCTCGTGGAGATCCTGGCGCGGGTGCCCTACAGGTCCCTCTGCCGCTTCAAGTGCGTGTCGCAGTCATGGCACGCTCTCTGCTCCGACCCCGACCTCCGCAAGATGTCACCGCAGACCCTATCAGGATTCTTCTGCCACGCTCGCATGGAGCGCGACGGCCGCGACAGCCGCGTCCGGTTCGTCAATCTGTCGGGGAAAGGCAGGCCTCTCGTCGACCCCGATCTCCTGTTCCTGCATGACTTCCTCGCAATTGGTCTCCAACTCGTGGACTGCTGCAGCAGCCTTCTCCTCTGCAAATGCTTCAAGAATTATGTCGACGCAGATTGGGTAGTTTGCAATCCTGCAACTGAGAAGTGGACTGTGATGCCTGCTACGGAAGCGCTGCATTGTTCCAACAGTTTCACCATACGGTTGGGCTTCGACCCGGCCATCCCCACCCGGTTTGAGGCATTTGTGCTCAAGCAGGATTCCTTATTTAATGGTCGAATCACTGGAGTGGAGATCTACTCATCGGAAACTGGACAATGGATTTCCATGAAGAGCGAGTGGGGCAGTGAAACTTGTGTGGATGACAACGATTCACAATTTGTCTTCTTCAATGACACTCTGCATTTCACTACTTTTCATTCTGCCCGTGATGATTTCTGTATGGAAGACTCTAGATGTGAATGTGATTACTCACTAGTCACAGTGGACACTGAGGGGAAGACATGGAGAAAATTTCCATTGCCATACCGTGACACTAGTTTTTGTTCCATTGGCCAGTCTCAGGGACGCTTGTATGCTATGCATATAGATCATGGTAAAAATCAGTGCATACTCTCGGTTTGGCTTCTTGAGGATTATGCTACTGGACAGTGGATCCTAATGCATACTGCTAACGTTCCACAACTGTTTGGGAGGCATTGTCGCGACAGGGGTGAGTTCTGTTCATTGATCGCAATCCATCCAGAATGCAATGTGATTTTCCTTATCGACGGCGTGACGAGGATGCTTGTGTCGTACAATATGGACAACCGGAAAGTTCATGCCATCTGCAGCATTGGAGAATACTGCCCTCTCCCATTTCGACCTTATATTCCTTGCTTTGCCGAATGGCTGTCAGATGGTAAGTAGATTTTTCGGAAGCTTCATCATTGCTAAGTTGGCGTGGCCAGGCTCCTGCGCAGAAATCAGATTTTGAATATTTGGTGGATCTTCTATTTTCGGAGCAGCGATTTGGGCAATCCCTGTGTCTAATTCAGTTTAGTTCTCTTGTCTGTTAGTTTTCAGGTGTATTCTCTTTGTGGCTTTGAACAATGTTGATCGTTGTCCATGGAGAATGTGCATGGTAGGCTTTCAGTGTGTGTACTGTTTAGTTATATGAAAATATTGTGCCACTTAATATATTCGCTTCAGTTACTTATTGCTGTGGACAATTGTTATGCCCCTGTATGTATTAAGTGTGAGAACAGGCTTTTTGTATTTGGAAGCCTCTGAATTTTCGCCTCTTTTTTCCTACTCATGTTTTGCAAGTATGTTTTGTATGCAATTTGTTATCTGGTGACGTTATATATTGATGGCACCCTGTTTATGAAAGTGGGTCCTGCAATTATATGCCATAATGTGGAAATTGACGTATTACTCTATGCCGATTTATTGTTTGAAATGGTTTTCTTTTCCTGCAGTTATATAGCATTGTGATTTGAGGATATAATGGTCTAGGCTGTTGGATATACACATATGGCGAAGAAATGCAATTTTCATTGGATGAAATCTGCAGGGTGTCCCATTGATGGTGTCAGAGTCAAATACAGTGTACATCACAGGATTGTGTGTTGTTTAATGAAAATCCCAAGGAACTAGTAGAGATTACAAACTCAAAGCAACAGCGATACATGCAAGGGAGGGGGAAGAGAACAACAAAAGGAGCAGAATTACATAGGTCAGTCTGGAATCCACGGGTTTCTTCTCTTGCTCATGGCCATGAGCCCAGATTCAGATTCTCACTATTTCAGCAGATTCTCACTATTTCAGCGCATCGCTTGGCCACAATGGCCTCAGGCATAGTCAAATCATCAAAAACCATGCGGTTTTGCGAAAACCCGATGGTCCAAAGGAATGCCGTGATTAGAGCAAGTCATGGCCCTGCCCAGATAAGTGTTCGACAGATAGAGAACACATCGTCAGTCGAGTTGGCTTGCGTCAGATAAACCCCCAGCAGTTGGAGAATATTCCGAGTGCCAACGCAGACAATTGCAAGGTGAGTAGCCGTTCCAGGTTTCTGACAATTGAATGTGCATTCATCATTATTAACAAGGACTCCTTGCCGAGCCAGGATCAATCGGACCTTGACACACTGCTTTGCAAGGAGCCAGAAGAACATCCTCCCCTAGCTTCGACGGTGTTGCGCAACCCTGAATCACTGTCGAAGCCTGGACAACAACCAAGTTAGCAACCTGGTACACTGCGTTGCCGGTTAAGTGACTTGAATGGGCTGGGAGTGCCTATATGACAGCCATGCATGAAGGACCTGTATCAGATTCAGAGCTGATAGTTCCTCATCGGCTTGATGAGAACTGATTCTCCAAGAACCGGCCGACGTTCCATCTCCCGGTTGCACCAAATTCATATGACTTATATCTCTGTAGCCTTGAAACAGCCCATGTTGTATCATACACTTTGCCCAAGGCGTATTCTGCGATGTATGCAGCCTGTGAATAAACTTGGACAAAAGACAGTCTTTTTGAATCTTAAGGTTCGCCATTCACAAACCTCCTTCCTGAAAAGATCTGCATATCCTAGACAACGAAGCAATCACTATTTTTTTCTTTACCAAACAAGTTTTCCTCGTCGATTTCATTTAAGAAACCGACAACGTTCATTACAAAAGCAAAACCAAAAGGAAAATAAACAAGAAAAGGGAAAGCAAGATTCTCCGGTAACTAGACTGCGAGAAGTTTTGTCTAAATACACTAAAAACAAACTAAACAGAATGACTCCACTCTAGGTAACAGACTAGACGTGAACCAGCACTGGTCAGTTCGTCAAGCGCGTAGTTGGCGACGTCCATCCAGTGCGGTCTTGAATAGATTTCACCAACCACCATCTTGATCTTCCTTACTCCATCTTCAAGACTTTTTCTCCGGTGACTTTTATGCAATATTTCCCAAGAGTGAAGCATGTTATGTTGAATAAAACCAAAAGCAGCGTGTAGGGTTTTTGGTGTCGTTGAGTTAACTGATTTTTTTGTCAGTAAACTGTGGCTATTAGCTGTTAGTTTGCTCCATGTTTGCTTAACAACTTGGAGTGTTTCTTCCACAAGACTTGGTCTGTTCGTAGGATGGCACCAACGTTGTGGATCAGGGATCGTGTGTGCATGCTTTGTAGCCCGAATAAAAGGAATGAAAAGTAACAGAAAAGTCGCAAGTTGTGTGCAGCGCGAACTCTTTCTCTCGATCGTTTGCTCTCTGTGCTGGTGTTCTTCCGCGCTGCCGTTCGTAGTTAGGGACAACATGTTACACAAACAATAAACAACACTATACGGATCGTCTGGAAGTATTGAAACGCGCAAAATTTCTTGTCTTCCAGATCGTCCAACATACTACTGCGCCTTTACTTAGCACAAGCTTCCATTAGGATCCTGAGAAGGAATCAATCCATGCCCCATCAAGATCAAACATTCAAGGGGCTGACCAAACCTAGTGCACAGATGGTCACTTGCCAAACACTAGTAGAAGAACAGGTGATCAACCGTCTCCTTTTGACCATTACCTGTCCAGTCTCGTTTAATGAAGTTGTCTTTGGTAAAAATGCTATTTTTGTGAAACAACCAAACAAAAAAAATTGACCTTCAAAGGAATCTTGTTTTTTCAGAGATATCTGTTGAATGTAGATGGGCTGCAGCCCAATAAGGCAGCCCATATAGTCTACAATTCCTGAAATCTCAAGGCCCATCACGTTGGCAGCTTGGGACAGCATTGGGGGACAAAGTTTAGTCCCACATTGCTAGTTGGGAGAGAGTTGAAGTGGTATATAAGGGCTGCTGTTCTAGTCATTCCAAGTGAGTGAGAATAGAAGAAGCCCTCGCGCACTCCTCCTCCTCCGCCCGCCCGTCTCGGCACGTCACGACACATCACGCCCGTCGCGTTTCGTGACTCGAGTTCGAGTTCGAGACACACACAAGGAAGCCTAAATTTTTTGCTTGGTGCACCAACTGTGTTGGGTACGTGTCGACCTGCATGTGCATGCTCGCCGCGTGTCCCTGGCTTCCTACGCGTGTCAACGCGGTCGGGGCGGCTCTCCTCCCAGGGTATACAAGGAGACCGATCAGATCTGGAGAACAGTGCTCTTAGATCTCTCTCTCTCTCGTGAAGTTCCTTTGCTGCGCTACTCTCTAGTCTTCCCCATCCCGGCGTCTGCGTGCACAACCGTCCGGGAGAGCAGGCCTCCGAAACTCCGTCCGTTGAGATCCTGCACCGGGAGACGGGCGATAAGGTTTTTGGGGAGCGTCTCGGCGCGACTCGCTCGTCGTCGTTCGTCTTCTTCATCGACGGTTCGGCTGCTTCATCGACGGTTCCAACTACACCATGGGCGACATCAACAATACCCATGGTGGTGGTGCTCGTCTGGCTGCTGGTGCGACCTTCCCGGTCGCGATGTATGTGCTTTTCCTCTCCTACCTTGCACTGCTACTTGTTCCATGTTCAGATCTGATGCATGTGCTTAGTCTGATGTGTATGGTTAAGTATGCTTGTGCATCTCTAATGTTGATTTCGGTAATTAATCTCATACGGAAATTGCCTAATAATCCAACAATCCAAAAACCTTATATGCTTAGGCAATTTTCACCGTCTCGGTTTTTTCGCTGCGCTCAAGCCGAGCCCGTTTACGGGTTCTCATTTCAAGAGATGGCGAGTAAGACCCTCTTGTGGCTCACTTCTATGGGCGTGCACCGAGTTGCGGAAGGTACTCCCGCAGGTCCGCTTACTCTCGACGAGGATAAAGCGTTCGGGGATGCCACCGTAATCTTTGTGGGTGCCGTGCTAAGTGTGCTTGGAGACAAGTTGGTTGATGCTTATCTGCACATACGAAATGGGAAGGAACTGTGGGATGCACTCGGACGCTAAGTTTGGTGCTGCCGATGCCGGAGGTGAACCGTATGCTATGGAGCAGTTCAATGACTACAGAATGGTTGAGAACCGATCTGTAGTAGAACAGGCTCATGAGATACAGATCATGGCAAAGGAACTCGAGCTCCTCAAGTGTGTGCTACCGGACAAGTTTGTTGCGGGATGCATTGTCGCTAAGCTTCCTCCTTCATGGAGGAACTTTGCCACTTCTCTCAAACATCAGAGGCATGAGTTTTCACGTTGAGAATATCATGGGCTCTCTGGATGTTGAGGAGAAGGCGAGGGCAAAAGACAAACACACTGGAGGAACCGAGGGACGTTCTGCTGCCAATATGGTACAGAAAAATACCCACAAGTCCAAGGGAAAGAACAAGGGAGTCTCCCAGACTACCAACTTCAAGAAGAAGGGGAAAACGGAGAAGAAAGATCCTTGCTCGGGTGTGTGGCGAGACTGGCCATTGGGCTAATCGTTGTCCACAACGCAAAGGAAAGAAATGTCGAGCTGGACGGAACTCAAATTCTGTCAGGCATGGTCATTGGCAACACGAGAGGAAGGAACTACGGTGGTATGGTAATATGTTACCTACTTGTTCTTTCGGTGTTTCAGCCTCACGGAATGGTGGGTTGATACGAGTGCTAATGTTCATGTGTGTGCTGACATCTCCATGTTTACCTCTTATCGGAGCCCGAGGTTCCTCGGTAATGATGGGGAATGGGTTACATGCTACTGTTCGTGGTGTTGGCACGGTAGATCCGAAGTTTACTTCGGAAAGATCGTGCAAGCCGAAGAACGTGCTTGCATGTCCCTTCTATCAAGAAGAATCTCGTTAGTGGCTCCCGTCTTATGAAAGATGGGTTTAAGTTGGTGTTTGAGTCCAATAAAGTTGTACTTGTCTAAGTATGGAACTTTTGTTGGAAAGGGATATGAATGTGAGGGAATGTTGCGTTTCTCTCTAGAAGACTTCGTGATAATGTTGTGAACCATGTAAGCACTAGTGTTAATGAAACTAATGTTTGGCATTCACGACTTTGTCATGTTAATTTCGGTTGTATGACGCGACTTGCTGATATGAGTTTAATTCCGAAATTCACCTTTGTCAAAGGCTCTAAGTGACATGCTTGTGTGCAAGCAAAGCAGCCTCGCAAGCCTCACAAGCCTGCGAAGGAAAGAAACTTGGCACCACTAGAGCTCATACATTCAGATCTATGTGAGATGAATGGTGAGTTGACAAAAGGTGGAAAGAAATTTTTTATGACTTTGAGTGATGATTCCACTAGGTACTGTTATGTGTATCTCCTCAAAACTAAAGATGAGGCTCTTGATTTCTTTAAAATCTATAAGGCTGAAGTTGAGAACCAACTTGAAAGAAAGATAAAAAGGGTTCGGTCCGATCGTGGTGGAGAGTACTTTTCTAATGAGTTCAATTTATTACGTGCGGAACATGGTATAATCCATGAGAGGACGCCTCCCAATTCCCCACAATCCAATGGGATTGCGGAAAGGAAAAACCGTACTCTAACAGATTTGGTTAACGCCATGTTAGATGTTTCGGGTTTATCCAAGGAATGGTGGGGGAGGCTATATTGACTTCGTGTCATGTCCTAAATCGTGTTCCAACCAAGAATAAAGAGATTGCCCCTTATGAGGAATGGGAAAAGAAAAGACCAACACTCTCCTACCTACGAACTTGGGGTTGTTTGGCGAAAGTGAATTTGCCAATCACCAAAAAGCGAAAGCTTGGACCAAAAACCGTGGATTGTGTCTTTCTTGGCTATGCTGCCCATAGCATTGCTTATAGATTTCTTGTGGTGAAATGCGGAGTGGACGACATGAATGTTGGCACCATCTTTGAATCAAGAGATGCTACATTCTTTGAGGATATATTTCCTATGAGAGATATGCATGGCATGTCTAGTTGGGAATCTGATCCAATACATGAAACTCCTATGGAGTCTGATGACGAATCTGATGATGAGAGTTCAGATTCTGATGAAGATAACAATGAAGCTCCCACAAGGAGTAAGAGACAAAGGACTGCAAAGTCTTTTGGTAATGATTTCATTGTGTATCTTGTGGATGATACTCCCACTACCATTTCAGAAGCCCTCGCATCTCCTGATGCAGACTACTTGGAAGGAAGCGGTTCAAAGCGAGATGGATTCCATCTTGGCTAATGGAACGTGGGAGTTATCCGAGCGTCCTTATGGGTGCAAACTCTGTAGGATGTAAATGGGTATTTAAGAAGAAGCTTCGAGCTGATGGTACTATTGAGAAGTACAAGGCTCGGCTTGTAGCCAAAGGCTATACCCAAAAGGAAGGCGAAGATTTCTTTGATACCTACTCACACGTGGCGAGATTGACCACCATTCGAGTACTACTGTCATTGGCTGCCTCACACGGTCTTCTCGTTCATCAAATGGACGTTAAGACGGCTTTCCTAAATGGAGAGTTGGACGAGGAAATTTACATGGAACAGCCTGATGGTTTCTTACTACAAGGTCAAGAAAGAAAGGTGTGTAAATTAAAGAAATCTTTGTATGGTCTTAAACAAGCACCCAAACAATGGCATGAGAAGTTCGAAAGAACTTTGACATCTGTGGGCTTTGTTATTAATGAAGCCGACAAATGTGTGTACTACCGCCATGGTGGGGGTGAGGGAATTGTCCTATGCTTGTATGTGGATGACATACTAATTTTTGGGACAAGTCTCAAAGTGATTGAGGAGGTAAAAACCTTCCTATCTCAGTGTTTCGAGATGAAAGATCTTGGAGAAGCTGATGTTATATTGAACATCAAGCTATTGAGAGATGGGAATAATGGGATTACTCTTGTGCAATCTAATTATGTTGAGAAGGTGTTGAGCAGGTTTGGCTATGCTTGATTGCAAATCTTCTCTCACACCTTATGATCCTAGTGTCTTGCTTCGAAAGAATGAAAAGGCAACTAAAGATCAATTGAGATACTCTCAAATCATTGGCTCACTCATGTATTTAGCTTGCGCTACGAGGCCTGATATCTCGTTTGCTGTATGCAAACTTAGCCGGTTTTGTGGCCAACCCGGGAGATGATCATTGGCATGCTCTTGAGAGAGTGATGCGCTATCTAAAGGGAACCATGAGTTATGGAATTCATTATACAGGGTATCCAAGAGGACTTGAAGGGTATAGTGATTCCAATTGGATTTACGATGCTAAAATGAAAGCCACAAGTGGATATGTTTTCACTCTTGGTGGTGGCGCTGTTTCCTCGGAAGTCTTGCAAGCGAGACCATCTTAACGAGGTCAACTATGGAAGCGAGAACTCACGACATTAGATACGGCTACGTCGAGGCGGAATGGCTTCGTGAGCTCTTGATGGACTTGCCTATGGTTGAAAAACCAATACCGGCTATCCTCATGAGCTGTGATAATCAAACTGTGATTGTCAAAGTGAAAAGTTCTAAGGATAATATGAAAAGTTCCAAACATATCAAGAGGAGATTGAAGTACGTCGAGAAAATTGAAGAACTCCGGAGTGATAGCATTGGATTATGTCCAAAGTGCTAAAAATACGGAGATCCTTTCACAAAAGGACTATCAAGAAACATGATAGACCTTGCATCGAGGGAGATGGGTTTGAGACCCACTTGAGTTGCCGAGGGGTAACCCAACCTATGTGATCGGAAATTCCGCGAACTAGGACCTGGGAAAACAAACCGGATAGCGAGTTGAGAGAAAATTTAATACTCCCACTCCGCTGCGGATGCAATTCTCTCATAGTTGCTTGTAAGGCAGGTTGACGATGTCTTAATGTGTTACGAGCGGCTCTTAATGAGCGAAAGACATTGTCCTACACAGGGCGATCTTTGAAGAACACACCTATATGAGTGACACTACTAGTCATAGTGTGGGAGATTTGGGTGAATCTCTAGTAAGCTCATGAAAGGCCGAGGAGTATGACTTATAAGCTCCACCCGAGGGGAAGGCTAAGGTAGCCTAGTACCGTGCCGGCATTGAGCGAAACTATCTGCACAAAGACCGACAATTCAAGGCATAGTCCATTGTTCAGTTGTAGTCAAGCGTAGCACCTTGCCTAAGTGGAAGTTCAACCTATCGGTTCTCACCGAAGTGCGAGGTATATTAAACGGTGAATGGAACTAATGTGTCATCTGATGTGCATATGAGATCTGGTGGGGGATTGTTGAATGTAGATGGGTTGCAGCCCAATAAGGCAGCCCATATAGTCTACAATTCCTGAAATCTCAAGGCCCATCACGTTGGCAGCTTGGGACAGCATTGGGGGACAAAGTTTAGTCCCACATTGCTAGTTGGGAGAGAGTTGGAGTGGTATATAAGGGCTGCTGTTCTAGTCATTCCAAGTGAGTGAGAATAGAAGAAGCCCTCGCGCACTCCTCCTCCTCCGCCCGCCCGTCTCGGCACGGCACGTCACGACACGTCACGGACGCACGTCGCGTTTCGTGACTCGAGTTCGAGTTCGAGACACACACAAGGAAGCCTAAATTTTTTGCTTGGTGCACCAACTGTGTTGGGTACGTGTCGACCACGCATGTGCATGCTCGCCGCGTGTCCCTGGCTTCCTACGCGTGTCAACGCGGTCGGGGCGGCTCTCCTCCCAGGGTATACAAGGAGACCGATCAGATCTGGAGAACAGTGCTCTTAGATCTCTCTCTCTCTCTCTCTCTCGTGAAGTTCCTTTGCTGCGCTACTCTCTAGTCTTCCCCATCCCGGCGTCTGCGTGCACAACCGTCCGGGAGAGCAGGCCTCCGAAACTCCGTCCGTTGAGATCACCTGCCCGGGAGACGGGCGATAAGGTTTTGGGGAGGCGTCTCGGCCGCGCGCCTCTGGCTGTTGTTCGTCTTCTTCATCGATGGTTCGGCTGCTTCATCGACGAGTTCCAACTACACCATGGGCGACATCAACAATACCCATGGTGGTGAATGCTGCTTGCTCTGCTGGTGCGACCTTCCCGGTCGCGATGTATGTGCTTTTCCTCTCCTACCTTGCAGCGCTACTTGTTCCATGTTCAGATACGATGCATGTGCTTAGTACGATGTGTATGGTTAAGTATGCTTGTGCATCTCTAATGTTGATTTCGTGTAATTAATCTCATACGGAAATTGCCTAATAATCCAACAA
>NC_061509.1:18536427-18583440 GCF_022539505.1 Lolium rigidum | reverse complement strand
AATTAGTTTACTTGCATTTACTTTATCTAGTTTGCTTTATTTACTATTGCTAAAATGGCCAACGCTGAAAATACTAAGTTGTGTGACTTCACAACCACAAATAATAATGATTTCTTATGCACACCTATTGCTCCACCTGCTACTACAGCAGAATTCTTTGAAATTAAACCTGCTTTACTGAATCTTGTCATGAACAATCAATTTTCTGGTGTTAGTTCTGATGATGCTGCTGCCCATCTTAATAATTTTGTTGAACTATGCGAAATGCAAAAATATAAAGATGTAGATGGTGATATTATTAAACTAAAATTGTTCCCTTTCTCATTAAGAGGAAGAGCTAAAGATTGGCTGCTATCTCTGCCTAAGAATAGTATTGATTCATGGACTAAATGCAAGGATGCTTTTATTGGTAGATATTATCCCCCTGCTAAAATTATATCTTTGAGGAGTAGCATAATGAATTTTAAACAATTAGATACTGAACATGTTGCTCAAGCTTGGGAAAGAATGAAATCTCTGGTTAAAAATTGCCCAACCCATGGATCGACTACTTGGATGATCATCCAAACCTTCTATGCAGGACTAAATTTTTCTTCGCGGAATTTATTGGATTCAGTCTGTTGGAGGTACCTTTATGTCCATCACTCTTGGTGAAGCAACAAGGCTTCTTGATAATATGATGATCAACTACTCTGAATGGTACTCGGAAAGAGCTCCACAAGGTAAGAAGGTAAATTCTATTGAAGAATCCTCCTCCTTGAATGATAAGGTTGACGCACCACCCTTCGATAACGCTTGAGTTACACTTTCTGCGCCTAGCTGAAAGGCGTTAAAGAAAAGCGCTTATGGGAGACAACCCATGTTTTTAACTACAGTACTTTGTTTTTATTTTGTGTCTTGGAAGTTGTTTACTACTGTAGCAACCTCTCCTTATCTTAGTTTTGAGTTTTGTTGTGCCAAGTTAAGCCGTTGATAGAAAAGTAAGTACTAGATTTGGATTACTGCGCAGTTCCAGATTTCTTTGCTGTCACGAATCTGAGCCCACTGCCCTGCAGGAAGCTCAGAAAATTATGCCAATTTACGTGCATGATCCTCAGATATGTACTCAACTTTCATTCAATTTGAGCATTTTCATTTGAGCAAGTCTGGTGCCATTTTAAAATTCGTCAATACGAACTGTTCTGTTTTGACAGATTCTGCCTTTTATTTCGCATTGCCTCTTTCGCTATGTTGGATGAATTTCTTTGATCCACTAATGTCCAGTAGCATTATGCAATGTCCAGAAGTGTTAAGAATGATTGTGTCACCTCTGAATATGTCAATTTATATTGTGCACTAACCCTCTAATGAGTTGTTTCGAGTTTGGTGTGGAGGAAGTTTTCAAGGGTCAAGAGAGGAGTATGATGCAACATGATCAAGGAGAGTGAAAGCTCTAAGCTTGGGGATGCACCCGGTGGTTCACCCCTGCATATATCAAGAAGACTCAAGCGTCTAAGCTTGGGGATGCCCAAGGCATCCCCTTCTTCATCGACAAATTATCGGGTTCCTCCCCTGAAACTATATTTTTATTCGGCCACATCTTATGTGCTTTTTCTTGGAGCGTCGGTTTGTTTTTGTTTTTGTTTTGTTTGAATAAAATGGATCCTAGCATTCACTTTATGGGAGAGATACACGCTCCGCTGTAGCATATGGACAAATATGTCCTTGGTTTCTACTCATAGTATTCATGGCGAAGTTTCTCCTTCGTTAAATTGTTATATGGTTGGAATTGGAAAATGATACATGTAGTAATTGCTATAAATGTCTTGGGTAATGTGATACTTGGCAATTGTTGTGCTCATGTTTAAGCTCTTGCATCATATGCTTTGCACCCATTAATGAAGAAATACATAGAGCATGCTAAAATTTGGTTTGCATATTTGGTTTCTCTAAGGTCTAGATAATTTCTAGTATTGAGTTTGAACAACAAGGAAGACGGTGTAGAGTCTTATAATGTTTACAATATGTCTTTTATGTGAGTTTTGCTGCACCGGTTCATCCTTGTGTTTGTTTCAAATAAGCCTTGCTAGCCTAAACCTTGTATCGAGAGGGAATACTTCTCATGCATCCAAAATACTTGAGCCAACCACTATGCCATTTGTGTCCACCATACCTACCTATACTACATGGTATTTTCCCGCCATTCCAAAGTAAATTGCTTGAGTGCTACATTTTAAAATTCCATCATTCACCTTTGCAATATATAGCTCATGGGACAAATAGCTTAAAAACTATTGTGGTATTGAATATGTAATTATGCACTTTATCTCTTATTAAGTTGCTTGTTGTGCGATAACCATGTTTACTGGGGAACGCCATCAAATCTTTGTTGAATTTCATGTGAGTTGCTATGCATGTTCGTCTTGTCTGAAGTAAGGGCGATCTACACTGAGTTGAATGGTTTGAGCATGCATATTGTGAGAGAAGAACATTGGGCCGCTAACTAAAGCCATGATTCATGGTGGAAGTTTCAGTTTTGGACAAATATCCTCAAATCTCTAATGAGAAAAGAATTAATTGTTGTCAAATGCTTAAAGCATTAAAAGAGGAGTCCATTATCTGTTGTCTATGTTGTCCCGGTATGGATGTCTAAGTTGAGAATAATCAAAAGCGAGAAATCCAAATGCGAGCTTTCTCCTTAGACCTTTGTACAGGCGGCATAGAGGTACCCCTTTGTGAAACTTGGTTAAAGCATATGTATTGCGGTGATAATCCGGGTAGTCCAAGCTAATTAGGACAAGGTGCGGGCACTATTACTACACTATGCATGAGGCTTGCAACTTATAAGATATAATTTACATGATGCATATGCTTTATTACTACCGTTGACAAAATTGTTTCATGTTTTCAAAATCAAAGCTCTAGCACAAATATAGCAATCGATGCTTTTCCTCTATGGAGGACCATTCTTTTACTTTCAATGTTGAGTCAGTTCACCTATTTCTCTCCACCTCAAGAAGCAAACACTTGTGTGAACTGTGCATTGATTCTTACATACTTGCTTATTGCACTTATTATATTACTCTATGTTGACAATATCCATGAGATATACATGTTACAAGTTGAAAGCAACCGCTGAAACTTAATCTTCTTTTGTGTTGTTTCAATACCTTTACTTTGAATTGTTGCTTTATGAGTTAACTCTTATGCAAGACTTATTGATGCTTATCTTGAAGTGCTATTCATGAAAAGTCTTTGCTTTATGATTCACTTGTTTACTCATGTCATACACATTGTTTTGATCGCTGCATTCTCTACATATGCTTTACAAATAGTATGATCAAGTTTATGATGGCATGTCACTCCGAAATTATCTTTGTTATCGTTTTACCCGCTCGGGACGAGCAGAACTAAGCTTAGGGATGCTGATACGTCTCCAACGTATCGATAATTTCTTGTGTTCCATGCCACATTATTGATGTTATCTACATGTTTTATGCACACTTTATGTCATATTCGTGCATTTTCCGGAACTAACCTATTAACAAGATGCCGAAGTGCCGCTGTCTGTTTTCTGCTGTTTTTGGTTTCAGAAATCCTAGTAAAGAAATATTCTCGGAATTGGACGAAATAAAAGCCCGGAGGCCTATTTTCTCACGAAGCTTCCAGAAGACCGAAGACGAGACGGAGAGGGGCCACGGGGTGGCCAAACCCTAGGGCGGCGCGGCCCCACCCCTGGCCGCGCCGGCCTATGGTGCGGGCCCCCCGTGCCGCCTCTCGACTTGCCCTTCCGCCTACTTAAAGCCTCCGTGACGAAACCCCCAGGACCGAGAGCCACGATACGGAAAACATTACTGAGACGCCGTCGCCGCCGATCCCATCTCGGGGGATCCTGGAGATCGCCTCCGGCACCCTGCGAGAGGGGAATCATCTCCCGGAGGACTCTACACCGCCATGGTCGCCTCCGGAGTGATGAGTGAGTAGTCTACCCCTGGACTATGGGTCCATAGCAGTAGCTAGATGGTTGTCTTCTCCCCATTGTGCTATCATTGTCGGATCTTGTGAGCTGCCTATCATGATCAAGATCATCTATATGTAATTCTATATGTTGCGTTTGTTGGGATCCGATGAATAGAGAATACTTGTTATGTTGATTATCAAAGTTATGCTTATGTGTTGTTTATGATCTTGCATGCTCTCCGTTTCTAGTAGAGGCTCTGGCCAAGTTTTTACTTTTAACTCCAAGAGGGAGTACTTATGCTCGATAGTGGGTTCATGCCTGCATTGACACCGGGACAAGTGACGGAAAGTTCTAAGGTTGTGTTGTGCTGTTGCCACTAGGGATAAAACATTGATGCTATGTCTAAGGATGTAGTTGTTGATTACATTACGCACCATACTTAATGCAATTGTCCGTTGCTTTGCAACTTAATACTGGAGGGGTTCGGATGATAACCCGAAGGTGGACTTTTTAGGCATAGATGCGGTTGGATGGCGGTCTATGTACTTTGTCGTAATGCCCAATTAAATCTCACTATACTCATCATGATATGTATGTGCATTGTCATGCTCTCTTTATTTGTCAATTGCCCAACTGTAATTTGTTCACCCAACATGCTCGTTCGTCTTATGGGAGAGACACCTCTAGTGAACTGTGGACCCCGGTCCAATTCTCTTTACTGAAATACAATCTACTGCAATACTTGTTTTTACTCGTTTTCTCTCGCAAACAATCATCTTCCACACAATACGGTTAATCCTTTGTTACAGCAAGCCGGTGAGATTGACAACCTCACTGTTTCGTTGGGGCAAAGTAGCTTGGTTGTGTTGTGCAGGTTCCACGTTGGCGCCGGAATCTCTGGTGTTGCGCCGCACTACATCCCGCCGCCATCAACCTTCAACGTGCTTCTTGGCTCCTCCTGGTTCGATAAACCTTGGTTTCTTTCTGAGGGAAAACTTGCTGCTGTGCGCATCATACCTTCCTCTTGGGGTTGCCCAACGAACGTGTGAAATACACGCCATCAGTACTTAGTAAAGTACTTACCATGGAATGGTCTTATGTATTTATTTCCCTAAGAATGGATTATACTCATTTAGTATATCCAATCATGGATTATAGTTGATACCTCTAACTATTTTGGTTCCTTTAGGTTCCATGAAAGGAATCTTTCAAATGGACTTTAGTTTTGGTATGGTCAATATCCTTCGGTCTTTGGCCTTCTTGAGTTGTATTTGGTCTATGGTATTTTCTTCGTCCAACTACTTTATGCTTAACTTACTTGAGCTTTCGTACTTCTGAGTAAATACTACTTACTTTCTCAAGTTATAGTCCACTTCTTACTTCCTTGAGGTATGAACCTCGGCTTCTGGTCTGACATCCTTCTAAAAGTAGTGTTCAACAACCCTATGAAAATAAGATTGAACTTCCTCTCAGTTCAGACCTTCTTCTATTATTTTGCTCAAAGTATTGAGTCATTGTACATCCAACTCAATCTTTACTCTACCCCTTGGAGTTTTCTTATGGTCTTCAACTCTTTTTTCTTCCAACCATTGGACTTATGGTTAGAATATTGGTCTAGGTCTAGTTTATGGGTTATACTTTTCTAAGGTTTTGCGAAGAATATTTGTGGTGTATCCACTCAATTGTGGACATCCAATGTGAATCTTTCGACTGAATGTTTATAGGTCATAGTTATTTGACTGACAAAATTTTATTTGTTCACAACTTCTTGGTAGGAATAATCCAATTATGGACTACTTGATAGCAATTGTGGCTATTTGTTATCTAATAGTGTACTCTATTATAGGTTCTGATCAACTGGACGAGACATCTTCTACTTTATCTCGCAGTATTGATCCTATACCAATTGTGGTCTTCTGATACCATCTATGGTCTTCTTATATCTGCTATGGTTGCATAGGTCATCTTCCTTTTTCGAGGATTTATTTTTGCAAGAAAACCACTAGCTGACACTATGAATATAGTATCCTGAGGGATTTCCCATGCATTCCCTCTTCTATATTAACTATGGATCTGCTTCAGCTTCACCATAATCATTATATTTCTCACCTTCATGCTTCTTTCGTACTAAAGTACTCCTCTGTTGAGGTAAAGCATGAGTTTTGGATTGGTACTTCCTTCAGAGTATTGTGGTTACTTCCCACAACTTTTTCTTCCTTTGTGTGATGAACCTTCATCTTGTCTTCAAGATCTCCAGAAGTCGTCACTTCCTCACACGTTTACCATTACCCTCTAGATCTATAACATCAAGTAAGAACTTGATATAGCAACATGCATTTCCATATTAAAGTCAAACTTCATGTATGGATCTAGTCAAACAATGAAAATCCAATAAAATCCAAGAAGATTCAGCTTTGTGCATATAATACACACCATCATAAGCCTGAATATAATAGTTGAGTAAGACATCTCTAAACATCAGGCTCTGATGTGTAGCATACAACACCACATAGGATAGGTTTATATCGTGATACTTAGCACGAATATGTGGATTTCTACTATTTGTCTCAACATTTATCCTAATTGCACATTTGCAAGGAGATAAACTTGAAACAAAGTGGCCTAGGATAGTTGAAGTTAACCTAATTTCCTTTGGAAGTGCTAACTAAACTTCCATTTTGTTGAGGATAACCTCACATGGTATTTCTAGGTTCTAACATTGCCACTCTTTTCACATAACTATTGGAATATAGCTCCTATACTTCCAAGTGTTTCTATCATAAGACTATGGTCATGATGTGCTTAGCACACTTCCCATGGTTTTGGAACACAATTCTTGCACTATTTTTGAACAACTGGCTTCTTATTGTTCTCCTCCTAATTATTTATGATGTTCGAATCCATCACATATTGATTCTCAGGTGAATCTTATATGATTACTATCCCTACCATGTAAGTAGACATATATTCTTCCTATCACTCTTCCTTTCCTCCCATGATGGACTCATCATGGTTTATACTACCTCATATAACTCATTTGTATCACTTACTATCAATTGTTTCACAATTTTGGATAAATTTTTACTTATTTATTACTTGTCTTGGTTTACACCTTTTAATAGTATATCTTCCTTAAACATAACATGTGTTGGTACACATCTTCCAATAGGATATCTTCCTTATGGTTGTATCCTCTCTTTGGACTAGTATACCAACTGTGATCTACTCATCTATTGTTTTAAGAATATAATGGTATGCTACATACTTGGAATTAGCTAGCTAACTTCTCTTCGGAAAGATAGGTAAGAAAGTTTGACTCAAGTGTGTCAGGATTATTCTCAAGTGAATATCCATCTCAAGTCATAAGAAGTATTTGGTTTAGCATAGTTGACTTAGCTAATACAACTTCCTATAGACACTACCAATCCTATAGGTCTCCTTTAAAGGGTTTTAATCCTAGGGTCAAAGCATTTGCTCTGATACCAACTGTGGTGACCCGGCATACCACTGCATGGTGTAGTATGCAAGTCTGATATAACACCAATGAAACACCGTTCCACTAGTATTATATCGCTCAGAGTGGTACAACAGAAACATATGCGGGTCCAAGGCATGTCTATAGAATAACACACAGACTCTGTTACATAAGATCATCACAGCCTCCTACTTTACAATGAGGTAAAATTGCAAATAAACTCCAGAAGAGCGACTCGTAGTCTAATCTTATCACGAACTCTATTTGTAGAGTATTAGGCTAGTTATAGAGGCTATGAATAGGTTCTAGCTATATAGGAGCTAAGTTTAGGAAGCTAGTTCCTTTCTATTGCTAATCTAGGTTTCTCCTTGTTGGATGTGGTAACTGACTCCTCTGACAGGGTCCTGTCTCTTGAAGTAGTTGTTGACTCCTCGGCCTTCGGGTTGCACTGTAGGTACTCCTTCGATGCCTCCATATCTAAGCAGGGGATTTAAGAGTGGGATGAGTACGAGCGTACTCAACAAGTTCATTATAGGAAAGAGGTGTTTAATGCACTAGCTACGGCATTAGACCAGAAAGTCTAATACCAATGCAGGTTTTCATAATCATTTGTTCAAAAGGTTGCTTTTATTCAGAAGAACTATGTCCGTCAGCCTTCACCGGTTTACTAGAACTTCATGGAGTTCCTTTCCGGCAGCGTTCGCAGTTCCAAAACCCGGAACGAGGAGTGACGGAGTCACGATTCATTACACTCGCAGAGGTGTGTTGCTTTACCCATAAGAGATCTTAACCTTGGTGCCAACCGAGCCGCGAGCTCGTCCACACTTCCTTTGGTGTGAGGCCCGGTATAAGGTCATAGCCAATCATATTCCTCCGCTACCTCGCACACCCACCCTTTGTTGCATGCCCCGACCCTGGGTCCTCGCCGGTCCCATTATTCCCATTATAGGGTGGACCCCGACCACGACGACAGTCTGGGACTCGTTAACCAAACTCCTTCGCCGGTAGCTGCAACCCATCATAGACCACATTACCGTGGGGAATTAGAAGGGGATCCCCACCCTCCAGTTGTTCCGCAAGCAGCAACCGCTACGGTAAGCAATTTGCAATACCGTGGGGAATTAGAAGGGGCTCCCCACCCTCCAATTGCTCCGCAAGATACAACCGCTACGGTAAGCGCATCCGTTGATGTACGAGAGGTGGAAATACAATTGACTAGTCCGTCCCACTCCAGATCTTATGGTTAACACGGTTATTACGGCACAAGAATCACTGGACGACATTTGTTGTTTAATCCTAGATGGATATAAGCCCGTGCAATGGAACCTCCACCATATCAACACATACCATGGTTCCATTGCCCACCACATAGTCATATTCATAGTTATGAAAATAGTATTTTTGATTTTTATGCAAGAGTGATAAGTATAGTACTTTGCAAGTAATTTGGTAAAAATACTCAAATTACATGAGCAAGCGATGAACTTGCCTTTCTTGACTGCAAGATTATGCAGGCAAGGTCTTCGATACGCAATAACTCCAAATTCTGAAATAGCATCATCGTCCGATAAGGATGATGTTTAAAAGATTGCCAAGGATGCAATAATGCATAAGTATGAGATGCAATCGCTCTAAGCGTGACCTAACCCCGATGATTTAGGATTAGTGAGTTGTGATGATTAGTTTTGGGTGTGTTGCACTTTTAGAGTGAATCACAAACAAGGTTCTTATTAGGGTTGTATGTTTTAGAATCATAAACAAGTGGTAAAATGCATAGTAACAATCATACACACCAAGGAATTGTAGTTGTATAATAAGTAAAGAGCAGTTGTCAATTTTTAATACTATATGGCATGGTTAATGATTACTTGTTATATAATTCAAAAGAATAACTTTTGAAGAACATGTTCTTTAATAAAGAATAAGTATGATAATTGGGTTGGTGGGGTTCTATGGTTAACTATGGTTCCAATTAGTTCTTGAGTAGATGTTAGATGGATCCAAACAAGGTTGGATTCATTGACATCTAGGGCTTGTAAGGTTGAGTTAAGCCTAGGCATCCTAAGTAATTATTTATTCAGGGCTGCTATCAAGGTTGGTTCATCTTGCTGGTGATAGCTAGCTAGGGTTTATAGGTCCTATAAGGCAGGGTTGATGATGATTCTGTATTTACATCAAAAGAATAACTTTTGAAGAACATACTTCTTAAATAATAAGAAGTATATCAATTAGGGTTGAGGTTGTCTAGGTTTTACTTTGAATTCATCAAGTAAAGAATAATTGGTTCTTAAATAAGGTGATTTATAAACATGTGACACTATTAGGGTTTAGGGTGTATGGCAATTGATGCCAAATATTAAGCATGGTTGCTATATAGAGTTCATCCCGATGGTGTGATGCTAAATAGGGATAAATAAGGATGATGGTTTTGGTAATAGGATCTAGGGTTTACACTTGGCTTACCCTACTTGATTGTCTAGGTCTGATGAAGATGAACACATGGGGTACCATTTTATTAGTGATAATAGGGCTCCTACCTTTTATGTGGACATGACAAGTATTTAATTGCTAATCATAGTTCTATGAATCAAAGAAGGTATCTTGATCATATGTTCTAAACTAGGGTTTAGGTTAGAAGTAATTTAGGGTTCACATATAATAATGGAACTAGGGTTCCTAATGGAGTTAGGGTTTTAGGATTACACATAAAATGATGAGGTTATCACTTTATTTATAATGGAACTAGGGTTTCCTAATTACCCTATAATTCTTGGATTAATAACTTCATTAGTAAAGTTGAAGTTATTAATAACTTTGAAATGAAAATAATATTGGATTTGACATTTTCTTATTTTTAAATTATTAATAATTAAGACAATTATTAATTAGGGTTTAAATCCTCCTATTAAGGATTTAATAAATTATAAGCAAAGGAAAATTAGTTTTAATATTTTCCTGATTTGCTTACTGGTTTTTTATTAATTTTAGAAGTTGTTCTTAATTATTGAATTTTAATTAAATTTGGAATTATAATTAAAGGCTTAATTAACAAGTATTAATAATTGAATTTTTATTAAAAATAAAAATTTCATATTATATTTTTATTGGATAGAGTTTAGTTTTCTAAGAATTTTGATATCATATTTATATTTTTCTGAGTTTCAATGCATTTTTTATAAATTTGCAAAGTTTCAGTAATTAGTGAATTCGAATTAAAGCTGAAACTACTAAATGTACCCGGCTACACCTACCCCTACTCACTGACTAATGGGTCCGTGGCCATGTCACATGCCACGGTGGCATTGACTGGTCAAAATCGATGAGGTGGCCAGGGAGTTCACTGCCGGCGGTTTGCCGGTGACGGCGCCGGAGCTAGGCTGCTCCCCAGGACGAGCGACTACGCCTAATCGAACCGCGGCACGGTAAGAAATCTAATGGTGGCGGCGCCGCTCCCTAATTGTCACCGGAGCGTGAACGGCGGCAACGTGCTGCGGCGGCGCGCACGGACCCGCGACACGGAGACGATGCTGGGCAGAATCGAGAGGGACGGGGGTACTGGGAGGACCGCGAGCTCACCAGGAGCGTGTTGGTGTGGTCGGAAAGGCTTGGGGAGGCCTCAGTCGACGGAGAACGTTGACGACTGGTGGTCACCGGCGCGGACTTGATGTCGCAATTCGACGACTTCGAGGCTTCCCGGCATGCGCGCGTCGATGAGGAGGTTGCTGGGGACGAGGCGAAGCTCCAGGGCTTCACGGCGGTGCTCGGGAGGACTCCAAACGGTGGCGACGAGGATGGCTGGTGCGGCCAGGGTTTCGGTGTGGGGAAAGAATTGGAGCAGAAGAGGAAGAAAACGAGCCAGGGTTCGTCCTCGAGCTTTTATATGGCGCCAGGACATGCCTCGTCACGACGCCGAGCGAGGAGGGCTTGCCAGCGGCGAGGAGAAGAGGAGCACGACGTCTCGCTGGCCTCCATGCGTGAGGAAGGAGATGAGGATGACCTCCTCCTCGTTATTTTAACGAAGGGGTACTTGGGCTGCTAGGTGGGTCGGTTCTGGGCTGCTGCTGGGCTTCTGCGGCCAGGTGAGTCCAGGTAAGTTTCTCTCCCTTCTCTTATTTCTTTTCTATTTTTCTGTTATTTTTATTTTCTGTTTTTGTGTTTCTTTCCAATTTGAATCTGATTTGCATTCAAATTGTATTTGCAGGTTTCTGATTGTGTTATTTCCATGAAAATGTAATAACTATTTCACCACTATTTCATTTGAAACAAGTATTTTGTATTGAATTATAATGCATAGTTGTGGCTTGTTCATAATAGTAAATAGGCATGGGTTTCAATTCTCATTTATAATTTCCTCTTCTTTGTGGAAAAACCATTCTGTTACAGTTGTTTGAAAATTGATGATCTCTTCATAACAGAATTATTACCAAGTCTTGGTAATGCTCTTAATCACATAGCTAGCTCTATGATTTGAGAATGTTGTCATATGCCTATTATTTTATGTGCCCATTTAATTAATAAAGAGTTGTGTCTTGGGTCAAATCTATTCCATGTTGCTACTGATATTATATTAATTATATCTTGAATGCCCTAAAGTGAACATTATTCTTTTCTTAGGTTGGTTTTGATTTATGAGGATAAGTGGTTGGTAACTACACATGGTTTTAATTATAGGGCTTAACACTAAGTGTTTCTTATGTTCAATAATTGAAGCATAAGATTTAATTAGAGTGCAACACTAGGGTTCTATTTATATATACCTATTGACACATGAGTTGAAACTCAACTGTTGCCTAGGTTTTCATTGTGATCACCTAAGTGATATACAAACTAGGGTTAAGGTATAATTCTAAGTTATAGAGATGAGATGACACCATATGGCATTGGCTAGGGTTTAATCTCCCCTATCCTTAATAAGGTGGTTACTTGCTTGAGAATGTATGTTCTCCTTTAGTTACTAGGACTTGAGGATTGGTTTTATTTTCTACCAATTGACTTTTATTGTTATCCTTAATTTTATCATTAAAGTAACTAAAGTGGTTATGGTTCTTTTTATAGTTAACTTTGGTTATATGGATGAATGGTTTCTCACCATATAGATTATAGGCTTTAACTCTAAGCTTTTCTTAGGGGCTTATATCTTCTACTTCAAGTTCTTAGGGTTTATGATACACAATTTATAATGATTAAGGTTTGGCTTCCTAAGTTATCTCTCCCCTAAATTTAAGTGTTGCTGCAACTATCTTGAGTATAACACCATAGGTTGAGCTCTCTTTCATAGGAATAGTTCTTCTAGGGTTTATGGTGTACTCACAATATCTCAATAGGTATCAAATCTAAAACTCCACTTGGCTATCTTGGTTGAATTAATCTCTTCCTTACTTTATCAATTCATGGATATGGTATGATTCCATGTGATATTAGGTTATCCCACCACTTCAAGGGAAATGGTTTTCAACCTAATACTTAGTTCAAAGGTTGTCCTTTATTCTTAAATAGGTAAAGCTTGGATTAGTATGAATGGTCTCTCTCATTTGGGAATGACTTCAATGCTAACCTAAGGTTATTCTCCAAAGATAATGATGTGGTCACCAATATCTATGGTTAACATAAATGGGTTCTCTCTCTAGGAATGTCTTGAATAATATCCTAGGGTTCCTCTTAAAGATGATGATTTGAATACTTGGATGTATATCCAAGGTTTAGCTCAAGGTTTGTTATTGCTTCTCTAATAATTATTATAGAACTCTCACCTCTCTAGGTTTGATGTACAATAATATGGAATAGAGAAGGATATATATATTTCTAGAGTGGATCTCCTTGTTATGTTTCCAAGAATAAAGTAATATGAATACCATGAGGTTCATGGTAGAATCAAGGATTAGTTTAAGACATGGAAAAGATAAGTCTAGAATAGTTCTCCATTTTATTGTTACTCGATTTATAGTTAAATAGATGTTCATATGTTATGGCAAAGATTACCATGTTATGATGTTTAATAAGATCAAGCAATTGATCACTGAGTAAAGTGTTGTTGTGTTGATTATTAGTTCCATTTGATCTAACCCCCTTAGATCAAATCATCTCTACCCAAAACAAGGTTTTAGCAAAGTCACATTGAGGTTTATAACGCTTGACTTGATGAGCTACTTCAATTCCACCAAGGTCAAGTGAAACTTCAGTTACTGTGACTGTTTTACTTTAAAGCGCGAAAATTCCCCGGATTTTCTATGCATGAATGCAATGCACACATCTGTTTCCTCTATTTTTGTAACCCCAATACCTGGGATATTACAAGTACGGTTCTTTCTTTCGTCCACCCCATTTGACTGAGGTGAGTAGGGAGGCGTCCTCTCATGGATAATACCATGCTCCGTACAAAAATAATAAAACTCGTTGGAAAAATACTCTCCACCACGATTAGATCTAAGATGTTTAATATTTCGATCACGTTGGTTTTCTACTTCATCTTTATAGATGTTGAACTGATTAAAAGCTTCATCTTTATATTTCATAAGGTACACATACCAATATGGAGTGGAGTTATCAATTGAATTCATGAATTATCTCTTTCTACCTTTTTATCAACCTGCCATTCATTTCACAAAGATCTGAATGTATGAGTTCTAACGGTGCCAGATCTCTTACCTCGGGAGTCTTGCGAGACTTGCAAGGTTGCTTAGCTTGCACACACACACTTGACACTCGGAACTCTTGATAGTATAAATTTTGGAATTCAATTCATATTGGCTAGTCGCGTCAAAGTTGTGAATGCCAAATATTGGAATCACTATCATTGCAGACATGATTAATTATTTGAGTAGATAAGTCTGATAAAGATAAGCGAAAGAAGGCTCCGCACTCATAACCATTTCCAACAAATTTTTCGTACATAGAAATTACAACTTTATTGGACTCAAAAACCAATATAAAACCATCTCGACATAAAAGCGACCCGCTGACGGGATTCTTATTGATGGAGGGAACATGATGCACATTCTTCAGCTGGACGGTCTTCCCCGAAGAAAACTTCATACTTACCGTACCAACACCAACAACACAAGCACGTGAGCCATTTCACATCAGCACAGAGCAAGTCCTTGCGACATGATAAGAAGTAACATGGAAATATCATGATATACATATGTATTGGCACTTGTATCTTCTATCCACCAATTACAAGAGTTACATACTGAAAGGACAATAGGGAAATATTGTACCTGACGTCCTTCATCTCAGTATCACCACCAACAGAAACATTCCAGTCTTGATGTTGTTCCCACACTTGTCATTACGATTTGGGTAGTTAGGATCGAGCCCAATGATCAAGGTCATTACATACGTGGCAATCCCCTTTCTTCTTATCATTCTTCTTCTTGAAATTGTTTGAGTGTGGGTCCTTGTTATTGCCATCAAACTTTTATTTGCCTTCAGATTTGTTCTTGTTATTGAACTTGTAGGATTGGAAGTTTTTCTTCTATACCACATTAGCACTAGAATCTCCCTCAAAATCTCGAACTCGTATATCCTTTGCTCTCAATTTTCTTCCACATGAAGAGATCAAATAAGATTCGAGACTAAAAACTCGTGTCTCTTGTGTTTCAGAGAAGTAGCAAAGTTCATCCACAAGAAAGGAAGCTTGGCAATTATTCCACCGGCCACAAACTTGTCAGGTAAGATACACTCGAACTACTCAATTCTTTAGCAAGCGACTACATCTCATGAGTTTTCTTAACAATGGAGTGCTTCCCAGTCAACTTGTAGTCATAATAATTGCTCCATGACATACAACTCAGTGTCAGACCAAAGATCGGCCTCGAGCGCATCGCAACTTACTTGCCATTATCAAATGTCATGTATGGATCAACAATCATGTTCACAAGGGCATCAACTTTCATGTAAGCTTCCTCCTGAGCGGTGGAAAGCTCACCCTTAGCTTTGACAAGAGTGGCGTTATAGCAGTTGGGACGTTACGTAACCATAGAGCTGCTCCTGTGCACCATCTCTTATAATGCGTAGCATCAAACTAAGGTGGCCTAGTAGAACCGGTAACTCCACTTGAATTCTTTTGGATAGTTTAATATATAAACAAATTACCATATATGATCCAATTCAAATAAACAATTGATAAATCATGACTATGTAAACAGTAAGAAAACAAATCATGCAGACTAGGACAGTAGATGAAGAAATCACAACTAGAAAAGATAAACTTATCGCATAAACCATAGAAACCCAAACAAGAAACTCTACCAAGATCTGATATAGAGAAAGAAGAGACACTTACGGTGCAACATGGGAAACATCAGTAGAGGCCGCAACGGTAGCACCCTGGACAGCAGGGTAGGCATCATCTACCATATTGAGGTTGCCGAAGAGGTTGTTGATGTCCGGGAAGAAGTCGTCGTTCGGGAACTCTCCATCAAACGACATCGTGTTTCCAGTATTTACGCGTAAGCGCTCCCCAAAAACCTGATCGCCCCTCACCCATACAGGTCTAAGAGAGGAGGGTTTCCGGAGGCCTACTATCCAATCGGTCCGTGCATGCCGATGGGATGAGGAAGACGATGGCAATGACGCAATGTTCTGGAAAGAGTCAGTCACATATATATCTCATACATGCGGCTAGGGTTTGCGGTCGGGTTTATATAGTGCTGAGAAGGTTGTAGGCCGTAGCTCACGTTTGAGCCGGTACAACACGATCTAGAAAATCCGGAACGAAAAAGGCTACATTAACTCATTCATTAATGACTCCTAATTAGTCACATGATTAATATATCTCGGCGGTCGGTGCACGCCGAAGGTTGGGATAAGGATGACGATGGCGGCGGGGTTCTGTAAAGAGGCGGCGCATACGTGTCTCGTACATGCAACTAGGGTTTGTGTCCCGTTATATATAGTGCTGAAATGGTCATGGAACGCAGCTCACGTTCGAGTCGGCATAACCATGATCCAGAAAACTAAAACAAAAATAGCTGCATTAACGCTTCCTCCACGCCGCGCGGCGGAGGAGTGCCCCAACGCTTCCTCCACGCCGCGCGGCGGAGGAGTGCACGAGGGCGGTCTCTTCTCATTCACTTGAGAGGACTAGAACATCCTCCTTTTCTCTCAACAAACAATGTGTAACTAAATTTTAGTCACACCCCTTGCTATACAAGTAAACTTTATTAGGCTATGGGCTAAACCATGACCAAATTCCAACAGAAAGATGGATGAGTGTTGCTCCATGGCATGTTATCACAATAGAGGAGGCGAGTAGACGGGGAATGCAATGCGAGTCTTTTCAAAGGAGAAGCTGGGTTAAGACAACTAAAAATGTAACTGAAGTAGAAAGACAGAGAATGCATGCTAAAAAAATGGTCATAAGGACTCCACAATGACATGAAATGCATGCTAAAAAATGGCCATGAGGACTCCACAATGCAGTTGATAAGTACATGTGTATGTTATTTGACACATGTAATCGGAAAAAAAAGCACACATATTTGACTAGATGATTAATAGAGTTCTCATTACCATGAAAAAAGAGTTGAGGGAATCACTAAGCAATTAATTTTGAGAGAACCCCGCAAAAACTCCTAGGAACGAAGTCAGGCAGAGAAGATCACCAATAAGTTCAATTGAAGGATGGTCACAGATGATGCATGCTAAGAGCAGCCAACAAAAAATACAGATAACATTCAAGCATAGATAGATCCACTTTAGGTCAGCCAACACAAAATACATAATACTCAAGCATAGATAGATTCACTTTAGGTCACATCATACATAAGATGAAACTAAGATATGTAAGAAAGTTACACGTGTATGCTATTTGTACGCGTAGCCATGACCGAGGGATAGGTAGGGTGAGACGTAGGAGCAGCTGCTCGGTTCAGTAGGAAATGGGTGTTGTTATGTCATCAATCACACTTAAAAGACTCAAGAGCAGCTGGTGAGCCCTCCGCTCGCTTCAGTAGGAAATGGGCGACACCTGGAGCATGCATGGGCTTCGTGTTCGTGGTACCTGCATGCACTCTGCTGTCACTCTTCTGTCTCCGCCGCGTGTACGTGTGATCTGTGCTCCGCCCTGCCACTTGTGTTGATCGAATGTGAGAGCATCTCCACTCCCCATCTCTATTGCCCAAAATGAAAATAGAAGCGTCGGTGTCAAAATACTTCCCAGCCCCGCGCCATAAATTTATTTTCAGGCAGCAGCGTGAAGTTCATCCGGCGTCTCCAAACCGAAGCCAATCCGACGGGAGGCTATCGAGGACGTCGGATTCTAGCGCTAAAAACAAGCGGGGGCCAGCTCTGTCGGTGAGACAGAGCTAGTTTCCCCCCCCCCACACACAAAAAAAATTATCTTTTCCGTTATTATTGCGCCATATCACCCCGTTTCCCTTCTCCCTCGGCGCCAATTCACGCCATTTTCCCCACACAAGCCTTCGCCTTGCTCCACCGTCCAACCATGACGCCGAGGAAGTACATCGCTCCACGCACGTCGGTGCCAGACGCCCTCGCCGTCGAGCCTGCTCCCGCAAAGAAGTGGGTGGTGCGGACCGACAAGGAGCGGCCAGAGGGGATGAGAGGAAGGAGGACCCGACGATCATGCTCGTCGACACCAGCGGCATGGACGATGACGTCAACGCGTGGTGCGCCGAGTAGCGCGCCACGATCCTAGCCGAGAGTCAAGCTCCACCCGCTCCCAACCTAGCACCGCGACTCCTTCGACGGATACTACTCCACAGGGCACAGATGCTTCCCCGTCGACTGCCACACCGCCATCGCTGACCGCTAAACCGCCAACGCCGACCAACGTCCCCGATTCTCCAATAGAGGAAATCGCTCTTTGATTCCCGCGGCTATGTAATGTCGGCCAGCCTGCGTGCCCCCTTTTTTTTGGTTTGCTAGACATTGGTATGCTGCGATTTGTGACGATGTGCTCGTCGAGACTTGCGATTTGCGACGATGTGTTCGTCGAGACATTGATCGTTTCATGAGCGCGAAACCTATTTTATCAGCGATTCATTCCTATGTTTTTAAGTTTGAAATTTGGGGGTGTGCATTTGGAGGATGCGGCTAGGCGTCGGTGCGCAGTTTGGTCGGCAGCTGGATGTGGGCGTGCTCGCTCGGTGAGTCATCTCTTAGAGCATCATCTCGAGATGATGAAGATGTAGATGTAAAATAATCGCCATTTGCAACATATTGGAGAAAAAACGGCTTCTGCAGGACGAAGTGTCCAGTTATATACCCAAGGACATTTAGTCTCAGTTGGTGATACGAACCTAGACTAAATGTAGTTTTTGGCCGCCGCTTCGTTCGCCCGCGCAAAAGGACCTTTAGTCTCGGTTGTAGGTACCAACCGGAATAAAAGGTCCTTTTTCTTGGATTTTCAATTTTCCCTCCTTTTTCACATTTTGCAAAGTGTTAGTATATGAATTAAAAAAAATTGCATAATTTAAAATCTGGCGAAACATTACACATGAAAATCATTTCAATTTAGAAAAATAATTCAAAATAATTTTATGTTTTCTAAAATAAATGTTCTAACTAGCCAAACTATTAACCTTTTTGCCATTTTCAATTAAAATGCATTAAGTCATATGTTTTCTATAATTTAAAATATGGCAAAACTTTAAACATGAAAATATTTTAATTGAATGCAGGAAGTTGAAGACCGACACATGCTAGATTAATCTCATTAGTAAGTTTTCTCCTTGAGTAATGATCTGAGAACAGATAGAAATATGAAATAGAGACACTTAAGCTCCTCATGGTTAAGAATTCACATAGTATATCCTCAGCAGATGACAGGAACTGAAGAGCCACGGATACTGTTTGAACATGGCAGAGAAAAGGCCAGATGTGTTACTCTATAGCCAAAAAGCTTCGGAATAGGAGGAAAGTACTTCACATAGTATATCCTGAGCAGATGACATGAACTGAAGAGCCACATATAATGTTTGAACATGGCAGAGAAAAGTCCAGATGTGTTACTCTCCTAACTATGCTTGAATGTTATCTATGTTTTGTGTTGGATGCTATTAGCGTGCATCATTTGTGACCATCCTTCCATTGAACTTATCAGTGATCTTCTAAATTTGGATTTTTTGTGTCATCTAACAAAACTGTCGGTGGGATAAGGCATGTAGTGCACGACGTCCTATCGGAGGAACCAACCGGGACTAAAGAGGTTTTCGGCAGGCCAACCTTTAGTCCCTTTTGATGGGTGCAACCGGGACTAAAGGGTTTTTCGGCAGGTCAACCTTTAGTCCCATTTGGTGGATGCAACCGGGACTAAAGGTGGATTTTTAGTGTCATCTAGCAAAATTTTCGGTGGGATAAGGACGTGTGGGTGGACGCACTACTCAGCGAGATAAGGCATGTAGCGCACGACGTCCTGTCGGGGGAACAAGACGAAGGAGGAATCGGCGTTGGGCCTATAAAAGGAGTGTCGCTAATCACAAGAAGCTCAACAAGCCAACCAAAAGGTAGGGAGAGCTTCGTCCCCATGGCCGGGGGAAAGGGTTGGGAAATCTCCCGTGGTGGAGCTTCTCGAAGATGTCGTTGGTGCACACTCCCTAGGAAATCTTCGGAAGTTCCGCCTCGGGAAAAATTTCCCGCAAAGCCCGTGAAAGCCTCCATCTCCTCTAACAATGTTGGGGAATCTCCCTATGGTACGTCACAACCTCTATATAACTATCAAAAACGAGCCAACCATCTCCGGTGTTAATATCTTACATCTTCGAGGAAAGGGTTGAGAAATCTCCCGTGGCGGAACTTCTCGAAGATGTCGTTGGTGCACACACCCTAGGACATCTTCGGAAGTTCCGCCTCGGAAAAATTTCCCCGCAAGCCCATGAAAGCCTAACCAAGAAGGTAGGAAGCTTCGTCCCCATGACCGGAGGAAAGGGTTGGGAAATCTCTCGTGGCGGATCCATCTCCATTGTTGGTCTATTCCTCACACTAGAGGTGTTGTCATGTCAGTCTAGTCGTCAACTGGAAACCGGAGCGTGGGCTTGGTTAATGTTTGAATAGTTATATTAATTATTTTACAAATCAGAAAATGGTTTTGGATTGCTTCCCCAAACGGGACTAAAGGTGCTCGTGGCCTAACGCACCCACCGCAACTTCTTTAGTCCCGGTTGTTTGTTGCACACACCAACCAGGACTAAAGGTTGCACACACGTCCTTATCGTTCCCGCCCTTTTCAACGCTTCCCGCCTACATCTTCCCGCTCTTTGCACCGCTTCCCGCCATTGTTGCCACTATATATGTAGGCGGGAAGTGGTGGAAGGGCCACATCTCATACCCTAGTCCCACAGATTTCCCTCTCACACTTCTATTCCATGGCGTCTGGTGATGTTGCCCTCAACCACGAGGAGGCGGAGGCGCTCAGCGTCTCCAACTACCCCTGCCCGCCGGGGTTCCTATGCCCCCCGGGCAGGAGCCTGAGCGCCGGAGGCGTACCGGTCTCCCCTGGCCCCCAAGGTGCAGCTCGGTGTGCAGCCATCACCCACCACTACTACGTCGAGCTCACCCCCGAGCAGCGCATGGACCGCCGATGGGATCCCGACAAAGCTGCCTCCTTGGGAAGTAGATAAGGAGAAAAACCCTAGCCATCCTTGGGGGCTAGAACTAAGAGAGCAAGAGCAAGCAAGAATGTGGTTGCTGTTGTGAGAGGGTAAGAGAACACACTAGAACACCACAACCAAGTGAGAAGAGAGGAAGAAGAAGGAGATGTGTTTTTGTCCAGATTTCTGAGATTCTACTTGTGCATGGTCTTGTGTTTGTTTTTCCGCTGCATCTATTGATTGGTTGAAGCTATCTTTACAATTTATCTAACCTTTCACACACACATAGTAGGGGTGGTTGCATCGCCTTCCCCTACATAGGGAAGGAAGTTGTAACTTGTAACAGCCAAGAGGTTTAATCCTTGATAAGGCATCTCATCTCAGATTCCAAATGTGTGCGCATCTGTGAAAAAAGAAAAGCTTCTCCGCGAATCAATGGCTTAGTTGTAACAACCAAGGGGTTCAATCCTTGCTAGGGTAGCAAATGTCAGTTTCCACATGGCGTATGCGTGTGTTCTCAATGGCGTTCTCCCACTGACTTGCTAAGGAAGAGGCTAGTTGGGAAAAAAGCTATTTCGAGAATCAATTGCGTATGCAGCAGAATCTCCAGCCCTTGTTCACTCCATATAAGGGGAGGCACTGGCATCGTGCAGCCGATGAGCCAAACATTTGTCACAGGCAGTAAGAAGAGAGTGCAAGTCTGGAAGACCCATCTCTCGTGATCTCATCTTTTCTGGTACGACGATATCGCTCATCTGCATTTCACTTCTCAGTTTCTTTTCATCTCACTTTTATTGATTCATTTGTCTCTGGCTGCGCAGCAGGGACAGCGAGAAGAAGAACCGATGGAGGGAAAGAAGAAGAGACTGGTGGCCGCCGCCACCTGCGTGCTCGTCATCCTGCTGTTGGCCAAGCAGCAGCGTGTCCTGCCGGTGGCCGACGCCGCGTCGGCGTTCTGCCATTGCTACGCCAACTGCTACCCGGACTGCAGGGCCAACCACGGCAGGGCGTTCTGCAAGGTGTCCTGCGGCTGGCTGTGCGTCGCCGGCGACCAGGCCGGGGGCAGGTGCCCGGGGGTCTGCCAGCAGGCCTCGCTCTGCGGCACCGTCATCGCCGCCGATGGTGATGGCGGTGAGCCAGGTGCTGCTGATGCCGCGGCGGCCTGTGCGGAGGACTGCGCCGAGTACGCCAAGCACGGCTGAATGATCATGAGAGTGCTGGAGGAATAAACTGGGGTCTGGACTCTGGAGGCTGCATGTGTGGTTGATGATGATGGTGCAAAAAAAAAAAGAAATTTGATATAACATCATAAGAGTGCTGGAGAAATAAATTGGTTTGTTTTCACTTCGTTCAGTCAAATTTACTTGTTGTTTTTTTCCTTTTTGCAAAGTACCATTGACATCAACGTCAGTTCACCGTTCGACTCTGTTCGTTAGCCCTTCCGTATTCAGGGCATATTTTTACGTTTACTAGTACAAATGCCCGTGCGTTGCCACGGGTACGGTGCATAAATATAATGCAACCTTATAACGACATGTCATATTTGTTGAAAGATGCATAAAGAATAGAGTCCTTTAATATTTGTGTAAACAGATTATTGTCTGAAATCATAAATTCAGTCACCTGCAATTTTAATTTCCTTCCACATCGATCTTGGGTTCTAAAATAAGTGCACTGCAAATTAGTTTTTCGAGATGTAAAAAGAGTGTATATACATGGCTTGTGTGCGCCTAGATACATGGCTTGTCACCTGCAAGATGTAGATGAGAAACGGAATTAGTTTTTCAAGATGTAGAAGATGCACTAAAATATATGGCTTGTCTTTTGAATTTAACTTTCCTTTTAGTAAAACACATGTCTTTTAACTCCAATCTATTTTTTACTAAGTTGTGTTTTTTTGTCGGAGTAACTTAAATAGGTCTCATAGCCCAACAAACTTGCATTTGAACAGTAGACCAAATTTATCTATTAGGTTGACATTTGGTGGATCGACATATGGTGAAATGACCAATGATTACAATAGAAGGTCGACATTAGAATCCACAATCACACAACCAATTCGTCATCTTTCAAGTGTCATTTAGTTTTAAGTCAAGAAAACTCAATTTTCAACAATATGTCAGATGACCTTAGCAAGTAGAAATAAGAATTCCTTATTTTTCAAATAAAAAAATGTCATGATACCGAGTGAAATGTATCTATCCAGAGGTGTTAGACAAAATACTTGTTGTCTAGAATTTCATGATATTCTTTTATGATATATACAGTTTTTTAATTTTTTATTATCTTGTCTAGTGCAAATGCCCGTGTGTTGCTACGGATCCTCAAATTTTCATTTCTCAATACAGGTATATGATTAACAACTCACTATGAAAATTTTAAACAAATCAGGGATATCATAATCTACATAAATAGTTAAATGCCCGTGAGTTGCCACGGGTCTATTAAATTATTTTCCATATGGATATTATACAAATTAAAATTCACATGTGTAAATAATATGAAGTTATTTGCTTCTTAAAATGCAATTCAACAAAAATACAAGATTTGACATCATATATGCATAAGCTATAACCTAATGATTATCTCTTATCATCCCACCATGCATCCTCTTCTTTCACCTCCCTTCCGCGACCATGGTTGTGCCTCTAGCTGTACCCACACTTCACATCGTTTGGTTGTCACACGGTCTCATTTTCTCAATCGTTGTGAATCTTCATGAGATCTGGCAAATATCACTAAATTCCACATAAATGCAATGGAAATGCAGAGGCACAGGTTTCGCATTGACTTGCAACAAGCTTTGTCTCCTTTTTGTTTCACACTTCAGTCAATGATATGCTACATAATAGCAAAATACATAGAGATACTAATCAAATTGGTGTTATACAGGCTTCAAGTTCCAGACCGCACCACAGAAAATTGAGGTACAATTTACTTGGCCCTCTTTTGTGATCACCACAGGCGCACCCTTGTGCACCCTTGTTTTCTTTCTCCGCGTCATCATCTTCTACTCTACCTGAGACTTTTAAGAAGACAAAGTCAGTTTCTCCCTTGAAACCCTATGAGAATAAATCAAGCATTTGCTAAATAAGACAGTCTCATTTGCTACACATGCGAGCCAAAGATATTTGTTAACTTTGTAGCCTTATCAAAGCATACATCGGTATATTAACATGTACCTTCCGTACACATCAATTAACTGAATGAGCATCAAGAAGCCATAATTAGCTAATGACCAGTCTGATGTCCATCTAGTGAATGTACCACCTCAAGAAAAAGAGCCTACGTATCAAGTATCATTTGACGCACAATAACAAATGGCGGTGGCAGCGTCGCCTAAGGGATTTACCTCCCTGCCATACCCGCTGCTGATTATGCTTGAAAACCTACAAAAGAAAACTACTTCTTGATCATCATTGCATCAGTCTATGATTTCCTACTTTTGTATATGTGTTCATGTAAAATATATACACAACACATCCGGAGACTTCGAAACATAATAGCATTAGAAGATGCATGCTTCTCGTGCACATGGTTTCAAATACATAGATCAAGAAATAGCAAGAATCCGAAAATAGAACAAGAAACAACTAAAATAAGATACTCTAGGAAAATCTCAATTCTTGAATGAATACATATATCCTTTAATACACTCTGACCTTAAAGTACTACTACTGCAGTGCTTGATATTCTGGTCACATGACAACAAATATTTATATCTTATCTATTCGCTTATCCAAATCAATTTTATCTACAAACTTGAGACAAACCTGATACCAAGAGCCGCAATTAGATTTAACACTTCTACAAACTACAGTGGCATATAATTAAAAAAACTATGTTTGACCACACTAAGATTACGATTTAACACTTCTATGCTCATCAGTTTTTGGCCTTCTTTTAGGCCTGATTTTGTAGTTTCAGTATGTTGGGTTTTTTTGTTATTTCAGTGTGAATCAAATAGCTCTTATGTACCAACAAAAATGAATTGGACATTGATTTGATTAAAATTCAGCCTGTGCATTTCTCATTGTCATATCGAGATGGTTGTCCAGAATTTCATATATCCTAGATGAACCATCAGGTTTCTAAACAAATGAATCGCAAAGACAAGAAAACACTCACTGGGCGCTTCCAAATGGGAATCGGACGGAAACATGTTGGTTGTGAGTGGACTCACCAGAGTGGCAGTGCAAGAACGACACTGTATCTCTCGGAGCATGTCGGAGGTATAGTTCGCCACATTCTGAAAATAATTCTGCAGTTCTCACATGGCAATAGTACAAAAAAAGGACAACCAATATTTGTTTCCATTCAAATCATCTATGGTATTGCAACGGACTGTGAACAGCCATATGATGCTGTGAACAGAATAGTGCGACTCTGGAGGGTTTCAGGATGCTTCAAAAGAAGAAAAACTAATGAGATATGCGCGTTTACCTATGATGCTGCACAATTTGGCTTCTGGAAATTTTCTTCCACCGAAATGCATGGCTTCTGAATTCTAGTTCCCCCGGAGGGTTTCAGGTTGCAAGAAAAAAAGGTTGTTGCTAGAGTATGGAATTTTCTTACTGAAGCTTCAGGTATGTCTTCAGGAGTTCACGCAATAAGATCCAGGCAAACGAACTTGAATGTCCCATAAGGCCGCAGAAGACAATTCTTGAATGTTCCATACAAAATGAATCTAGTCATCTTAAGCTGGTTTGATGCACTTAGAGAGAAGAAACGGGCGCATGTTGAAAGAGAGTAGGTGATGCATGAAAGAACTTAGAGAAGAATGTTCTCAGAAACTGATCACACATATTTCACCCGGGCGTAGCCCTGGTTCCTCCTTAATCCATGGCATCTAGGTTTCCCTGTTTTCAGAAACTGAGCACACATATTTCACTACACCAATATGTTCTCACAAATGTAAACAAATATCATCTGAGAATGCTCTCAAAAGACAACCTCACCTTTTCTTCACTGTTGTTATCTCCAATAGAAGCAAATTCCACTGATAAAGACCATGACTTTGGTGTGTAGTGAGATGTTTCAACAGAAAATAGACCTGGAAGGTTTCAATTGAAACGGTTCACAAGAGAAGCTCTCTTGGGCAACAACCCTAAAGCATGGAATAAATATTTATACAATCTCCACATATTAATAGTGTTGAAGTTGATATACGACTATTGAGTTGCTAGGATATATAGCTATATAGGTAAATTCACATAAATGGGTCCTTTGTTAAGATGTACGTTATTTGTTGACAGATTTCTGATTGCTGGAAAAAGAACTTTACCACTGGTTGCTAGCAAATGTCAATGATGCCTCACCCATGATAGGAAAGAAAGAAGAATTCCTTCATTAAACTTTATCCAACCTTCTATTGGCGGTTAGCAATCCACAAATTTTCACTATTTACCTCTATTAGCATTTACAAGGGCATATGCATCATGTTTTTCCTGTAGATACAAAAGTAGGAACTAAGCGAGCAGTTGTGCGTTAAATTTTCATGAAATATACCTGTCTGAGTTGCAGAAAAACGAAGCATCTGATGGTAGGAACACCCACGTCGGGTAAGCAACAGCACAAGCGGCGGTGCTCTGGAGTCTGGACGTGGCCTTCCACCGATCATGACCGCGCCCAGCGCCATGGTGTATGTGCACGAGCCAGGATGCATACAGTCCCACATGCAAGTATGTCTTGGTGGCTTGCTGCCACGGACGTGCATGTGCATCCAGCTCCGGTGTACAGATTGGAAGGCCGGTGACCTGCTAGATAGGGAATCCGTGACGCAGGAAGGCGGCGGCCAGATCTTGAGGCCAGCGATGCAGGAAGGCGGCGGCCAGATCTTGAGGATAGCCACGCAGGAAGGCGGCGGCCAGATCATGAGGCCAGCGATGCAGGAAGACGGAAGCCACAGATCTTGAGGCCAGCGACACAGGACGGCGGCGGCCGGATCGTGAGGCCGGCGACGCAGTTTGTGGCAGCCAGATCGAAGATAACTTGGTAGGATGGAGGATGAGGAGGACCGCCAAGCGGGAGAAGAGAAGAACAAGCGCCCCGTCGCCGCCGGAAGAGTTCCGGCGGCGGCGAGACGCCTCCCGAGGTGGCAGCGGTGACGCCTCCGGCGACCCGGGGGAGCATCTGGCGGCACGAGGCGGCACGAGGAGCAGAGGCGGCGCTCTGGCCTGCTGCGGCAGCACGCTAGGTGTGCGTCATTGGGGCGGCGCGATGAGGTGGTCGCCGCGGAAGGGAGCGCGCTCGGGATTAGCGGTAGGGATTAGCGGGGTTAGCGATGGTTGACGAAAGATGATGGCAGAAAACGGAGGAAGTTCCTCCTTTTTAGATAGTAGAGACTTCTGTGGTAAACGGCGAAGGATGGGTACATGAATCACTTGGAAGATCAAGGTAGAAACTGTACTCTTCTTCAAACTACTAGGATTTATTTCAAATTACTTGATCCAAAGGGAAAATGGAGTGTATTTCATCAACACCATGATCTACTTTAAACCAAAAAACTAGCCCCCGTTCTACCATTTTAGGAATCAGATAAGTGGCATACATATCAAACAACATAAGGCATATAATGTCCCTATATGAAAACACAATGACAATCATTATTAATTTTTTAAGTACCAATTGCGGGCCGTCACATCCTACACAATGGAACAGCATAGAAAAACAGAGCCTGGGAATTGGTAATGGACAGTAACCAGCTGTGAGAACGTCATACAACTCTGGGTCTCACGTGTTAATGAGAATCAGAAGTGCATTTATAAACCATCGCAAGAGCAGCACCAGGCACATAACCAAGAGAACGCAAAATAGCACATGGCAAGGAGCATCCCATACAATTTATAAGGTGTGGCTACTACATACAACAGCAGCAGCAGGCACATATTCAGCAAAGCGCAACAATTCAGCAACAGCTTGAAGTTCACATTTGCAAGCCTAAGAAGAAATAGAACACTCAACGCCAGAAGGTAACCAAGTAACTTAACTCAATGGTTGGCTGTCATTGTATTTCCAGTACAGTTTTATTACAGAAAAGCAACAATAACATCCATTAGGTGTGGCCTGCAGCATCGGCTGTCGCTTGAAAAGAAAAAAAATCACAGATTCGGTCGGCATTTGCAAACACCGTGCAGATTATCATCAGTCAGGACCTACAGGAAGTTTCTAATGTCCAACTTCCTGACATCAGGCATTACCTCGTCCTTAAACTCCTCCCTGGAGGCAAATCATGTCAGTGAGTTGCTATCTTATAATAGAAGGATACAAAAACTATAAATTTCATGAAACTTTGTGATACCAAGCGGATGAGCAGACTACATTATGTTGAAACTTGGCAACAGCTTACTTGAATGATTTGAGGTATAATCCAAGAAATAATGATGTATTAGTTAAATAAGCATACCTCTTTAGTTGACCCTCCATGGCTTCAACACATTCCTTCTTAAGTTCTGACAGCTCGCTTTTAGCAATTTCCATTTCAAGTTCTTCCTCGATCTTGGGAAGATCCTCCTTTCGAATGCCAAGCCTATTTCAAGTTCCAGAAGTTAAGAGAACCAAAATGCAAACACACCTTACTCCGGCTAAAAATGATAATAGTTCAATAATATAAAACATGTCTAGCATGGACTTAATAGTACTAAATCTGCATCTGTTGCAATGGATCCAGACCACCAACCATAAGGAACAATATACAGTTGGACATGCAATCGTTATAAAAAAAATTGCAGCATGAAAACTATTGCAAATCGACCATAGGACTTATGCATTCTTTTTCCCAAGGGAAACCAGAAATGATGTCTCATTCAATGTCTGGGTTAAAAGTTAATAAAATACGAACGATCCATATTCAGTGATCAGCAAAGATGCATCTATATGAAACTATTAATGATATATCAACTGAAACAAAATTGACACTATCAAGATCAGAGATTCAGTGGTCAGCAAAGATTCATCTATATGAAACTATCAATGATATATCTTGCAACTAAAACAAAATTGACACCATCAAGTTCAGAGGAAGATACACATATTTACATACTTTTTGTTAATCTTATCAAACTCAGCAACAAGGAGAGCCATGTTCTTCTTGTCGCTCCTCAGAAGTGGCTTCTTAATGTCTTTTTCAACCTTCTCCAGAGCTTCCATCATTAAAGCCTCAATACCAATTTCATCTATAAGTCCACTCCTTTATCACAGAAAAAAAAAGTTTATATAAGAAATTAATTGCAAAAATATTGCAATGCCAACAAATGTTCATAAGAAGATTAAGCATTTTTTTACATGTTTTTATGTACTCAAACAATGACCACTCAAAAAAAACAGGCTATTGATTAGGTAACCGACATACTTTTTCCTGATCTCCTGCAGGGTATTCAAGTACGTCCTTGCATCAGGGATGTCCTTCGTGAAAGTCTCGATAGTATATTTAATTCTCTGAGAATCAGAAAGAAGACCTGCCCTGCATTTAGATAATGGTAGCATAATAGGTGATCAGGCCACTGACAACAATCTCGAATGTGAGATTAACTAAGAAAATTTTAGCAGAGAAGTGCATGCTTGCTTGTGGTGCTACATTCATACAGAACTCCTTTTACAGATGGCTATGTCCCAGCAAGTTGATTCCAAAAAGAAATCTTATCAACACGCATTAAAATGTGTACGTAAAACTTCTTTAGTTTGCGAGAAATAGATCTTACACCCTGAAAAATGGTATCTTTGCAAGATTATCAGCAAGTAATATAAATCTTGAATCTTTTATCATCCTACTGATATTGTAATCTTGCACTATAGGGTTTGAAGAATCAAAGGTTAAAAAAAAGAGATACACATTAAGAGTTGTATTAGATTGTATCCAACAAATTGTTCTTCAGGACCCTAATAAGAACTCTTGCACTATAGGGTTTGACGAATCAAAGGTTTTAAAATAAAGATATGAGAACATATTAAGATTTGTATTCATGCAGAACTTGGACCAGATTGTATCCAACAAATTGTTCTTCAGGATCCTAATAAGCACTCTTGATTGGTAATTTGGTATACAGTAACAACTCTTAGTACTTAATGATGAAATTTCCTATCCACGTTTACTAGCACCTAAGCACAGTCAGTAGAACATTGTGCAGCAGAACACAAAAATGAAGACAACAGGAAAGTGAGACGTTTAGTCATGAATACATGCAGTACAAAAGCCCATAGATTTTCTTACTTGTCTCGTACAGTCCTCATGACTTGGGCATAACCAGCAACTGCTGTTGGGTCATCTGGATCAATCGTGATCTTCTCCTTCTTAAGGACACTAAGTGCTGTCTCGAACTTCTTCTTTACCTCGAAGAATATGCCTTTCAATAGGTCTATACAGCATGGAAATAAAGGGATTAGGATTAAATCTAGCAAGAGCAGAAGAGCAGTACTGAGACTACAATCTTCATAAAGCAAGAACATAAATGATAAACTGACAAACTAACGGAAATTCAAAATGAAAGCATATTTTGCATGTTCATGGAAAGGGGAAGCACTCATTGATCCGTCATAAAGGTACAGCTTAGTCATAGGAGATATATTGAATAGACCAAAGTTAACTCCAAAAGAGAGCCACTAGGTTCTATTATGCAGCAGCATAAGCAGTTCACAAATTAAATAGTTCAACAAGCCAGGAAATAGTAGAGATTACAAAATTTCTAAAGCTTGTATGAAACTATCGCACCAAAAGAGTTCCAGACTAGAACGGTTATAAATTATAATTTGACAGTTTTTCCAGAACTAACAGTACTGGACTATGCACATAATCATAAACACTCATTAGAAACTAAACTCCAAAACTAACACCGCTGCACAGTACGGAGTGGTGCTAATCTCATACAAATGCAGAGTAACATTAAGATGCATACCATCTCCGCTGACAGGAGGGCGGTCAGCTGGAGCTGCCTCCTTGGCATACGAGCGTAGTTGAGAGACGCCTCCATTGGCCAAAGCAGCTTGGGCAGAATAGAGCTACAAGAACATATAATCAACAAGCTGATCAGCATTCACACGATCTAAATATGATAGGCATCGTAAACGAAACGTCCTGACGAAAAGATAGCTCCAAACTGAAACTTCACAGACTAATAACTTGTTTTGAATTAACTGTCACTGACGCTGCACTAGATGCTGTAGAGTATTCCTAGGCAGAATTAGCAAAACGTATGCCAGAATAAGTTGGCTACTGCATTATTACGACCTCAAATTTGACGGTAAAGCTATGAACAACATTTCAGCACAGGAGATACACGGCTTGGAAAACAGGAAAGTAAGAACATGAAGAATTGGGGCTGAAAGATCTGGACTGGAGTTGTCGGGAAACAAGGTATTTCCCTGGTCTATCCCCTCCGATCTCCGAGCATATTCCCTGTGCTCACGGAGCCGCTCCCACTGATCCCAACCCAATCGATCCGACAACCGCGGCCGAATCAGAGCGCATCACACTCGGAGACCTACCCATCACCGCTCTCGCCCTCCGAATACGGCAAGACAGCGCCACGATCCACGACTTGACAAAACAAACATCAACGGAGCGACCGAGATCCTGCGCGGGCAGCCCGGCGGCGGGCCGCGCGTGATCCGGACCAGATCTAACGGGAGCTAGGATGGGCGGGGCGGGCGAACCTGACGGGAGCGGGAGACGAGGCGAGCGGCGAGCGCCATGGCTGGTGCGGTGAGGAGGGAGGTGAAATGGAGGCGGACGCCCTTGCGCTTTGTGCGACTTGTGGAATCGCTCTCCGCCGTCCGATCTCGCACGGGACTCGCGCGTGGCGGTCGGATCTTAAAGCTCCCCCGGGTGCGTGGGTGGGTCCAGCGCCTTGCAGTGTGGGCCGCGAGCATATTCCATCAGTGGGCTTGACCCAACCTACCTCGCCTTCTCCTATTTCTCTAACTTTTTTTAGGAAAAGCCATTCTGATTGTTTTATTAAGGGACTGTCTAACGGCGGATCCTATACACCGACCAGGTCGGTGTATACGACTTGCCGCACACCCCCCCGGTATCGTTTGGGCCGGCCCATATCCTGCTTCGGTGTTCTGTTTCTTTCCCTTCTTTCTTCGTCGTTCTTCTTCGTTCTTAGGTGTCTCCGTGGCCCGCTTCGCTTCCCCAACTTCCAAATTGCGAGCTCGGAGCACGGATCAGATCGCCGAGTCGCGCGCCCCTCGCCCCCCGCTCCATCCCACTTCGTCCGGAGCCTCAGGTTCGGTTCGCTCCCCGCACTGAATTCTCGAGGTCTATTCGTGTTTCTTGTGAGGCGATTTCGTCTCGTTACTGGACTATTTGTTCGGTTGTTTCGTTAGTTTACCGCTGTGCTTTGATCCGATTCGGCCCTAATGCATCTCCGGCCGAAACGAGGGCATCTTCCCGGCGACTTTTGCGTACCCTGTGTGACTTTTTCGTAGGCGTGTTAAGAAAATCAGAGCTAGGATTTGTGCTGGAGATGTTCGATCCGGTAGCCTAAATGCGATTCTGGTATTTACCTGGTGAATGGGTGTTGTTGCTGCCTGTGATATAGTGAGGAGGCGTGATTGGTTAGTCCAGCATTTAATTTGTACTAGCATACACGGATGAGAGCATAGAAATGCATAGTTAAGTATTCCACGACAGCCCATCGCACTGTAATAGGGGCACTACTGCAGTGCTACTGGATTGAACGAGGAGTAACATGTCAGGCTTTCAGCCATTCCAATCAGATTTGGTTGGGTGAGCATTGCAATTCTGCAGGTGTAGTACGGTACAAATTTGATATTTTCTGCAGCTGTGTTAGAATAAAATAGAATGTATCGATGCAAGATTGGTTGCTTCACTTTTGTTACTCCAGATATAATGCCATAGGGAAATTAGCATCTTGATCTCCATGTTTGATACTGTAGGAGGTGCTGCAAGTAAGGGCTCAATGTGTAGCCTATTGATTTTTACTTCATTGTGTTATGGTAGATAGGTTAGTGTGTGTTTTGTTCAAACTGCTACATCTTGATACAGATTCCGGACTTGAGTACTGGGTACAACTCTGTGGCCCTGTTTCCTATATCATCTATCACAGGTTTAGTTATTAAAAATAATCTCACAAACATTTCACATGTCCTGATACTGTTCAAAGTAGAAAACCATTCATGCTTTTATTTTTGTTCAAGGTAAAAAAAAACGGTTCATACATAGAATCAGTTCATGCTTTGCACGGATATTGAAATAAAAGCTCCGTTCATGCGTTTATTTATGTTCAAGGTAGAAAACCGTTCATCTTGACAAAGGATATTGAAATAAAAGCTGCGTTCATGCGTTTATTTATGTTCAAGGTAGAAAACCGTTAATTCCAAGAATGCGTTCATGCTTTGCATTTTTATTTAAGGTACGAAACCGTTCATTCCAAGAATCGTTCATGCTTTTATTTTTGTTCAAGGTAGGTAAACCGTTCATTCCAAGAATCCTGTCATGCTTTTATTTTTGTTCAAGGTAGGTAAAACGTTCATTCCAAGAATCTGCATGCTTTTATTTATATTCAAGGTAGAAAGCCGCTAATGCCAAGAATCCGTTCATGCTTGGATTTATATGTTCCTTGTACGAAATCGTTCATGCCAAGAATCTGTTCATGCTTGCATTTTTGTTCAAGGTATGAAACCGTTCATTCCAAGAATCCATTCATAATTTTATTTTTGTTCAAGGTACGAAACCGTTCATTCCAAAAATCCGTTCATGCTTTTATTTTTGTTCAAGGAAGAAAACCGCTCATGCCAAGAATCTGTTCATGCTTTTAATTTATGTTCAAGGTAGAAAACCTTTAATTCCAAGAATACGTTCATGGTTTAGTTTTTTGTTCAAGGTTGAAAACCGTTCATGCTCGTATTTTATGGTCAAGCTACCAAAGCCGTTCATGCTTGCATTTATGTTCACGGTTCGAAACCATTCATTCAAGAATCTGTTCATGCTTTTATTTCTGTTGAAGGTAGAAAATAGTTCATGCCAACGATCCGTTCATGCTCGTATTTATGGTCAAGGTAGGAAACCGTTCATGCCAAGAATTTGTTCATGCATTATTTAATGTTGAAGCTATCAAAACTGTTCATGCCAAGATTCTGTTCATTCTTGTATTTAAGGTCAAGGTAGGAAATCATTAATGAGAAGAATTCGTTCATGCTTATATTTTATGGTCAAGGTAGAAAACCGTTCATTCCGAAAAAATCTGTGCAAGCTTTTATTTATGTTCAAGGCACCGCTCATGCGAAAGAATCAGTTAATGATTCTTTTCCAAGGTATGAAACCGTTCATTCCAAGAATCCGATCATGCTTTTATTTTTTGTTCAAGATAGAAAACCGTTCATGCCAATAATTCGTTCATGCTTTTATTTTTGTTCAAGGTAGAAAACAGTTCATTCCAAGAATCCGTTCATGCTTGCATTTATGTTCAAGGTACGAAACCACTCATGCCAAGAATCCGTTCATGCTTACATTATTTTTCAAGGTTCGAAACCGTTCATTCCAAGAATTTGTTTTTGTTCAAGGTAGAAACCGTTCATTTGAAGAATCCAGTCATGCTTTTATTTTTCGTTCAATGTAGAATACTGTTCATTCCCATAATCCGTTCATGCTTTAATTTATGTTGAAGGTAGAACTGCTCATGCCAAGAATCCTTTCTATTTTGTCTCCTATTTTTTTATGCTTATTGGAATTTTCTATTCTTCCAATTAATGCAAATATGATTCTGGGATTTTTGTCATTCAGTTCATTAGATGGTACAACAGAATTGAAGTATAATCATTTTCAAATGTTAGCTTCATATTCTTTTAATTCTTCAGCATTTGACTTTTTCTTTCGTGTATGGAATTTATACACTCTTTGGCATATGTTAAAAAAAAGTTTGACGTTCAAGCCATACGTGAAAAATCTCTACTCAACTTGTGATAAGCAAGTATGATGAGAATGAGATACCATTATCAAGACAATTCATTGCTAAACATACCAGTACTTTTTTTACCTGTTTTCATTATGCCCTTCCATCATGTCACACCTTAAACCTTCTTTTCGTTGGTACTAGCCTACACTTTCTTGTCCATTTGATGGCAAAATTATTCCACTTTCTAACAGTTTATAGCACTGGTTATGAGCACTATAGTTATCCGCGGGTAAAGTGTTCATGACACTTTTCATCCTTTGTTTTCGTTCCCCAAATAGTCCAGTCTCGTCAAATTGTGTCATCTTCAGAAACTTTTCATCCCATCTTCACAAGAAGAATATGAACACATAGAAACATAAGTTATAGAAAAGAGTATATTCGGTAACTCTGAACTTTATATTTTCATCTGTGAAAATCCCTGAGCTTCTTCAGCCAGAACGTCATGGGAAACATGAAGACTCTGAAATGCATTGTCAATCCAACTTGTGGTAAACAGTAAAATGAAATTTCTCACTCTTTCGCAGGTTCCACACCTTCTTCATTGACCAAAGTTCACATCCTCCGAGCAGGAAGAGATGATATATCATAAAAGTAAGTTTCTTATTTTTTTGAGCGGTACAAAGAAATTAATATAATTTCTTTTGCATTTCAAAAAACATTAATCTAGATTTTTCTTCTTTTCTCTATTTCATTTTCCCAGATATTTCATAAGGGAAAGGAACACAACACAAGCATGGAAATGCTTCTCCTACAAGGCAAGGAGATTCACAGATCATTCGGAAGGAAAGCATCGAAAACGAGTTTCCAAGTGATAAACATGAATTCTGTGTACCCAGACAGAAAAATGTTTTGTCCCTATTTGTCACATTTTGACAGTTTTTTCTCATTGATGTGTATTACGTGCTATACAAACGGGGAAGAATCAGTACAGTTCCCTTTTATCATGTATATCTGATGCAAAAAAAAATGTTTCGTTGAACAGTACAGTTCACTTTTTAGCTTCTGGTTAATGCAAAAAAAAAATTCAATGAAACAGTCCGAAACAGTACGAAAATCATTAGGGGAAATGCATCGACTAAACACAACAGACAGGAACATGGAAATGCACGAAAACATCGAGCAAGAATAAATACCGAACGGTTCACTGTAACTGGGCCAAGCCCACATACGACCAGAGGGGTGTGCGGCACCGGATCACTGCCGACCAGGTCGGTGCATAGCACCTCCCCTGTCTAACCATCATCTAGCTGATTTTGCAATTGGACATAAGTTAGATTTTTGTCTTTCATTAGTATGCATTTACTCATTTAATCCCCTGTTTCAAATCCTCGTTTCGGACGGTCAAGACATTTAAAAAAGTCGAATTGTTCATTCTTGTCAGTCCGGTTTTCTTCATGGGATTTTCCAATCGCCATTATGACTACCGATCAATTGAGCTGGGATTTTCTCACACATGGACTGAAAATAGACCATTATTGTTACATCAGCTTTTTTAGCCTTACACATAAACATGAAAAGTGAGCCTTCTATTCCTTGGCATGCTCTATAAACTACCTTCCCGTTAGCATCTCTCTCTTTTCCTCCTCATGCGAAGACGTGATACGTCTCAAACGTATCTATAATTTCTTATGTTCCATGCTACTTTTATGATGATACTCACATGTTTTATACACATTATATGTCATTATTATGTATTTTCCGGCACTAACCTATTGACGAGATGCCGAAGAGCCGATTCTTGTTTTCTGCTGTTTTTGGTTTCAGAAATCCTACAAAGAAAATATTCTCGGAATTGGACGAAATTAACGCCTAGGGTCTTATTTTTCCACGAAGCTTCCAGAAGACCGAGGGAGAAACGAAGTGGGGCCACGGGGCGCCGCCACACTAGGGCGGCGCGGCCTAAGGGGGGCCCGCGCAGCCCTAGCGTGTGGGGCCCCCGTGACTCATCCGACTCCGCCCTTCCGCCTACTTAAAGCCTTCGTCGCGAAACCCTCTGTACCGAGAGCCACGATACGGAAAACCTTCCAAAGACGCCGCTGCCGCCAATCCCATCTCGGGGGATTCAGGAGATCGCCTCCGGCACCCTGCCGGAGAGGGGAATCACCTCCCGGAGGGCTCTTCATCGCCATGATCGCCTCCGGATCGATGTGTGAGTAGTTCACCCCTGGACTATGGGTCCATAGCAGTAGCTAGATGGTTGTCTTCTCCTCATTGTGCTATCATGTTAGATCTTGTGAGCTGCCTATCATGATCAAGATCATCTATTTGTAATGCTACATATTGTGTTTGTTGGGATCCGGTGAATATTGAATACTATGTCAAGTTGATTATCAATCTATCATATATGTTGTCTATGTTCTTGCATGCTCTCCGTTGCTAGTAGAGGCACTGGCCAAGTTGATACTTGTAACTCCAAGAGGGAGTATTTATGCTCGATAGTGGATTCATGCCTCCATTGAATCTGGGACAGTGACAGAAAGTTCTAAGGTTGTGGATGTGTTGTTGCTACTAGGGATAAAACATTGATGCTTTGTCTAAGGATATTTGTGTTGATTACATTACGCACCATACTTAATGCAATTATCTGTTGCTTGCAACTTAATACCGTAAGGGGTTCGGATGATAACCTGAAAGTGGACTATTTAGGCATAGATGCATGCTGGATAGCGGTCTATGTACTTTGTCGTAATGCCCTGATTAAATCTCATAGTACTCATCATGATATATGTATGTGCATTGTTATGCCTTCTTTATTTGTCAATTGCCCAACCGTAATTTGTTCACCCAACATGCTACTTATCTTATGGGAGAGACACCACTAGTGAACTGTGGACCCCGGTCCATTCTTTACATCCGAAATACAATCTACCGCAATTGTTCTTTACTCGCTCTTCGCAAACAAACATCATCTTCCACACTATACAATTAATCCTTTGTTTACGAGCAAGCCGGTGAGATTGACAACCTCACCGTTACGTTGGGGCAAAGTACTTTGATTGTGTTGTGCAGGTTCCACGTTGGCGCCGGAATCCCTGGTGTTGCGCCGCACTACATTTCGCCGCCATCAACCTTCAACGTGCTTCTTGGCTCCTACTGGTTCGATAAACCTTGGTTTCTTACTGAGGAAAACTTGCTACTGTACGCATCACACCTTCCTCTTGGGTTCCCAACAGACATGTGTTAATTGCACGCATCAAGCTCTTTTTCTGGCGCCGTTGCCGGGGAGATCAAGACACGCTGCAAGGGGAGTCTTCCACTTCCAATCTCTTTACTTTGTTTTTGTCTTGCTTTATTTTATTTACTACTTTGTTTGCTGCACTAAAATAAAACACACAAAAATTAGTTGCTAGCTTTACTTTATTTACTGTCTTGTTTGCGTTCTCCATATTAAAAATACAAAAAAATTAGCTACTTGCATTTACTTTATCTAGTTTGCTTTATTTACTACTGTTAAAATGAATACTCCTGAAAACACTAAGTTGTGTGACTTCACTAGCACAAATAATAATGATTTCTTATGCACACCTATTGCTTCACCTGCTACTGCAGCAGAATTCTTTCAAATTAAACCTGCTTTACTAAATCTTGTCATGAGAGAGCAATTTTCTGGTGTTAGTTCTAATGATGCTGCTGCCCATCTTAATAATTTTGTTGAACTATGTGAAATGCAAAAGTATAAGGATGTAGATGGTGATATTATAAAATTGAAATTGTTTCCTTTCTCCTTAAGAGGAAGAGCTAAAGATTGGTTGCTATCTTTGCCTAAGAATAGTATTGATTCATGGACTAAATGTAAGGATGCTTTTATTGGTAGATATTATCCTCCTGCTAAAATTATATCTTTGAGAAGTAGCATAATGAATTTTAAACAATTGGATAATGAACATGTTGCTCAAGCGTGGGAAAGAATGAAATCTTTGGTAAAGAATTGCCCAACCCATGGACTAACTACTTGGATGATCATCCAAACCTTCTATGCAGGATTGAATTTTTCTTCGCGGAACCTATTGGATTCAGCTGTTGGAGGTACCTTTATGTCCATCACTCTAGGCGCCGCAACAAAGTTTCTTGATGATATGATGACAAATTACTCTGAATGGCACACGGAAAGGGCTCCACAAGGTAAGAAGGTAAATTCTGTTGAAGAAACCTCTTCCTTGAGTGATAAGATTGATGTGATTATGTCTATGCTTGTGAATGGTAGATCTAATGTTGATCCTAATAATGTTCCTTTAGCTTCATTGGTTGCCCAAGAAGAACATGTTGATGTGAACTTTATTAAAAATAATAATTTCAACAACAATGCTTATAGGAATAATTCTGGTAACAACTATAGGCCATATCCTTCTGCTAATAGTAATGGTTATGGTAATTCTTATGGGAATTCTTACAACAATAATAGGAGTGTACCCCCTGGTCTTTAAGCCATGCTTAAAGAATTTATTAGTACACAAACTGCTTTTAACAAATCTGTTGAGGAAAAGCTTGATAAAATTGATATTCTTGCTTCTAAGGTTGATAGACTTGCCTCTCGATGTTGATCTTTTAAAATTGAAAGTTATGCCTAATAAGGATATTGATAATAAGATTGTTACTACAGCAAATGCCATCCAAGTTAGAATTAATGAGAATATAAGATTGATGGCTGAATTGCATGCTAGGTGGGAAAGAGAAGAAAACGAAAAACTTGCTAAAGAGAATAATGTAGCTAAAGTTTGGACTATTACCACCACTAGTAATGATAATGATTCACATGTTGCTGATGCGTGCAATTAACACACGTCCGTTGGGAACCCCAAGAGGAAGGTATGATGCGTACAGTAGCAAGTTTTCCCTCAGAAAGAAACCAAGGTTTATCGAACCAGGAGGAGCCAAGAAGCACGTTGAAGGTTGATGGCGGTAGGATGTAGTGCGGCGCAACACCAGGGATTCCGGCGCCAACGTGGAACCCTGCACAACACAACCAAAGTACTTTGCCCCAACGAAACAGTGAGGTTGTCAATCTCACCGGCTTGTCTGTAACAAAGGATTAACCGTATTGTGTGGAAGATGATTGTTTGCGAGAAAACGAGTAAAGAACAAGTATTGCGAGTAGATTGTATGCGATGTAAAGAATAGGACCGGGGTCCACAGTTCACTAGAGGTGTCTCTCCCATAAGATAAATAGCATGTTGGGTGAACAAATTACAGTCGGGCAATTGACAAATAGAGAGGGCATGACAATGCACATACATGATATGATAAATATAGTGAGATTTAATTGGGCATTACGACAAAATACATAGACCGCTATCCAGCATGCATCTATGCCTAAAAAGTCCACCTTCAGGTTATCATCCGAACCCCTTCCGGTATTAAGTTGCAAACAACAGACAATTGCATTAAGTGTGGTGCGTAATGTAATCAATAACTACATCCTTGGACATAGCATCAATGTTTTATCCCTAGTGGCAACAACACATCCACAACCTTAGAACTTTACGTCACTCGTCCCGGATTTAATGGAGGCATGAACCCACTATCGAGCATAAATACTCCCTCTTGGAGTTAAGAGCAAAAACTTGGCCGAGCCTCTACTAATAACGGAGAGCATGCAAGATCATAAACAACACATAGGTAATAGATTGATAATCACCATAACATAGTATTCTCTATCCATCGGATCCCGACAAACACAACATATAGCATTACGGATAGATGATCTTGATCATGTTAGGCAGCTCACAAGATCCAACAATGAAGCACATAAGGAGAAGACGACCATCTAGCTACTCGCTATGGACCCATAGTCCAGGGGTGAACTACTCACTCATCACTCCGGAGGCGATCATGGCGATGAAGAGTCCTCCGGGAGATGATTCCCCTCTCCGGCAGGGTGCTGGAGGCGATCTCCTGAATCCCCCGAGATGGGATTGGCAGCGGCGGCGTCTCAGTAAGGTTTTCCGTATCGTGGCTCTCGGTACTAGGGGTTTCGCGACGGAGGCTTTAAGTAGGCGGAAGGGCAACGCCGGGGGCCACACGAGGGCCCCACACGCTAGGGCCGCGCGGCCAAGGCCTGGGCCGCGCCACCCTAGTGTGGCGGCGCCTCGTGGTCGCACTTCCTTTCCCCCTCGGTCTTCTGGAAGCTTCGTGCAAAAACAGGACCCTGGGCGTTGATTTCGTCCAATTCCGAGAATATTTCCTTACTAGGATTTCTGAAACCAAAAACAGCAGAAAACAAGAATCGGCTCTTCGGCATCTTGTTAATAGGTTAGTGCCGGAAAATGCATAAATACGACATATAATGTGTATAAAACATGTAGATATCATCAATAATGTAGCATGGAACATAAGAAATTATCGATACGTCGGAGACGTATCAGCATCCCCAAGCTTAGTTCCTGCTCGTCCCGAGCAGGTAAACGATAACAAAGATAATTTCTGGAGTGACATGCCATCATAACCTTGATCATACTATTGTAAGCATATGTAATGAATGCAGCGATCAAAAACAATGGTAATGACATGAGTAAACAAATGAATCATAAAGCAAAGACTTTTCATGAATAGTACTTCAAGACAAGCATCAATAAGTCTTGCATAAGAGTTAACTCATAAAGCAATAAATCAAAGTAAAGGTATTGAAGCAACACAAAGGAAGATTAAGTTTCAGCGGTTGTTTTCAACTTATAACATGTATATCTCATGGATATTGTCAATGTAAAGTAATATAACAAGTGCAATATGCAAGTATGTAGGAATCAATGCACAGTTCACACAAGTGTTTGCTTCTTGAGGTGGAGAGAAATAGGTGAATGATACGTCTCCGACGTATCGATAATTTCTTATGTTCTATGCCATATTATTGATGATACCTACATGTTTTATGCACACTTTATGTCATATTCGTGCATTTTACGGAACTAACCTATTAACAAGATGCCGAAGTGCCGTTCTCGTTTTCTCGCTGTTTTTGGTTTCGAAATCCTAGTAACGAAATATTCTCGGAATTGGACGAAACAAAGACCCGAGGGCCTATTTTTCCACGGAGCTTCCGGAAGACCGAAGAACATACGAAGTGGGGCCACGAGGTGGCGACACCACAAGGCGGCGCGGCCTGGGGGGCCCGCGCCGCCCTATGGTGTGGCCCCCTCGTCTGGCCCCCGACTCTGCCCTTCCGCCTACTTAAAGCCTCCGTCGCGAAACCCCTGAGGCGAAAAACCACGATACGGAAAACCTTCCGGAGACGCCGCCGCCGCCGATCCCATCTCGGGGGATTCTGGAGATCTCCTCCGGCACCCTGCCGGAGAGGGGATTCATCTCCCGGAGGACTCTACACCGCCATGGTCGCCTCCGGAGTGATGAGTGAGTAGTTCACCCCTGGACTATGGGTCCATAGCGATAGCTAGATGGATGTCTTCTCCTCATTGTGCTTCATTGTTGGATCTTGTGAGCTGCCTAACATGATCAAGATCATCTATCCGTAATTCTATATGTTGTGTTTGTCGGGATCCGATGGATAGAGAATACCATGTCATGTTAATTATCAAGTTATTACATATGTGTTGTTTATGATCTTGCATGCTCTCCGTTACTAGTAGAGGCTCGGCCAAGTTTTTGCTTTTAACTCCAAGAGGGAGTATTTATGCTCGATAGTGGGTTCATGCCTGCATTGACACCGGGACGAGTGACGAAAGTTCTAAGGTTGTGTTGTGTTGTTGCCACTAGGGATAAAACATTGGCGCTATGTCCGAGGATGTAGTTGTTGATTACATTACGCACCATACTTAATGCAATTGTCTCGTTGCTTTGCAACTTAATACTTGGAGGGGTTCGGATGATAACCTGAAGGTGGACTTTTTAGGCATAGATGCGGTTGGATGGCGGTCTATGTACTTTGTCGTAATGCCCAATTAAATCTCACTATACTTATCATGTCATGTATGTGCATTGTTATGCCCTCTCTATTTGTCAATTGCCCGACTGTAATTTGTTCACCCAACATGCTTTTATCTTATGGGGGAGACATCTCTAGTGAAATGTGGACCCCGGTCCATTCTTTAATACTGAAATACAAATCTGCTGCAATACTTGTTTTTACTATTTTCTCTGCAAACAATCATCTTCCACACAATACGGTTAATCCTTTGTTACGGCAAGCCGGTGAGATTGACAACCTCACTCGTTTCGTTGGGGCAAAGTACTTTGGTTGTGTTGTGCAGGTTCCACGTTGGCGCCGGAATCTCCGGTGTTGCGCCGCACTACATCCCGCCGCCATCAACCTTCAACGTGCTTCTTGGCTCCTCCTGGTTCGATAAACCTTGGTTTCTTTTCGAGGGAAAACTTGCTGCTGTGCGCATCATACCTTCCTCTTGGGGTTGCCCAACGAACGTGTGAAATACACGCCATCAAGCACATTTTCTGGCGCCGTTGCCGGGGAGATCAAGACACGCTGCAAGGGGAGTCTCCACTTCTCAATCTCTTTACTTTGTTTTGTCTTGCTTTATTTTATTTACTACTTTGTTTGCTATATCAAAAACACAAAAAAAATTAGTTTACTTGCATTTACTTTATCTAGTTTGCTTTATTTACTATTGCTAAAATGGCCAACCCCGAAAATACTAAGTTGTGTGACTTCACTAGCACAAATAATAATGATTTCTTATGCACACCTATTGCTCCACCTGCTACTACGAGCAGAATTCTTTGAAATTAAACACTGCTTTACTTGAATCTTGTTATGCGAGAGCAATTTTCACGGTGTTAGTTCCGATGATGCTGCTGCCCATCTCAATAATTTTGTTGAACTATGTGAAATGCAAAAGTATAAAGATGTAGATGGTGACATTATAAAATTAAAATTGTTTCCTTTCTCATTAAGAGGAAGAGCTAAAGACTGGTTGCTATCTCTGCCTAAGAATAGTATTGATTCCTGGACTAAATGCAAGGATGCTTTTATTGGTAGATATTATCCCCCTGCTAAAATTATATCTTTAAGGAGTAGCATAATGAATTTTAAACAATTGGATAATGAACATGTTGCTCAAGCTTGGGAAAGAATGAAATCTCTGGTTAAAAATTGCCCAACCCATGGACTGACTACTTGGATGATCATCCAAACCTTCTATGCAGGACTAAATTTTTCTTCGCGGAATTTATTGGATTCAGCTGCTGGAGGTACCTTTATGTCCATCACTTGGTGAAGCAACAAAGCTCCTTGATAATATGATGATTAATTACTCTGAATGGCACACGGAAAGAGCTCCACAAGGTAAGAAGGTAAATTCTGTTGAAGAATCCTCTTCCTTGAATGATAAGGTTGATGCTATTATGTCTATGCTTGCGAATGATAGGACTAATGTTGATCCTAATAATGTTCCATTAGCTTCATTGGTTGCTCAAGAAGAACATGTTGATGTAAACTTCATTAAAAATAGTAATTTCAACAACAATGCTTATCGGAACAATTCTAGTAATAACTATAGGCCATATCCTTATAATAATGGTAACGGTTATGCTAATTCTTATGGGAATTCTTACAACAATAATAGGAATACACCCCCTGGACTTGAAGCCATGCTTAAAGAATTTATTAGTACACAAACTGCTTTTAACAAATCTGTTGAGGAAAAACTCAATAAAATTGATATTCTTGTTTCTAGAGTTGATAGTCTTGCCTCTGATGTTGATCTTTTGAAATCGAAAGTTATGCCTAATAGGGATATTGAAAATAAAATTGTTACTACAGCAAATGCCATCCAAGTTAGAATTAATGAGAATATAAGATTAATGGCTGAACTGAGTGCTAGGTGGGATAGAGAAGAAAATGAAAAACTAGCTAAAAAGGAAAATGTAGCTAAAGTTTGGACTATTACCACCACTAGCAATGCTAATGATTCACATGTTGCTGCACCTCCTACTATCAATGGTAAAATAATTGGTGTTGGCAATGCTTCTACTCCTAGTGCAAAGCGCGCAAAATTACCTGAAGCTGCTAAAACTGCTGAAACTGCCTGTGATAAAACTGCTGAAATTTTTTTCAACCTAGGGGATGATAATCCCATTGCTTTAGATTGTAATGATTTAGATTTTGATGATTGCCACATCTTTGAAGTTATAAAGTTCTTGCAAAAACTTGCTAAAAGTCCCAATGCTAGCGCTATAAATTTGGCTTTCACAAAACATATTACAAATGCTCTCATAAAACCTAGAGAAGAAAAACTAAAACTTGAAACTTCTATTCCTAGAAAGCTAGAGGATGGTTGGGAGCCCATCATTAAAATGAGAGTTAAAGATTTTGATTGTAATGCTTTATGTGATCTTGGTGCAAGTATTTACGTTATGCCTAAAAAGTCTATGATATGCTTGACTTGCCACCATTGAAAAACTGTTATCTGGATGTTAATCTCGTCGATAATGCTAAAAAGAAACCTTTGGGGAAAGTTGATAATGTTCATATTATGGTTAACAATAACCTTGTCCCCGTTGATTTTGTTGTCTTGGATATTGAATGCAATGCATCTTGCCCCATTATATTGGGAAGACCTTTTCTTCGAACGGTTGGTGCTACTATTGATATGAAGGAAGGTAATATTAAATATCATTTTCCTCTCAAGAAAGGTATGGAACACTTCCCTAGAAAGAGAATGAAGTTACCTTATGATTCTATCATTAGAACAAATTATGATGTTGATGCTTCATCTCTCGATGTTACTTGAGATACACTTTACTGCGCCTAGGCGAAAGGCGTTAAAGAAAGCGCTTATGGGAGACAACCCATGTTTTTACTCCAGTATTTTTGTTTTATATTTGTGTCTTGGAAGTTGTTTACTACTGTAGCAACCTCTCCTTATCTTAGTTTTATGTTTTGTTGTGCCAAGTAAAGTCTTTGATAGAAAAATAAGTACTAGATTTGGATTACTGCGCAGTTCCAGATTTCTTTGCTGTGTCACGAATCTGGGTCTATCTCCCTGTAGGTAGCTCAGAAAATTAAGACAATTTACGAGCATGATCCTCGGATATGTACGCAACTTTCATTCAATTTGAGCATTTTCGTTTGAGCAAGTCTGGTGGCCTAATAAAATCCATCTTTACGGATCTGTTCTGTTTTGACAGATTCTGTCTTTTATTTCGCATTGCCTCTTTTGCTATGTTGGATGAATTTCTTTGATCCACTAATGTCCAGTAGCTTTATGCAATGTCCAGAAGTGTTAAGAATGATTGTGTCACCTCTGAACATGTGAATTTTTATTATGCACTAACCCTCTAATGAGTTGTTTCGAGTTTGGTGTGGAGGAAGTTTTCAAGGATCAAGAGAGGAGTATGATGCAATATGATCAAGGAGAGTGAAAGCTCTAAGCTTGGGGATGCCCCGGTGGTTCACCCCTGCATATTATAAGAAGACTCAAGCGTCTAAGCTTGGGGATGCCCAAGGCATCCCCTTCTTCATCGACAACATTATCGGGTTCCTCCCTCGAAACTATATTTTTATTCCGTCACATCTTATGCACTTTGCTTGGAGCGTCGGTTTGTTTTTGTTTTTGTTTTGTTTGAATAAAATGGATCCTTGCATTCACTTTATGGGAGAGAGACACGCTCCGCTGTAGCATATGGACAAGTATGTCCTTAGGCTCTACTCATAGTATTCATGGCGAAGTTTCTTCTTCGTTAAATTGTTATATGGTTGGAATTGGAAAATGATACATGTAGTAAAATGCTATAATGTCTTGGATAATGTGATACTTGGCAATTGTTGTGCTCATGTTTAAGCTCTTGCATCATATACTTTGCACCCATTAATGAAGAAATACTTAGAGCTTGCTAATTTGGTTTGCATATTTAGTTTCTCTAGAGTCTAGATAACATCTAGTATTGAGTTTTGAACAACAAGGAAGACGGTATGGAGTCTTATAATGTTTACCATATGTCTTTTATGTGAGTTTTGCTGTACCGTTCATCCTTGTGTTTGTTTCAAATAACCTTGCTAGCCTAAACCTTGTATCGAGAGGGAATACTTCTCATGCATCCAAAATACTTGAGCCAACCACTATGCCATTTGTGTCCACCATACCTACCTACTACATGGTATTTATCCGCCATTCCAAAGTAAATTGCTTGAGTGCTACCTTTAAAATTCCATCATTCACCTTTGCA
>NC_061509.1:18512953-18536327 GCF_022539505.1 Lolium rigidum | reverse complement strand
TCCATACAAGCGTGCATGTTGGTACGAACTTTACTCATCGTGGTGGTTTAAGGCAAGTAAACTGAAATGAGGAGAAACAAGGGGGTATTTGATAATTTGACGCACTTTTCCATGAACACCCACTATACCCTACCCGTTAAGTTATGGGTAGGGCACGAGTATAGGTAAAAGTTTACACTCATTAACTATACGAGTATGGTATTGCTCTACCCTACCAATAGTCTACACATTGTCATCCTTACTGAATATTTTGGCAAATAATTAAATTGCAAATAAAAGTTAGGCAAAATGTCAAATCCCCGACGGCATGTAGCTCTCAATTTTATCACAGGGTTTTTCTCATTTTATTTGATTTGGTTTATTGAACAACCTAATCAACAGACTAGGGCGTTGCTTTTGTAAGGGTCATGTTGGTTTCAAGTGGATTAGAAGGATGCAAGTCGTTGGTATCTCTACGGTGTGTACACGGATTAAATAAGTTGCTCTGGTTTTCTATTCGTAGAATTAAAAGAATGAGTACTAATACTTCCATTAGATATTATAAGGTCTCCTTGAAATTTAAGGCTAACATATTTAATATAAATTATATCATTGGATTCATATTTAAAAGAAGTTTGCAATGGTATAATTTTTGTGAGAAATAAATTATATTTTGTTAGTTAATTTTATGGTTAAAATTGGGCTCAAATTTAGATGGGGGCTTATAATCTCTAACGGAGGTAGTACAGTCTACAACAGCCTAAAAAGTTATACAAAAGAAGCCTGGTGACCGGGTGTATACGTGAGCACGCACCAGTTGAGTGACATGTGTCTAACGGCATCATCTCTCCGTGAGGTGACATACTACTAAAAAATTGTTTCTTAGACCGTGTCGTGCTCTTTTCCTCCATCAACTCCCACTCCCGCCGCTCTCCTCCCTCCCACCAACCCGGTCACCACGACGGCATCGGCAATAGCGACCATGGCGCCGTCCAACGCGGCGGCGGCGGCAGTGATGTCGCTCGATCGCGCCGTCGCCCCGGCATCCTCCGCCTTCTCGCGCCGCCTCCGGATGCCGGTGCGCCCGATTTTTCCCAAATCAAGGAGCACGGGCGAGCCCGTCGGTGATGCGGGGGTCGCCGCGACCTACCGCCGGCGAGCGGAGGTACAAGGAGGCAAGGGTGGCCGCCCCGAGCTCTGACCCCGCGTGGTTGTGAGGGTCGTGGGGCGATTGGGAGTTGCGAGTGGCGGCGCTAGGGAGGAGGTCCTGGCGCACGAGCACCGGTGGCGCCGCCCCGCACGAGGCGGGGAATGGCAGGGCTCTGCTGGGGATGGGTGCACAGTTGCTCCCGATTAACGCTAAGTATTTGCTTAATTCTCTAAGTCCGCTCCTGCCAGATCCGCTGGATGGCGTCGATGTGCCGCTTCGATTTCGTGCAGTAGCTCCGCTCGTGACGGACGCCTTCTCGCTCGATCAGTTGTGGATGAAATTGTACTCGGAATCAAATCACTACTGAACTCAGTTTCCTTGTTCTGCTGTTGTACGTCTGAAATAAAATGTGTTGGGCAATCCGAGAGCAGTCCAAGGCTACAACGGAGGTGTAAGAGCGAGCAGCCGGAGGTGGGCTCGGCGACGGCAGCCGGACTGGCGTGGGCCCCCACCAGAGCTCCGTCACGCAGCGGCGGCAGCCGGATGTGGGCGGAGGAAGCCGGCATGGGTCACCTGCAGTGCTCTGTCTTTGCCGGAGTTGGCACAGCGGCAGCGGCCGGATGTGGGCGGAGGAAGCCGGCGTGGGTCACATGTAGTGCTCTGTCCTTGCCGGAGGTGGGCGCAGCGGCGGCGGCCAAATGTGGGCGGAGGGAGCCGGCGTGGGTCACCTGCAGTGCTATGTCCTTGCCGGAGGTGGGCGCAGCGCCGGCGGACGGACGTGGGCGGAGGGATCCGGCGTGGGTCACCTGCAGTGCTCTATCGTTGCAGGAGGTGGGCGCAACGCCGGCGGCTGGACCAGCAAGCTCCGCTGCAAGAGCTTCCCGACCTCAATCTTGTCGCTCTATGTGCGTGCTAGTTTGGCCTTGACTCGTTTCTGACCGGTCCGTTGCACTGATTTGTCCGTTGGATGTGAAGGAGCATCAGATGCAAGGGGTCAAAGCGCTGCGTGCCTTGCCAACATGCAGAAAAACTACTCATAAAAAGTACTCACGCCGTGTGATCGCCATGAGGCAGAAAACGGATCTCAACGCTGATCCAACGATGGCTAGACCGTGCTCACGTATCCCCCTGGTTACTAAATCCACTCTCAAAAGTTATATTTTTGTATTTTCATTCATCCATAAATGGTGAAATTTTGGGACTAAATACAAATATATATGTTCTGTTCGATGAACCGTTTGACCACAAAAAAGGGTATATTTGACCATGAAAGAAGCAATAAGCGAACACCACCAATGAATGAGGAAACGAGAAGGTGACACAAGGACAAACTGTTATTTCACATCGTATACATTCTAAACTTCATAGTTACTTGCGCTAATTTTGACACTCGTATACTCTATCAACCTCTATCGAGATATTTGTTACGCTTGAGTGATTCCAAAAACCCTACCAAGATATTGTAGGATACTATGGACATGATCATACAAAAACATGTATTTACTCATTTAAGCAAATTATGATTGAGAGAAAGTAAGTTTTGATTACTTTGCGTAAATATATGGTTAAATAAAAACTTAAATTATTGTTGCAACATTTGTATAGCTCCACTAAAAGAAAAATATTCTCAGTGATAAATGTGGTATCTTGTTATCCAAGTGGATTAACATGATCAATATTGTTGGTTATAATAGAAAAACTAGATCAGATAGTATAATAAAGCATGCATCCATAAAACATGAGGTGTACATTTAGTGGACGAAAATATTATGAAAAGGTAAAAATGTGTAATATAATTTTCCGTGTGGTATAAATAATTTTAAATAGCATTATGTCTTTATCCGTGTGGTATTAAGATGTGAATTATCCATGATGCATGACATCATTTTAGACACTATGGATGTATGTTTTTGACAATTACAATCGGATGAAAGTAGAATCACAAAAGATGTTAGCTTCATTTGGTACACTCAATATAACAATCTTAATTAGAAAGAAAATTTGACACCCAGCAGAAGAAGTACATTCAGTTTCAACAAGGAAAATGTCACGAGAACTGAACGTTTTGTTTTTGCATCCAACACTATACTTAAAGCATTGCGTACTCCCATCAAAGAAGACATCAATGAAGAACAGTCACAAAAATTTGCAAGGGATGAGGGAAAATTTTGAGTTTTGGTTCCAAAAATCACGCCACGATGGAACATGGTGGCTCTGGCATGCCATACTAAATTTTACTGTCGAGGCAACGGTTTTAGGTTTAAAAAAATTGATGTGTTTGGCTATTCGCTTACTAACTTCGGTGAAATGAGACTGAGAAATACTTCAGCGCACCTGGCGTGCATTGCATCACCGCAACAATGTTGAAGGTGGGGATGGTAAAGCATCGGTGGCGACGTCCATAGCTTTTCTACAAAACTAGGTGGACTCCCTTGAGGGCTTGGCTCATGTCGCTGTATCGAATGCTCAAGTCTAAATTCGAGGCATATCTTGCTTAACAGAAAAGATAAAAAACAGTTTTAGCGGCAGCAATGATAATATGCTAATTCATGACCTAGCTTCGTAACACAAGTGTTGCTGCGAATATTCAGCATTTCACACGATCTCACACCAGCTATGGATCATACATCTCAAGAACATAGTTTGGATGTGTTATACACAGCAGTGGCGGGCACAGAACTTTGACAATGGGTATTCAAAAAAAAAACATATCTCAAATTAGTGATTGTACTAATACTCAACCGCATGAGCAGCTGCTACAATGCACTTGTTTTAACCAACAACACCAACATGAGCTTATGTAACAACATGTCTGGTAGTATTTTATACAAAACATATTAGAATTGATGACTCCACCACTAGGTTTAATTTATTGTGTGCAAAAAATTGGGTATTCAGCTGAATACCCATGATACTACATGTGCCCGCCCATGATACACAGCATCACCTCCTCTCACAACTAAAATCCTCAACAAGCTGTGGTTCGTTTCAGCTAAAATCTAATTTATTGACAAGGCCTTGTAAGAGAGCATTCACACATGGGCTCTTATCCGTGTTAATTGAGCAGCTTGAAGGGGCCTCCCTTTTGCCTTCTCATCATCTGCGTCAACGACATGTGGGGCCTCGACCCATCTTCCAGTGGCGCGATGAGGGGTCACAAAAAAATTCAGTGACAAGGAGATTTCCCAGTTGAAAAGGGAAAAGTATGTTTGGGACCAAAATTGTACAGTCAGCACTTGGTCGCGACTAGCTAGGACACCTTGTGTGAGATCTTTATGTAGTTCATAAGCCTTCTTAGAGCATTACCACTGTCAATGGCTTCCCTTGCCCTGTCGAGCGCGGAGTTGATATCCTGAGCTCCGCTGCAGCCTAACAAGTGGTCAGCCATGGCCGCGTTAAGAACTATTCGGTCGTAAGCAGGACCTTTGTCCCCACCCAGTGCCGACAAACCAAGCTCCAAGTTTTTCAGGACCTGATTCAGCGTGGAGAGACAGTAAGTTACACGGAAACACATTTCATGCCAATATTTCTGGCTGACGCACAGAAACACAAGCGTTAACAGAGTTGAATGGATAATTAATGGCCATCCTTCATTGGAAGGCGATGGTGGAAATATTACGTGGAGATAGCGGCAACGGCAGACAGGGTTAAAGGACTTACTGATTTATCAGTTCTTGGAGTTTCAGTGGATTTGAAACCAAGTTCCTGAGCATTCACAGCAACACTGAAGCTTTCTCTAGAAATACCTGCAAGATAAACAAGACAAGCTCAGACTGGAATCATGTCATAACCAAGTTCTTAGGCATTTACAAATCACAACAAGGCTACCCCAGTCCTAGCGTTATTTGCGCTCATCATTGTCGCCATAAATTCATCTTTCTTTACATGACTGGAAGAGCAAGGTATCACAAATCTTGAATATGAGAAAATTCAATACATTCAACTGCGGACTGGCTTCAGGGCTAATGCATCACGCATGATCAATTTTGTTGTCTCTGCAATCAAGCTCCAGAGACCATGGAGCACATCTTAGTGAGCTGCCCATTCTCCAGGCAAGTCTGGACTGAGGTCCTGTCTTGGACCAGGTCCCCTTTAGGCTCCCTCACCCTGAAACTCCCCTGGCTGATTGGTGGCTTAAGGCTAAAGGCCATGTCCAGAAGGATCAACAGAAGGGTGCTGCCTCCCTTGTCCTGCTCACCGCCTGGATGTTTTGGAAGCACCAAAACGCATTGATGGTGCTCAGGCTAACGTTGTGACGCTCCTCGCTCAGATCAAAAAGAGGAAGCTATTCTCTGATCCCGAGCTGGTGCTTTAGGTCTTAGAAGTGGCCTACTCACAGCCTGGGATGTCCACTAATTTGCACTATCGTGCTGGTGTTGTGTGTATCCCTAGGCCTGTAAACTTATCCTACCTTTTCAATATATTAAAACGTAAGCTTTGCGTTTTGTCGAGATTTTTTTTCCGTAGAGATATTCTATGCCACTGAAGTGGTAACAGTTAAAAAGCGGGTAACAGGTTTCATGTTTGTACCGTCAGTCTCGGAGAAATTTGCACTGTTTGGTGTCCGGAACCCTGAGCAATGGTTCACTGGAAGCCCTTTTGATGCATTAGCCGACCTTTCCTTGGTTGTCAAAGAAAGTGCACCCTCCTCACCCTAAAGTGGATACCATAAACTTGTCTTAGCAGGAGTAACAAATAAATTGATTACGGAAGAGTATTTAAAGATCAGATTCTGATAAGAACACAAAGGTAAAGAACTGTATTGGATCCAATTAATACAGAACATATCCTATCCATGAGAAACAACAGTTGAATGATACTCATCAAGCAGGCCAAGTTTTCCACAAATAAGTTATAACCACAAATTGTGACTAAGTAGAGGAAACAAATAGCAGTACTCCCTCCATACCGGCTTATTAGGCTGACACGTTGTTCAAGAAAAGTTTGACCATAAATTTGGTCAACAAAATATAAGTTATATGTCACAAAAATTGAACCATTGAAACATCTTTTGAATGTGAATTCAGTGGTATAATTTTTGTGACATATAATTCATATTTTGCTGACCAAATTTATGATCAAATTTTTTTCCTTAAAACTATGTGTCAACCTAATAAACCGGTACGGAGGGAGTAACAGTAAGTTCAAGCCATCAAGATGGCACGAGACAAAATTCTACTTACCTTAACAACTAATCCAGCATGAACAGTTCTCCTTCTCATAAGCATAAGCAATGGATCTTCATAGCCCACATGATAAAATCCAGCAACCATTGATTCTCTTCCTCGCGCCTGTGATAAAATAAAGACCAATAATCCTTTTAACAATAAACTAGAAGCATTAAGTGAAGCAGCATTTGCAATATTTGCAACAGAACAATATACGAACAAGGTAAAGTAACAAAAAGACATCTCCGTACTTCTCAACAGATACACCATAATCCCATAAAGTGGTGATATATATAAATAATGTCTAATACCTTCGATGACATGGAATTGGATAATTACAAAGAAATAACTTCCTGCTGTCAAACATAAGCTCTTAATCTGGCACTCAATTTGCTATCAAAGGGACACACTAGATGGTGCTGCATATTTATATTTAAAGTTTAAGGTCTAGCAGCTATGAAATTGTGAATACTATCTGTGCATGGTATTAGTAAGCAAAAACAATGATAGAATGTAAATGTAGCATACTACAAAGAATTGAGCAATTGTGTGCTCTCATGCTACCAGTTCATAACTTTTCACACACCATGAGAAGAGTTACTCACTCTCACAAATTGTTGAACTTTCTCAGAGGTAGCCAAGGGTGGTCTTTTCTTAATATGCTCCCTAAGCCCGATAATAGAATACCTACAATAACACTGAGTTAGTGAACACCTTCACATGCAAAATGACAAACTTAGCTGACAAAATAATCTATTTAAGACAAGTCAAATCAAATGAGATATTTTTTTCACCAAAAGAATAAATGTTTCTTGATGTTTCTAATATGCAAAGCTAGTGATTCTGTCCTAAAAAGAATATTTGCAGAAACATTCACTCAACAATGCCTTGGGTCGTTTGTGCATAAAGTTGGCGAGGAAATGTCAAACTTACAATGAAGGGCAAGCTTCTTGGAGATGTAGATATGCAAAACCAGTATTCTCATCCTGAAAGCAACCACACAGTTCATTTGGTCAGATGCAGTCAGCACTCAGCGGTAGAAAAAAGGGTTGCAGGTTAGCCTACACACACCTCCAATAGTCGTTTGGCCTGTGTAGGAGACAAGTGTGTGTTCGCACCCATAAATTTCAGCATCTGCCCTTCTGTTATGCCACCCTGAAAACCTTGATTATTAAGTAATAACAGAGGGTTTTTTGTATACAAATTATGTAACAGGTAAGCCCGTCATCGAACCACAAGATAAATACTGGAGTACTACTAACACTCTTATGTACGATAACCGTTGCTGCATATGATTTGTACTTACCTTAGGTGGCATCCATTCGACGCCATGGAGGAGGCAAGTCTCACCATAGCAGGCTCTAACAGCTGCAACGAACAGAGTACTCCTAAAAAAGCGTGTATTCCCGTCATAGGGCTCACCATAGTGTGTCAAGGAATCAACATCAGCAACTGGGGGAGGACCTGATAAAAAAATGGTGTGAATGACATTGTTGTTTCTTTCTACAGTTCACAAAAAATAAACCCACTTAGTGCTACCTAGTTCATCATCGAAGGCTAGACAGTATCCTTTGAGCTCACGGTCGGTTTCCCTATTCATCCGCTGCCCAATCAAAAATGCTGCCAGCAGTGCTTCACTAACTGCTGTTGAGTCTACACTCGCCGACCCAACCGGTAGAACATCCTTTAGCACGCACTGAACTTCCTCGTAACCTAAGTGGCCACCAGCAAGCACTTCCCTCAAAGCACCAACGAGTCTCATCTCCGCAGTTCCTTGACCGATGTATCGAGGCCCAGTTAAACCGTTTGCTCCCATGATCGTCCCTTCAGGGTCTGCTATAAACTTCACCTCCGGAGGGAGGACATGGACAAGGCGTGGCCAGAATAGGCTCATGGCACGCCGCTCACCCTCGCTCCACTGGGTGGCCTCGGGGAAACAGTTAGCTCTTATTGTCATGCCAGCGAAGAATGCGCCCAGCTGAGCACTAGACACCGGCTCCTCTTTGAGTTCTCCCGTCGCTACACAAGAGTTTACAGAGAAGATGTAGTGTGAATTTCATGTAAGGTGATGAGAAAGAAAAAAAAAATCAAAGCTGGACCTATAGTGCCTCCCAAATAAGAGTTTACTAGCAAACTGTAAAAATCAGTACTCCATCAACAATATATAAAATATGTAGCCTAGACAGTCTAAGCACAATTCAGCATCAGATATCTGTTCTTGATTCATGAATCAATTGTTCCATGAAATAGCTGAACTCTAGAAAGTTACTTATGAAGCCATTTCGATTGCCGAGATAACGGAGTGGTTAATGGTTAAGTGCATAAGAAGAGTGTAAGATTAGCACGAGGCTCGGAATCGACATGATAATATGAGAAAAATTATCACCCGACTCATTCTCTACTATATGATGAACATCAGCAGGTTTCCTAAATTCCAATCACTGGTAATTATCAACCACCACAGCAAACTGTGTCCATAACGCAGAATGAAGCAAGCCGCGGAAGAGTAGGCGGAGCACTCACCGGAGCGGAGGATGGTGTCGAGGACGCGCATGGCCTGCTCCTCCCCGAGCGGGCGCGTCTGCTCGGGCCCCGTGCACACCCGCCCCTGCGCCTCCAGCACCGTGCCGTTGGGCCGGGGCAGCCCCGCCGGCCGGTACGACTCCGATAGCGCAGGGTTCCGCCGCGCCGCCTCCTCCAGCACCGCCGTCCCCGCCTCCTCCATCCACGCCCCCGCCGCCGCAACGCCGCCGCGCCGGCATCTCCGGTCGCCGGCGCACACCAGCGCACCGGGCCGCCTCGGAGCCGGCGGGGAGGCCCGGCCGGCCAGGCTCCCGCTCGTGGCCGGGCTCGGGAGCGGCCTGAGGAGTAGAGAGTGCATGGCGAAGCTAGCCGGAGGTCAACGCCGTCGAGGCGAGTAGGGAGACGACGATGACGAGACCAGTTTAGCAGCATAGGAAGCACCGAGGCGAGCGGGTTGGATCGAACCCAGCCGAAGGATGGACCCGGCTCACCGTACACCGGAGGTGCTGGATCCACGGACCTGGGTGTGCTTTGAGATTTGCGACTAACAGCATCTCCAGTCAGGTCCCTCAAAGGGCTCCCAAAGTTTTTTGTGGGGCCGTACTGACTAACTCCATCGCTGTTCTTTTCGCCGCCGCCGCTTGCGTCCCATAACGCGCCGGCAAATTCACGCGTCCTCCACGCACGGAAGGTATCCGACGATTTGTCTGGTAGGTGCGACAGGTTGTTGTTCGTTGCCTCCTCTATCGCGGATGAATTTTAACCATTTGCTTTGTTTCGAACATGGATAGCGAGCACGAGATGATCGTGGAAATGATGGAGGGGGAGATAGCCTTCGACGACGCCCTTTGGGAGCATTAATCGATCATCGTGTCCCTCCAAAACATGCTTGACGCCAACGCGGAGAGGAAGATGAAGCCGCGCGAGGCCTTATGATCATGTACTAGGCCCCTCCCCCTGGCTCGTCGCCACTCCCCGTTGCCATCCGGCCATGTCGTGCACCCCCTCTCCCCTGACTCGCCATCGTTCTACATTGTATGTTTAGGCCCTTCATTGATTCTGGTCTCCAAAGAGCCAGCAGAGCCACTCAAGCTCGGCATAGGGCAAGGCTATGTCTCCAGTCGATCCAACTTCGCAGACAACCCTAGTTGAAGGACTCTAGAGCGTCGGCCAGTCGATGAATCGGGGCAAGCACCGAGTAGGTGTCGTTCTAGCCCGGGACCTCCTAAGAGCAACTCTAGCAGACATGCACCCCTTATACTCGCGGATAGAGGGCACGGGCTAAAGATGTGTTGCGCAGACCATATCTCGCAAAAAGAAGACGGTATAACAAAATATTCAGGTATATGCGGTTATACCATTTCCTTTTGCGGGTTCGTGAAACCTCAAATGTAAATCATAAACACATGGTTTTGCAATGCTTCGACAACATCCAACAATATGAAATAGTTTTAACAACCAAAATGACCGTCGCTACAAAAAAAGCCCCCTTACTCTTTTGGTCGACACAAGCGACGGTCGCCTGCGACTTTTTTTTTGCGCCACATGAGCATTCCCGATGCCCAACAAGGATGGCGCATCGTTAATCGCCACAATATTGTCGTTTGCGGAAACTAAATGCGCCGCAAAGCTTGTACACGAGGGTCCCACCACATTTTTTTTGGTGTTCTGCAAGGCTTTCGCTGGTCCGACTAAGATTTGGAATGGCCCTGACTGAAATTTGGCAGCCACACGCCTAGAAAGTACTACATTTGCCCTCCCTTTGCCAAAATCCCCCATTCCCCTCCTTCACACTAAACCCTGGATCTTGTCACCACCCACCCATTTTGCCGTCAATGACGGTCAACGGCTGTCAGAACGCACCTCTTTCTGTCGTCACCGTACTCACGACCCGCCACCTCCGTGTGTGGAAGCCCCTGCATCTCAAGTTCTTCTGTTCGGCAGTGCCATACTTCATCACCTCACCGAAGTAAGGGCAATGCTTCCATGCGTACACTCTAGTGTTTTGGACATGGCGCTCAAACCAAGCCACTTTCCCTCATGTTAAGTCGGATGTGCAAGTACCTAGATGGTAGGGGGTAAGGGAAGAAAAGGTCTAAGCCTTCTTCGCGCCCTGAAAATGTTCCGGCGCTAACAAATTATGAACAACACAGACTGGAATGCATAGAAGCGAACAATGCAAAACTTGCATAGAACCATTGGTGCATAATTATTGAGCAGGATACAGCGACATTGTAGACTAGTGACGTCCGTTCAAGGGGCTTGCGGTTGCATCGACATGTACCAGCGCAAGTCTGGGAGAGAATGGTCTATATAAGATAGAAAGCGCCTAGAAAGTGTCAATCTTCTCTGCCTTCTTGTGGAAATGTGGTGGACATGGGATCGTAAAGTGAGCCACACGGACAACAAATCCGTATATTGCAGGTTGCAACTTGCGAGATCCACAAAGAAGTGGTTCCTCTTGGAACTTGGACACTAGACCTTGCGTCATCCTCCACTCCTGCCGGCGCCTCAACAGCTATGGTTTGTGAGTTCGGTTGTCAATCGCCCTCTCTTATGAGACTTTATGTATGGCTAGAGCTAGACGTCAACTGAGGGATTCACTTCAGAAATAACGCTAAAAGACTGTTCATGAGACAAAACGAGGCATCATCTCTATACCCGTTAGCACACTAAAATGCTCTCCACGGTTTCCCCTGCTTCAAAGGTCTTAGCTAGTGATGTCCGTCGGCGAGGGAATATACAACAACTTAAAGCAGGTAAGAAAAATGATGTCTGTCAATCGCCTGGTATACATGTTATACTACTATGAACTATCCATCTCCATATAATGAAAGGAAGTGTACCATCTAAATTTGAAAACATAAGCGTAGACTTGTACGAGGAGTCCAGCAATATAATGTGTCCATACAAACCATAATAAATGTTGACGAATAATGTATGCTGGTTATATATTATTCTGGAAAACACACTTAAAATCTAGGATTGGCTCAATTAGTGGCAGGAAGTAGATCCAAGACGAAGCGGTCCAAATGCAAGCTACACATGCCGACTTTGATACCATGGGCGCCTATACCCATTATCGCCGAACATGCGTTATTACGAGAATCATAGACTTGAATGACTTGTCCTTGTTTGCCACGAAGACAACAGAAGATGAGTCTATCACCATCAGGTGTCATCCTTAGAGGCAGAAGATACGCGTAACAGGTAATCGGGATTGTGTACATCTTGAACCAGATTTCCTCGTCAGAGTCAATTATTAGCAGCCATATGTTAGTCGTTTTCATCTCCGATTGAACCATGCACAGTGTACTATTGAGCTCCGTTATGCGGACTAGCATCGTCTCCTTCCACAGCTTTGTGCCATTGACCACTACTTGGCGTGGGCCTTTTAGTGCCTTCTTCCACTCCTCGGTTTCGAGATCAAAGCAAAGTAATCTGCTATTTGTTGACGAGACCAAAACGTACATGACACCATTGACAACAATTGTAGAGCTTAGATTTTGGGCTTGGTGCCCTGGGGGTGACGGGGCAAGCCTCCATCCTATGTCATCTCCTAAAGTCAGGACCATACAATCCCCGCCGAGGTAGACTATCTTGTATGCACCAGACGGCACAGCACGTCCGAAGCCGAGCATGTGCGGTAAATCGTGTTGTTTTGGCCAGTACAGAAGCACCTTTCCAGTGGCTGGATCGATCACTTGCGCGAAATCGTTGCGGCATTTGGTGAGGCATATCAAGTCATCCATGCTCGTGGAAAGCACTCTAGAACAACTCACGTCTCTTACCTTGGACACAACATTGCCATCCATATCAATCACCCTTAAGCCGCCGAAGTGGTCGGCAACAACAAAGTGCGGCTCGGTGTGGCGAGCTCTGTGCGCGGCGAGGAACGCCGGATCGGAGATGAGGGCGTGCCACCCTCGGGACACGCAACGGAACCGGCATAAGGACTTCACCGGCAGCCTGGAGAAGACGTCGAATACTAGATCGTCCGCCATGGAGACAGCCGGTGCAGGCATTGCGGCGGCTGTAGGAGAGCTGAGACGGCGGCGGCGGCGGCGATGCTCAGGTGAGTTCTTTGGCGACATGGCGGTGCGCGGCGGCAAGGTAGACGGTGCATGGACCGAGCAGGGATTTGATCCGCCGAGAAGTCGCCTCGTGCGATGAATCGGTGATCTCTGCCAGTTTGTTTGACCTACGAGAGTCTGGGACTCCTGAAACGCATGGACTCGATCGAGGTCGAGGGCGCAAGGAGTTGGGCCAAAGAAATGGGCTGACCATTCCGTTGATGAAACGTTTGGTTTCTTCCTTTTCTGGCCCAGTCCATTGCCCACCTAAACCTCTATCTCGTTGCTGACTTGCTGTCAAAGTGGAGTTTAACCTAAAAAAAGTGCCAAGGGTAGTACTAGCAGTGTTCACAACCTTGTCAGAAAATGGGTCAAGAAATTGAATTCAAGATCACATATATTTTGCACAAAGATGTGTGGCTTCAAAACTGAAGCTGATAAGTCTAGTACTTTCAGATTAGAGACAACTTTATCGAAAGAAAAGAACATAGATAATAAACAAATGTGTGGTTTTACTTTATATGGCGTGTGTTTAATCCATCGTTAGTATATTCAAACCCCCCCCCCCCCCCAAAGTATATTCAAAATCAAACAATGAAATTAAACCAATTTGGATTCCCATGAAAGTGAGGATTAGAATTTTTATAGATTATGGTACACGTATGCTAACTGTACATGGTGTAGTTAGTTTTTTAAGTTAGTATTACCCTGGGCAGGGAACCTGCATCCCATGGGATGGTTTCTTGATTACCACATTTGCGCCTAGCTCATTTTACTGACTTTCATTATAATGGAGTGTTCTTGCATTACTGATACTAGATCAATACCCCGCGCGTTGCAGCGGATATCTCTTTAAGAAATCTAATAAAACACATAAAACTTAGTTTATAGAATATGCAATAATTAGTTGGCGATAGGAGTTGAGACACTAAATTTAATAGCCATGAAATGGATAGGTATTTGAAAATTTAAAGATCATTATATTCCTGAGGTGTACGTGATTAATTTAGATAAGGTAAAGAACCAAATGATATTGATGGCTCGCATGAAAAATGCATGCACATTGCCGCATGCTTTTAAAAACGTCATATGTGGCTACATATAAGAGCACATAATTAACATTGAGTTTAATTCGCAAAGAGTTCTTTCAATTGTCAAACTATTTCGGTGTTCAAGTTGCACATGACTTAACTATGTAATGATATAACAGGAGGGTGCGATATTATCAATCGAGTGGAAAACTAAAGATGACATTGCTAGTTTAATGGTTAAAATAGATAATATAAATATCTTGCATGTAGAGATAGATAATAAATAAGAACTATTAGTGGGATGAGGTGGACAAATGTTTGGCTAAGGGAATAGGTGATGTGGATAGCTTGCATGTTGAGATAGACAAATATTAATTGCACTTAGTGGAGTTTTGTTTTATATGAAGTATAGATAGCATGTAAATAAATTTACCAGTGTGCACCGGTTTCTTTGTATCTGAATTCTATGAAAAGAACTCTATTATTTGAAAATGTTTTCCAAATTTTTACTGCTAATAAATGTCATTGATCAGCGTTAGATAAGTCATCGATTGTTCAGTCTTATCTTTCATGGATGCAGTCGTTAGTCTCTTTCTTAGTTCTCTTTCTTCATCGATCAATGTTAGTGATCAGTGTACATTGTTCATTGTCTCTTGGTCTCTTATTTTCTCTCTATCCTCTGTCTACATTGTTCATTGCCTCTTGGTCTCTTTCTTCATTTGTCTCATATCTCAGTTTATCCCATTTTCTTAGGTCTTAGTTTCTCTCTGTCCTCAATGTGTTATCATTATTCTTTCCTTAAACTTTTTATCTTCTTTCTTCGGTGCTAAGTGTTAGTCTATTTCATTTTCTCTATGTCTCTTTCAGCATTTTTCTTAGTTTCTCCCTGTCTCTTAGACTCTTAGTCTCTCAGTTTCCCTCTGTCTCTTATTAATCTTTGTCCTCATTTTCTCGGTTCCTTTTGCTTAGTTTTAGTTTTATTTGATCTATCCTCAGTCCTATCATTCTTGTTTTTCTGTGTTCTTATTTCATTCTTTCTCATTCCTCTCAATCTCTTCTGTGTTCATATTTATTCGGTCCACCATCTTTATTTCTTCAGTCCTTATTTTATCTCTGACCTTCTTGTCGTATTTCCTCGGCACTAGTCTTTATTTGCTCATTCCTTATGTTTCCCAGTTTCTTCAGTGTAAGTTCTTAGTTCTTCTTAGTGTCTTTCAAGATTTAGTCATTATTTGCTAATTTTACCTTTGTTTCCTTATTCTCCGTCTCTCATTCTCTATCACTGATTTTCATTCTCTCATTCTTCGTCTCTTTTTTTCTCAATTTCTCTCATTTCCCAGTTTCGGTGTTCTAGTTTCGTTCTTCTTAGTTTATCACTTTTTATTGTTTATCTCACTCATCATTTTTAGATTAGTCTATCATTCTTGTGGCCATCATTTTGAGATCAATCTATCAATGTTTTGCTTAGTTTTATCTATCATTTTTTAGCTCGGTCTTCAGTTTGAAGTTCCACGGTCGCTACACCTTGGGCTCTGACTGTGAGGCCATGTGTGCACCCTTTGTGCAAGACATTGACAACCTCGGATACAAGCACACATGGCGGCTTCTCAGTGTTAAGGCCTAGTTCTTTTGCCAGCTTAAAAAATAAGCTGCCCTCTCCCCAGCTTTTCATATAAGCCATCCGGTTTATTACAAGCCCGTGAACCTTTGTACTTTGAAATTTTATTTTGTTTTAGTTGTAGGTTTCCCATATATGCTTCTTGTGTTTAGTTATGGTCTTTGCATTGGCCTATTTGACCAGGATATGAGCCGTCAGCCTCCGACACAATAGCTAGCAGAGAATGATTTGCACGGTGTTTTCACATCTTGAGAGGTGACCATTTGATAAATGACTTTACTATGTTTATAAGAAAGGCACATTGCTTGGTCCTCACAAACAAACTTTACAATAGGAAGTCTACTTTTTACTTGGCACATGCCTATTTTATTTGTAGTAGTGATGCAAACCCTAGTTTCAACTACAACTTAGATCTAGGTCATGCACTGCACTATAGGCAAACTTCTTGCAATTTGGAAATTCTTTGTGACCGGGCTCCTAGCTGTCTACTTTTTTTTTTGCTCAGAAGCATGATGGACTGCACATCTGCTTAAATGTATACTCTGAATCAGTGGAAGCATCATCTTGCACTGTGAAGCATGTTTTTCCCGTAGGGATTCAGGTTTGACTGTTGAAGAAGCTGGGACATATCAGTCATGACTAGTAAGCCACACCACCATGTTACTGTCTGTTTCTTAGTTTCATGGCTAAGCTGCGTTAATTGCAGAGTCACCCACATTTTGTACTGCAGTTTTTAGTTTCCTGATACGTCTCCAACGTATCTATAATTTCTGATGTTCCATGCTTGTTTTATGACAATACCTACATGTTTTGCTCACACTTTATAATGATTTTATGCATTTTCCGGAACTAACCTATTAACAAGATGCCACAGTGCCGGTTCACGTTTTTCGTTGTTTTTGGTTCCAGAAAGGCTGTTCGGGCAATATTCTCGGAATTCGACGAAACGAAGACCCAACATCTTATTTTTCCCGGAAGACCCCAGAACACCGAAGGAGAGTCGGAGGCGGTCCAGAGGGCCACCACACGATAAGGCGGCGCGGCCCTAGGCCTGGCCGCGCCAGCCTATGGTGAGGAGGCCCCAGGCACCTCCCTGCGCCGCCTCTTCGCCTATAAGACCCCTTTCGACCTAAAAACGCGATACGAATTGACGAAACTCCAGAAAGACTCCAGGGGCGCCGCCGCCATCGCGAAACTCCGTTTCGGGGGACAGAATCTCTGTTCCGGCACGCCGCCGGGATGGGGAAGTGCCCCCGGAAGTCATCTCCATCGACGCCACCGCCTCCATCATGCTCCGTGAGTAGTTCCCCCATGGACTACGGGTTCTAGCTGTAGCTAGTTGGTACTCTCTCTCCCATGTACTTCAATACAATGATCTCATGAGCTGCCTTACATGATTGAGATTCATCTGATGTAATCGGTGTTGTGTTTGTTGGGATCCGATGGATTGTTACATTATGATTAGTCTATCTATATAAGTTTGTGAAGTTATTGTTGCTGCAATCTTGTTGTGTTTAATGCTTGTCACTAGGGCCCGAGTGGCATGATCTTAGATTTAATCTCTATTATTATTGCTTAGATTGTATCTACAAGTTGTTTGCACATGTCTATGTCCGGAACCCTGATGACCCACAAGTATAGGGGATCGCAGCAGTCTTCGCGGGTAGTAAAACCCAATTTATTTATTCGACACAAGGGGAGACAAAGAATACTTGAAAGCCTTAACAACGGAGTTGTCAATTCAGCTGCACCTGGAAACAGACTTGCTCGCAAGAGTTTATCAGTAGTAACAGTTTTATAGCGATAGCGAGTAGTGAAATAACAACGGCGAGTAACGAGAGACGAGCGGTAGTGATTATAGTAAACAGCGAGGATTAAAATACTGTAGGCACGGGGACGGATAACGGGCGTTGCATGGATGAGAGAAACTCATGTAACAATCAAGCGGGGCATTTGCGAGATAATAATAAAACGGTGTCTAAGTACAAAGCAATCAATAGGCATGTGTTCCAATTATAGTCGTACATGCTCGCAATGAGAAACTTGCACAACATCTTTTGTCCTACTAGCCGGTGGCAGCCGGGCCTCAAGGGAATCTACTTGGATATTAAGGTACTCCTTTTAATAGAGTACCGGAGCAAAGCATTAACACTCCGTGAACACATGTGATCCTCACATCACTACCATCCCCTCCGGTTGTCCCGATTTCGTCACTTCGGGGCCATTGGTTCCGGACAGCGACATGTGTATACAACTTGCGGGTAAGACCATAAACAATGAATATCATGATGAAACAATAACATGTTCAGATCTGAGATCATGGCACTCGGGCCCTAGTGACAAGCATTAAGCATAACAAGTTGCAACAATATCATCAAAGTACCAATTACGGACACTAGGCACTATGCCCTAACAATCTTATACTATTACATGACCAATCTCATCCAATCCCTACCATCCCCTTCAGCCTACAGCGGGGGAATTACTCACACATGGATGGGGGAAACATGGCTGGTTGATGTAGAGGCGTCGGTGGTGATGGCGGCGATGATCTCCTCCAATTCCCCGTCCCGCGGAGTGCCAGAACGGAGACTTCTGGCTCCCGAGACGGAGTTTCGCGATGTGGCGGCATTCTGGAGGGTTTCTGGCGACTTCGACTTCTCCCCGTGCGTTTTTAGGTCGAGGGCGATAAGTAGTCCGAAGGAGGGCATCGGGGGCCAGCCGAGGGGGCCACACGCTAGGGCCGCGTGCCCCCCTCCTGGGCCGCGCCGCCCTAGGGTGTGGGGCCCTCGGGCCTCCACCTAACTTGCCCTTCTGGCTCCGTGAGTTTTCTGGGAAAATAGGGCCTTCTGTCAAAATCCCGAGGTTTTCTCCGAAAGTTGGATTTACGCACAAAAACGAGACACCGAACGGTTCTGCTGAAAACAGCGTTAGTCCGTGTTAGTTGCATCCAAAATACACAAATTAGAGGAAAAACAATAGCAAAAGTGTTCGGGAAAGTGGATACGTTTTGGACGTATCAACTCCCCCCAAGCTTAGCTTATTGCTTGTCCTCAAGCAATTCAGTTAACAACTGAGCGATAAAAGAACTTTCACGAACACATTTGTTCATATGATGTAAATATTCTCATGCTATGGCTAACACTTAGGCAGTTCATAATAAGATACATGCAAATAAGATCATCTAATAGCTATGTCAATCATGGAAAGGTACCAACAATTAATAATAAGCATCATGAATCATGTATATAAGCGGGATTGCAATGTTCATAAAAGAGTATGATAGAGTGGTATCTCGCTTGCCCATATTTGATCAGCAAAACATAAATGCTCGGGCACCTCTCGAAGTTCATAGAAAGACTAGAAATAGTGATTGTCAAAGATAAAAGCATCAAAGTTATACCACAATCAATCATATTTTGAGACAAGCATATTACACTAAGAATGACAGTTGTGCTCTCAAGAAAGTGCGCAAAGAAAGGATGGAGACACAACATAAAAGTAAAAGATTGACCCTTCGCAGAGAGAAGCAGGGATTAACATGCGCTAGAGCTTTTCATTTGTAAAACAGGAGTAAAATTATTTTGAGAGGTGTTTGTTGTTGTCAACGAATGGTAATGGGTACACCAACTACCTCGCCAACCGGACTTTCAAGAGCGGCTCCCATGAAGGACGTTATCTCTACCAGCAAGGTAGATCATCCCTCTTTCTCTTTTTGTTTACACACGTATTTTAGTTTTATTATGGGTGACACTCCCCCCAACCTTTGCTTACACAAGCCATGGATAACCGAATCCTCGGGTGCCTTCCATCAATCACATACCATGGAGGAGTGTCTATTCGTAAAATTAAGTTGCTTACTGATGAATCAGAGCAAAACATGTGAAGAGAATTATTAATGAAGTTGATTAATTGGGGCTGGGAACCCCGTTGCCAGCTCTTTTTGCAAAATTATTGGATAAGCAGATGTGCCACTAGTCCATATGAAAATCCGTCAAGAGTAAATGACAAGGTTGAAAGTTAAACACCACATACTTCCTCATGAGCTATGAAACGTTAACACAAATTGAGAAGCATTTTGAAGGTTTAAAGGTAGCGCATGAGAATTTACTTGGAATGGTTTGAAATGCCATGCATAGGTATTTATGGTGGACACTCTGGAATAACTTGGTTTTCATGTGTTTGGAGGCACGAGCAGCGTTCCCGCTCAGTACAAGTGAAGGCTAGCAAAAGACTAGGGAACGACAAATCAAGAGAGCAGTAACTGTCATAATCATGATTGCGGCAAAATAAATTAACTGGGGCATAAAAGTGATACCAGAACTCTGAAGCAATGTAAATCATTGAGGCTTAATTGACTCTTGTTCAGTCATATGCATGCGTGAGCATGTGCCAAGTTAATTCAAACGAATTATTCAGAGGAGGATACCACAATATCATACCTATCTATGAATAAAACAATGCAAGCAAACATCCATGACATGCTACTCATATTAATAAATTGGAGCTAAACATGAGAGATCATGAACTACTAGACTTTCTTAAATGACATATACCTCACATGAACCAACTAAGCATGCTCACATGGATGAGTATATGTACAAAAATGAAAACAAATAGAGTTCATACCAGCCTCTCACCACAATCGGATTGTCGTAGATCGTCATTATTGCTTTTTCACTTGTGTAGCTTGAATAATATGGAATGAAAACCACGCTCCAGCCACCGAAGACCGTTGAACTCATAACGAACTTTACAAAACCAAAGAAGAACAGCAAATATTTTTGGTGTTTTCGAATTTGGAAACAAGAACAAAAGGAAACAAGCAAACAAAGCAAAATCTTTTTGGGTTTTCTTATAGCAAACTAGCAATAGCAAATAAAGCGGAACAAATGCAAGAAACTAAAGTAAACAAGTGGTGAAGAGAAACAACAGAAATATTTTTGGTCTTTTTGTGTTTTAGGAAAGAAACAAAGCAAGAACAAGAAAATGAAAACTAAAAGAAACACATAACAGCAGGATGACAGAAATCTGCCAAAACCTGACAGCAGTACAGAAATCGATTTTTACAAAAATCTTCCGTTGCTCAGATCGAAAAGTGTTCAACTAATGAAAGTTAGATAACAACCTGGGGAACATGCACAAAAATTGGCAGCTCAAAATAACGTTCTGGCTGTGCGCACGAATTTTTCTAGTAACAGTCCAGAATCTGTTTTCAGGCAGCACTTCCCCAAATATCATCTCCCTCTCATTAGAAAACCACTCAAAGAAACTAAACAAGTATGTACAAGTATCCAGCAGCCATAATATGCAAAGAATGAGTGATGCCGGTATACCTCCCCCCAAGCTTAGGCTTTTGGCCTAAGTGGAGATCAACCCCATCGAGGGTCTGGGTTCCATGCCGGTGGATCGTACATGGAGTAGTCATAATAAGGTACCGATGCAGAAGAAAAGCGTGGAGGCTCCTCATGCCCAACTTGTTGATGCGAAGAACTTGCTGCATTTGATGACGAGTCGAGGTGTTCCTCGACCTCATCCGTGTTGTCTCTTGTACGATGGCCATCTCTCTCTATGTATGCCTTCGGTTCACCTTCCGTGATTGACCAATCCTCCCCGGAATCAAGGTTAAACAGAGCAGGTGCAAGCAATCCTACTAATTTTTCAGTTTTCTTAGTTATTGTCCAAGATTTCTTATAAAATGTTATTCTGTAAGACAGGTTGCTCAAATTAGACGAATCAGAAACAAATTCATGCTTAATCATGGAGACTATGTCAAGTTTCTCTATGGGGAGTTGAATATCAAGATGGTGAGGTTCTACATTATGCATAGCTAATAAGCGAGAGGCGATGAGACCTCCACAAATTCCTCCCTTCTCACGGTTAGTAGCAAGTCTGTTGGCTATCAAAGCACCCAGGTTATAAGTCCTATTACCTTGTAATGCAGCAGCTAGAAAGGCTAGATCCTGGATAGATATTTTACTTCCATTCTTTCTTGCTAGAACGCACTTGGTAATGAAATAAGCAAAGTAACGAATAGCCGGGAAATGAATGCTACTGATTTTACCACCATCCTCTCGAGAAGCTTCTTCCATGACAAATCATCTTGAAGAGGTCCAAGAACTCTTGCGGCGATCCCTTTATCTTCTCGCATGATCCCCACTGCGGCACTCGATTCGTCTGCACAAAAATCATTGAATGGCAAGTTGACAGTTTTATTATAAATGTTGTATTGGACCATGGGGTTAGATCGTGACCAATTGAATTTAAAATCCTGCACTACTGACATAGTCAGTTTTGCATATTGGCATGGTTCGCCATCAACAAAATCATCCAACCCTGCACGAGAGATTAAACTTTGAACATCCTGCAGGATCCCTGCACTTCTCATAAAATCCACGCACGGATAGTAAGTAGGATATACTCCTTCTTCTCGGTGAACTCTCATGACCTGTTGCACCTCCAATTCTTGTTGGTTAAGTTGGTGCCTACTCCCTTCCATTTTCTGAAATTTTTCAACAAACAATATAAAACTTGATTTGGTGACATATAATTGAGGGAAACTACCATAGGAACTTGCTAGAGTACTAATCATGCATCAAAACTAGTTTCTACCACTTAGAACAAGCATGCAAGCTCACTAAACATGTTACCTACAGCAGCAAAATATGCAAGATATACTCCACCAAACAAAATTCTACTTGGATAATCGAAGGAGTCACATACCGAAAAGCAAATGTGCCAAATTTCAGACAGAAATCTGGGCTGAGCAAAGAGATCGAGAAATCTGGAGTTCTTGAGCAAAAACACGAGTGAGAGGAAGCTGGTATCGATTTTTTCGGGAGAGAGAAGAGTGTGAGAGGAAGAGATGCTAAAGTGGGGTAAGGGGGGCCCACACACCAGGGTGGCGCGCCCCCCTTGCTGGCCGCGCCAGCCTGTGGGGTGCCACCTCGGGTTGCCCCATCGGTCATCCCCAGGTGCTCCCAGTGCCTCGTCGAAAAATAGGACCAACGGTATAATTTTTGTGAATTTTTGAAAACTTTGAAAAATGCACATTTACTGGGTATTAAGTTTATTATTACGGCCAGGAAAATATTTGAAATCTCTAAATAACTAAGGAACTTTGCAAAATAAAAGTGCTACAGCAACTAGAGCAAGTGGAGGAAGAAAGAGATGTTGTTTACCTCCTCTATGCATATAAAAAGTATTTGTTAACAAGGTTGATCAAGTCTTGCCACCAAATAAATTTTACATAGCATAAGAAGAAATAAACCTCAAATCAATCATGTTACTGTTGACTGCCAAAACCCACCGGCGGGCAGCGGCCTTGTCAACACTGTAGAGCCGGGGGGAGCCTAGAGCTGCGGCTGGCTGAGACCCCTCCGAGCGACGGCCCGCAATGCTCTTCTGGTCACACGCGGCGTTGCGAAGTGCAAGGCGTGCCACCTGACCTATACACGGTCGGGAAGGTGATGAGATTGCCTCGCTTAGTCTCCCGTGCAGGGCATACATGTAAACGTTAAATACGAGCCTCGATCGGCTCTCGGGTTATCCTCGTGAATCGGCTCAAAGAGCCGATCCACCCATGATCCGTACGGGGTGTACGAATACTTGGTGGTCCTGCTTGATCAAGATGAAGTTAATGAGATCTACGACGATTTAGGGTTTGCACCACATAATCGGATCATCCTACTCCGGAGTTGGGCCGGATGGCCACGCACGGTGCTCGTAAGCCGATCCTAAACAAGGCCAAAAACCAACATGAAGTTGATCCTAGGAACATCCCGTTTAGGACTTGCGAACGCCACCCTACGTGCCACGGGATCCTCCCCCTT
>NC_061509.1:18485352-18512853 GCF_022539505.1 Lolium rigidum | reverse complement strand
GATCCCGACAAACACAACATATAGCATTACAGATAGATGATCTTGATCATGTTAGGCAGCTCACAAGATCCAACAATGAAGCACATAAGGAGAAGACGACCATCTAGCTACTGCTATGGACCCATAGTCCAGGGGTGAACTACTCACTCATCACTCCGTGAGGCGATCATGGCGATGAAGAGTCCTCCGGGAGATGATTCCCCTCTCCGGCAGAGTGCTCGGAGGCGATCTCCTCGAATCCCCGAGATGGGATTGGCAGCGGCGGCGTCTCAGTAAGGTTTTCCGTATCGTGGCTCTCGGTACTAGGGGTTTCGCGACGGAGGCTTTAAGTAGGCGGAAGGGCAACGCCGGGGGCCACACGAGGGCCCCACACGCTAGGGCCGCGCGGCCAAGGCCTGGGCCGCGCCACCCTAGTGTGGCGGCGCCTCGTGGTCGCACTTCCTTTCCCCCTCGGTCTTCTGGAAGCTTCGTGCAAAAAGCAGGACCCCGGGCGTTGATTTCGTCCAATTCCGAGAATATTTCCTTACTAGGATTTCTCGAAACCAAAAACAGCAGAAAACAAAGAACCGGCTCTTCGGCATCTTGTTAATAGGTTAGTGCCGGAAAATGCATAAATACGACATATAATGTGTATAAAACATGTAGATATCATCAATAATGTAGCATGGAACATAAGAAATTATCGATACGCTTCGGAGACGTATCGCATCCCCAAGCTTAGTTCCCTGCTCGTCCCGAGCAGGTGTAAACGATAACAAAGATAATTTCGGAGTGACATGCCATCATAACCTTGATCATACTATTGTAAGCATATGTAATGAATGCAGCGATCAAAAACAATGGTAATGACATGAGTAAACAAATGAATCATAAAGCAAAGACTTTTCATGAATAGTACTTCAAGACAAGCATCAATAAGTCTTGCATAAGAGTTAACTCATAAAGCAATAAATCAAAGTAAAGGTATTGAAGCAACACAAAGGAAGATTAAGTTTCAGCGGTTGTTTTCAACTTATAACATGTATATCTCATGGATATTGTCAATGTAAAGTAATATAACAAGTGCAATATGCAAGTATGTAGGAATCAATGCACGAGTCTCACACAAGTGTTTGCTTCTTGAGGTGGAGAGAAATAGGTGAATGATACGTCTCCGACGTATCGATAATTTCTTATGTTCTATGCCATATTATTGATGATACCTACATGTTTTATGCACACTTTATGTCATATTCGTGCATTTTCTGGAACTAACCTATTAACAAGATGCCGAAGTGCCAGCTCCTGTTTTCTGCTGTTTTTGGTTTCGGAAATCCTAGTAACGAAATATTCTCGGAATTGGACGAAACAAAGACCCAGGGGCCTATTTTTCCACCGGAGCTTCCGAAGACCGAAGAACATACGAAGTGGGGCCACGAGGTGGCGACACCACAAGGCGGCGCGGCCCGGGGGGCCCGCGCCGCCCTATGGTGTGGCCCCTCGTCCGGCCCCCGACTCTGCCCTTCCGCCTACTTAAAGCCTCCGTCGCGAAACCCCCGAGGCGAAAAACCACGATACGGAAAACCTTCCGAGACGCCGCCGCCGCCGATCCCATCTCGGGGGATTCGGAGATCTCCTCCGGCACCCTGCCGGAGAGGGGATTCATCTCCCGGAGGACTCTACACCGCCATGGTCGCCTCCGGAGTGATGAGTGAGTAGTTCACCCCCGGACTATGGGTCCATAGCGAGTAGCTAGATGGATGTCTTCTCCTCATTGTGCTTCATTGTTGGATCTTGTGAGCTGCCTAACATGATCAAGATCATCTATCTCGTAATTCTATATGTTGTGTTTGTCGGGATCCGATGGATAGAGAATACCATGTCATGTTAATTATCAAGTTATTACATATGTGTTGTTTATGATCTTGCATGCTCTCCGTTACTAGTAGAGGCTCTGGCCAAGTTTTTGCTTTTAACTCCAAGAGGGAGTATTTATGCTCGATAGTGGGTTCATGCCTCGCATTGACACCGGGACAGTGATGAGAAAGTTCTAAGGTTGTGTTGTGCTGTTGCCACTAGGGATAAAACATTGGCGCTATGTCCGAGGATGTAGTTGTTGATTACATTACGCACCATACTTAATGCAATTGTCTCGTTGCTTTGCAACTTAATACCGGAGGGGGTTCGGATGATAACCCGAAGGTGGACTTTTTAGGCATAGATGCAGTTGGATGGCGGTCTATGTACTTTGTCGTAATGCCCAATTAAATCTCACTATACTTATCATGTCATGTATGTGCATTGTTATGCCCTCTCTATTTGTCAATTGCCCGACCGTAATTTGTTCACCCAACATGCTTTTATCTTATGGGAGAGACATCTCTAGTGAACTGTGGACCCCGGTCCATTCTTTAATATCTGAAATACAAATCTGCTGCAATACTTGTTTTTACTATTTTCTCTGCAAACAATCATCTTCCACACAATACGGTTAATCCTTTGTTACAAGCAAGCCGGTGAGATTGACAACCTCACTCGTTTCGTTGGGGCAAAGTACTTTGGTTGTGTTGTGCAGGTTCCACGTTGGCGCCGGAATCTCCGGTGTTGCGCCGCACTACATCCCGCCGCCATCAACCTTCAACGTGCTTCTTGGCTCCTCCCTGGTTCGATAAACCTTGGTTTCTTTCCGAGGGAAAACTTGCTGCTCGTGCGCATCATACCTTCCTCTTGGGGTTGCCCAACGAACGTGTGAAATACACGCCATCAAGCACATTTTCTGGCGCCGTTGCCGGGGAGATCAAGACACGCTGCAAGAGGAGTCTCCACTTCTCAATCTCTTTACTTTGTTTTGTCTTGCTTTATTTTATTTACTACTTTGTTTCGCATATATCAAAACACAAAAAAATTAGTTAGCTTTACTTAGTCTTATTTACTTCTATCTAGTTTGCTTTATTTACTATTGCTAAAATGGCCAACCCTGAAAATACTAAGTTGTGTGACTTCACTAGCACAAATAATAATGATTTCTTATGCACACCTATTGCTCCACCTGCTACTACAGCAGAATTCTTTGAAATTAAACCTCGCTTTACTTGAATCTTGTTATGCGAGAGCAATTTTCCGGTGTTAGTTCCGATGATGCTGCTGCCCATCTCAATAATTTTGTTGAACTATGTGAAATGCAAAAGTATAAAGATGTAGATGGTGACATTATAAAATTAAAATTGTTTCCTTTCTCATTAAGAGGAAGAGCTAAAGATTGGTTGCTATCTCTCGCCTAAGAATAGTATTGATTCCTGGACTAAATGCAAGGATGCTTTTATTGGTAGATATTATCCCCCTGCTAAAATTATATCTTTGAGGAGTAGCATAATGAATTTTAAACAATTGGATAATGAACATGTTGCTCAAGCTTGGGAAAGAATGAAATCTCTGGTTAAAAATTGCCCAACCCATGGATCGACTACTTGGATGATCATCCAAACCTTCTATGCAGGACTAAATTTTTCTTCGCGGAATTTATTGGATTCAGCTGCTGGAGGTACCTTTATGTCCATCACTCTGGTGAAGCAACAAAGCTCCTTGATAATATGATGATTAATTACTCTGAATGGCACACGGAAAGAGCTCCACAAGGTAAGAAGGTAAATTCCGTTGAAGAATCCTCTTCCTTGAATGATAAGGTTGATGCTATTATGTCTATGCTTGCGAATGATAGGACTAATGTTGATCCTAATAATGTTCCATTAGCTTCATTGGTTGCTCAAGAAGAACATGTTGATGTAAACTTCATTAAAAATAGTAATTTCAACAACAATGCTTATCGGAACAATTCTAGTAATAACTATAGGCCATATCCTTATAATAATGGTAACGGTTATGCTAATTCTTATGGGAATTCTTACAACAATAATAGGAATACACCCCCTGGACTTGAAGCCATGCTTAAAGAATTTATTAGTACACAAACTGCTTTTAACAAATCTGTTGAGGAAAAACTCAATAAAATTGATATTCTTGTTTCTAGAGTTGATAGTCTTGCCTCCGATGTTGATCTTTTGAAATCGAAAGTTATGCCTAATAGGGATATTGAAAATAAAATTGTTACTACAGCAAATGCCATCCAAGTTAGAATTAATGAGAATATAAGATTAATGGCTGAACTGCGTGCTAGGTGGGATAGAGAAGAAAATGAAAAACTAGCTAAAAAGGAAAATGTAGCTAAAGTTTGGACTATTACCACCACTAGCAATGCTAATGATTCACATGTTGCTGCACCTCCTACTATCAATGGTAAAATAATTGGTGTTGGCAATGCTTCTACTCCTAGTGCAAAGCGCGCAAAATTACTCGAAACTGCTAAAACCGCTCGAAACCGCTTGTGATAAAACTCGCTGAAATTTTTTCCAACCTAGGGGATGATAATCCCATTGCTTTAGATTGTAATGATTTAGATTTTGATGATTGCCACATCTTTGAAGTTATAAAGTTCTTGCAAAAACTTGCTAAAAGTCCCAATGCTAGCGCTATAAATTTGGCTTTCACAAAACATATTACAAATGCTCTCATAAAACCTAGAGAAGAAAAACTAAAACTTGAAACTTCTATTCCTAGAAAGCTAGAGGATGGTTGGGAGCCCATCATTAAAATGAGAGTTAAAGATTTTGATTGTAATGCTTTATGTGATCTTGGTGCAAGTATTTCTGTTATGCCTAAAAAAGTCTATGATATGCTTGACTTGCCACCATTGAAAAACCGTTATCCGGATGTTAATCTCGTCGATAATGCTAAAAAGAAACCTTTGGGGAAAGTTGATAATGTTCATATTATGGTTAACAATAACCTTGTCCCCGTTGATTTTGTTGTCTTGGATATTGAATGCAATGCATCTTGCCCCATTATATTGGGAAGACCTTTTCTTCGAACGGTTGGTGCTACTATTGATATGAAGGAAGGTAATATTAAATATCATTTTCCTCTCAAGAAAGGTATGGAACACTTCCCTAGAAAGAGAATGAAGTTACCTTATGATTCTATCATTAGAACAAATTATGATGTTGATGCTTCATCTCTCGATGTTACTTGAGATACACTTTCGCGCCTAGCCGAAAGGCGTTAAAGAAAAGCGCTTATGGGAGACAACCCATGTTTTTACTCCAGTATTTTTGTTTTATATTTGTGTCTTGGAAGTTGTTTACTACTGTAGCAACCTCTCCTTATCTTAGTTTTATGTTTTGTTGTGCCAAGTAAAGTCTTTGATAGAAAAATAAGTACTAGATTTGGATTACTCGCGCAGTTCCAGCATTTCTTTGCTGTCACGAATCTGGGTCTATCTCCCTGTAGGTAGCTCAGAAAATTAAGACAATTTACGAGCATGATCCTCAGATATGTACGCAACTTTCATTCAATTTGAGCATTTTCGTTTGAGCAAGTCTGGTGGCCTAATAAAATCCATCTTTACGGACTGTTCTGTTTTGACAGATTCTGTCTTTTATTTCGCATTGCCTCTTTTGCTATGTTGGATGAATTTCTTTGATCCACTAATGTCCAGTAGCTTTATGCAATGTCCAGAAGTGTTAAGAATGATTGTGTCACCTCTGAACATGTGAATTTTTATTATGCACTAACCCTCTAATGAGTTGTTTCGAGTTTGGTGTGGAGGAAGTTTTCAAGGATCAAGAGAGGAGTATGATGCAATATGATCAAGGAGAGTGAAAGCTCTAAGCTTGGGGATGCCCCGGTGGTTCACCCCTGCATATTATAAGAAGACTCAAGCGTCTAAGCTTGGGGATGCCCAAGGCATCCCCTTCTTCATCGACAACATTATCGGGTTCCTCCCCGAAACTATATTTTTATTCCGTCACATCTTATGCACTTTGCTTGGAGCGTCGGTTTGTTTTTGTTTTTGTTTTGTTTGAATAAAATGGATCCTTGCATTCACTTTATGGGAGAGAGACACGCTCCGCTGTAGCATATGGACAAGTATGTCCTTAGGCTCTACTCATAGTATTCATGGCGAAGTTTCTTCTTCGTTAAATTGTTATATGGTTGGAATTGGAAAATGATACATGTAGTAAAATGCTATAATGTCTTGGATAATGTGATACTTGGCAATTGTTGTGCTCATGTTTAAGCTCTTGCATCATATACTTTGCACCCATTAATGAAGAAATACTTAGAGCTTGCTAATTTGGTTTGCATATTTAGTTTCTCTAGAGTCTAGATAACATCTAGTATTGAGTTTTGAACAACAAGGAAGACGGTATGGAGTCTTATAATGTTTACCATATGTCTTTTATGTGAGTTTTGCTGTACCGTTCATCCTTGTGTTTGTTTCAAATAACCTTGCTAGCCTAAACCTTGTATCGAGAGGGAATACTTCTCATGCATCCAAAATACTTGAGCCAACCACTATGCCATTTGTGTCCACCATACCTACCTACTACATGGTATTTATCCGCCATTCCAAAGTAAATTGCTTGAGTGCTACCTTTAAAATTCCATCATTCACCTTTGCAATATATAGCTCATGGGACAAATAGCTTAAAAACTATTGTGGTATTGAATATGTACTTATGCACTTTATCTCTTATTAAGTTGCTTGTTGTGCGATAACCATGTTTCGGGGACGCCATCAACTATTCTTTGTTGAATATCATGTGAGTTGCTATGCATGTCCGTCTTGTCCGAAGTAAGAGAGATCTACCACCTTTATGGTTGGAGCATGCATATTGTTAGAGAAGAACTTTGGGCCGCTAACTAAAGCCATGATTCATGGTGGAAGTTTCAGTTTTGGACACACATCCTCAATCTTATATGAGAATAATAATTGTTGTCACATGCTTATGCATTAAAGAGGAGTCCATTATCTATTGTCCATGTTGTCCCGGTATGGATGTCTAAGTTGAGAATAATCAAAAGCGAGAAATCCAAAATGCGAGCTTTCTCCTTAGACCTTTGTACAGGCGGCATGGAGGTACCCCATTGTGACACTTGGTTAAAACATGTGCATTGCAATGATCCGGTAGTCCAAGTTAATTAGGATAAGGTGCGGGCACTATTAGTATACTATGCATGAGACTTGCAACTTGTAAGATATAACTTTCATAACTCATATGCTTTATTACTACCGTTGACAAAATTGTTTCATGTTTTCAAAATAAAAGCTCTAGCACAAATATAGCAATCGATGCTTTCCTCTTTGAAGGACCATTCTCTTTACTTTTATGTTGAGTCAGTTCACCTATCTCTCTCCACCTCAAGAAGCAAACACTTGTGTGAACTGTGCATTGATTCCTACATATTTGCATATTGTACTTGTTATATTACTCTATGTTGACTATTATCCATGAGATATACATGTTACAAGTTGAAAGCAACCGCTGAAACTTAATCTTCCTTTGTGTTGCTTCAATGCCCTTACTTTGATTTATTGCTTTATGAGTTAACTCTTATGCAAGACTTATTAATACTTGTCTTGAAGTACTATTCATGAAAAGTCTTTGCTATATGATTCACTTGTTTACTCATGTCATTACCATTGTTTTGATCGCTGCATCCACTACATATTTTACAAATAGTATGATCAAGATTATGATGGCATATCACTTCAGAAATTATCTTTGTTATCGTTTTACCTGCTCGGGACGAGCAGAACTAAGCTTGGGGATGCTGATACGTCTCCGACGTATCGATAATTTCTTATGTTCTATGCCATATTATTGATGATACCTACATGTTTTATGCACACTTTATGTCATATTCGTGCATTTTCCGGAACTAACCTATTAACAAGATGCCGAAGTGCCAGCTCTCGTTTTCTGCTGTTTTTGGTTTCGGAAATCCTAGTAACGAAATATTCTCGGAATTGGACGAAACAAAGACCCGTGGGCCTATTTTTCCACGCGAGCTTCCGGAAGACCGAAGAACATACGAAGTGGGGCCACGAGGTGGCGACACCACAAGGCGGCGCGGCCCGGGGGGCCCGCGCCGCCCTATGGTGTGGCCCCCTCGTCTGGCCCCCGACTCGGCCCTTCCGCCTACTTAAAGCCTCCGTCGCGAAACCCCTGAGGCGAAAAACCACGATACGGAAAACCTTCCACAGACGCCGCCGCCGCCGATCCCATCTCGGGGGATTCTGGAGATCTCCTCCGGCACCCTGCCGGAGAGGGGATTCATCTCCCGGAGGACTCTACACCGCCATGGTCGCCTCCGGAGTGATGAGTGAGTAGTTCACCCCCGGACTATGGGTCCATAGCAGTAGCTAGATGGATGTCTTCTCCTCATTGTGCTTCATTGTTGGATCTTGTGAGCTGCCTAACATGATCAAGATCATCTATCTCGTAATTCTATATGTTGTGTTTGTCGGGATCCGATGGATAGAGAATACCATGTCATGTTAATTATCAAGTTATTACATATGTGTTGTTTATGATCTTGCATGCTCTCCGTTACTAGTAGAGGCTCGGCCAAGTTTTTGCTTTTAACTCCAAGAGGGAGTATTTATGCTCGATAGTGGGTTCATGCCGCATTGACACACGGGACAGTGTGATGAAAGTTCTAAGGTTGTGTTGTCTCGTTGCCACTAGGGATAAAACATTGGCGCTATGTCCGAGGATGTAGTTGTTGATTACATTACGCACCATACTTAATGCAATTGTCTCGTTGCTTTGCAACTTAATACCGGAGGGGGTTTGGATGATAACCCGAAGGTGGACTTTTTAGGCATAGATGCGGTTGGATGGCGGTCTATGTACTTTGTCGTAATGCCCAATTAAATCTCACTATACTTATCATGTCATGTATGTGCATTGTTATGCCCTCTCTATTTGTCAATTGCCCGACTGTAATTTGTTCACCCAACATGCTTTTATCTTATGGGAGAGACACCTCTAGTGAACTGTGGACCCCGGTCCATTCTTTAATACTCGAAATACAAATCTGCTTGCAATACTTGTTTTTACTATTTTCTCTCGCAAACAATCATCTTCCACACAATACGGTTAATCCTTTGTTACGAGCAAGCCGGTGAGATTGACAACCTCACCTGTTTCGTTGGGGCAAAGTACTTTGGTTGTGTTGTGCAGGTTCCACGTTGGCGCCGGAATCTCCGGTGTTGCGCCGCACTACATCCCGCCGCCATCAACCTTCAACGTGCTTCTTGGCTCCTCCTGGTTCGATAAACCTTGGTTTCTTTCTGAGGGAAAACTTGCTGCTGTGCGCATCATACCTTCCTCTTGGGGTTGCCCAACGAACGTGTGAAATACACGCCATCAGTGAACTGACTCAACATAAAAGTAAAAGAAAGGTCCTTCAAAGAGAAAAGCATCGATTGCTATATTTGTGCTAGAGCTTTGGTTTTGAAAACATGAAATAATTTTGTCAACGGTAGTAATAAAGCATATGTATCATGTAAATTATATCTTACAAGTTGCAAGCCTCATGCATAGTGTACTAATAGTGCTCGCACCTTGTCCTAATTAGCTTGGGTTAACACTGATCATCATTGCATAACATATGTTTCAACCAAGTGTCACAAAGGGGTACCTCTATGCCGCCTGTACAAGGGTCTAATGAGAAAGTTCGCATTGGATTTCTCGCTTTTGATCATTCTTCAACTTAGACACCCATACCGGGACAACATAGACAATAGATATAATGGACTCCTCTTTTAATGCTTAAGCATTCAACAACAGTTAATATTCTCATAAGAGATTGAGGTTTTATGTCCAAACTGAAACTTCCACCATGATTCATGGCTTTAGTTAGTGGCCCAATGTTCTTCTCTAACAGTATGCATACTCAAACCATTTGGTTGTGAAAACCGCCCTTACTTCAGACAAGACGAACATGCATAGCAACTCACATGATATTCAACAAAAAGTTGATGGCGTCCCCAGGAACATGGTTATCGCACAACAAGCAACTTAATAAGAGATAAAGTGCATAAGTACATATTCAATATCACAATAGTTTTTAAGGCTATTTTGTCCCATGAGCTATATATTGCAAAGGCGAATGATGGAATTTTAAAGGTAGCACTCAAGCAATTTACTTTGGAATGGCGGAGAAATACCATGTAGTAGGTAGATATGGTGGACACAAATGGCATAGTGGTTGGCTCAAGGATTTTGGATGCATGAGAAGTATTCCCTCTCGATACAAGGTTTAGGCTAGCAAGGTTTATTTGAAACAAACACAAGGATGAACTGGTGCAGCAAAACTCACATAAAAGACATATCGTAAACATTATAAGACTCTACACCGTCTTCCTTGTTGTTCAAAACTCAATACTAGAAATTATCTAGACTTTAGAGAGACCAAATATGCAAACCAAATTTTAGCAAGCTCTATGTATTTCTTCATTAATGGGTGCAAAGTATATGATGCAAGAGCTTAAACATGAGCACAACAATTGCCAAGTATCAAATTATTCAAGACATTTTAGAATTACTACATGTAGCATTTCCCGATTCCAACCATATAACAATTTAACGAAGAAGATTCAACCTTCGCCATGAATACTATGAGTAAAGCCTAAGGACATATTTGTCCATATGCAACAGCGGAGCGTGTCTCTCTCCCACACAATGAATGCTAGGATCCATTTTATTCAAACAAAAACAAACGGACGCTCCAAGCAAAGTACATAAGATGTGATCTGAATAAAAATATAGTTTCAGGGAGGAACCTCGATGATGTTGTCGATGAAGAAGGGGATGCCTTGGGCATCCCCAAGCTTAGACGCTTGAGTCTTCTTAATATATGCAGGGGTGAACCACCGGGCATCCCCAAGCTTAGAGCTTTCACTCCTCTTGATCATAGTATATCATACTCCTCTCTTGACCCTTGAAAACTTCCTTCACACCAAACTTCAAGCAAACTCATTAGAGGGTTAGTGCACAATAAAAATCCACATGTTCAGAGGTGACACAATCATTCTTAACACTTCCGGACATTGCAAAAAGCTACCGGACATTAATGGATCAAAGAAATTCATCCAACATAGCAAAAGAGGCAATGCGAAATAAAAGGCAGAATCTGTCAAAAAGTAACGAGTCCGTAAAGACGAACCTGGAAGGGGCACTTAACTTGCTCAAACGGAAAAACTCAAAACTAATGAAAGTTGCATACATATCCGAGGATCACGCACGTAAATTTGCAGATTTTTTTGATTTTTTACGAGAGACTTCTGCGCGAATTCGTGACAGACAGACAATGCTGTTTCGTGCAGACAATCCAAATCTAGCATCAACTTTACCATAGAGACTTTACTTGGCACAAAAACATGATAAGGAGAGGTTGCTACAGTAGTAAACAACTTCCAAGACTCAAATATAAAACAAAGTACTCGTAGTAAAAACATGGGTTGTCTCCCATAAGCGCTTTTCTTTAACGCCTTTCAGCCTAGGTGCGTAAAGTGTAAATCAAGTATTATCAAGAGATGAAGCATCGGCATTACCTTGGGCTTTACCCTTACCTTTATTGTTCTTTTTCTTACTCTTTGATTTAGGGAATATATGTCTACCCCCGGGTGTAGAGGTGAATTTTAGGGTGCCTTCTCCCATATCTATGACTGCTCCCAATAGTTTTAGCAGGGATCTTCCGAGTGTGATTTGTCCTGTTCCTGCACATTCAATAACAAGATAATCAATGGATATTGTTCTCCCAATTATGGTTGTATGCACACCCGCAGCTATTCCTTTAGGAATTATAACAGAGTTATCAATAAGAGTTATTCCTTCTCCCCCTTCAACGAATCCCCAAAGTTGCAAAGATTCATGAATACTCCTAGGCATTAAGCAAAATTCAGACATAATATCACAATTGGCATGAAGAGTTTGGTCACCGATAACAATTTTAATAGTAGGATCCCATAATGAAGGTTCAGAGTTCACTAAAACTTGATCAAGACGGTTACGAACATATCTATAATTTTCATTCAAGCGAGATGCTCTTGTCTCAAGAGTGTTTAATCTATTATAAATGCTAATAAGGGCTGAATCAAAGTTATTAGCTGAATCATGTGATGCAACCAACTTTTTTATGGCATTAAAAGCTTGATCCCCATTGCAATGAAGGAAATCTCCTCCCACTACGAGCATCCAAGGCATATCTATAGCGAATCATAAGACCAAAATAAAAATTACTAAGGAGCAAACTTAGCGTCATTTGAGGTTCAGCTTTACGATAAGAAGTAAAAATTCTCGACCAAGCATCTTTAAAACTCTCCTCATCCCCTTGTTTAAAAGTAAAAACTAATTCCTCAGGTGAAGAAGTAACAGGTGCAGAGCTAGACATGATAACAAAAGTAAACTAGATGCAAGTAACTAAATTTTTTTTTTGTGTTTTTGATATAGAGAACAAGACAAGTAAATAAAGTAAAGCTAGCAACTAATTTTTTTTGTGTTTTGTTTAAGTGCAGCAAACAAAGTAGTAAATAAAATAAAGCAAGACAAAAACAAAGTAAAGAGATTGGATTGTGGAGACTCCCCTTGCAGGCGTGTCTTGATCTCCCCGACAACGGCGCCGTGAAAAAGAGCTTGATGCGTGCAATTAACACACGTCCGTTGGGAACCCCAAGAGGAAGGTATGATGCGTACAGTAGCAAGTTTTCCCTCAGAAAGAAACCAAGGTTTATCGAACCAGGAGGAGCCAAGAAGCACGTTGAAGGTTGATGGCGGCAGGATGTAGTGCGGCGCAACACTGATGTCTACGTTCCCCCTCCTTTCCTGTAGACAGTGTTGGGCCTCCAAGAGCAGAGGTTTATAGAACAGCAGCAAGTTTTCCCTTAAGTGGATCACCCAAGGTTTATCGAACTCAGGGAGGAAGAGGTCAAAGATATCCCTCTCATGCAACCCTGCAACCACAAAGCAAGAAGTCTCTTGTGTCCCCAACACACCTAATAGGTGCACTAGTTCGGCGAAGAGATAGTGAAATACAGGTGGTATAAATAAGTATGAGCAGTAGCAACGGTACCAGAAAAGTGCTTTGCCCAGGACAGTAAACAAGCAGTAGTAATGCAGCAGTAGTAACGCAGTAAAAACGAGTAAACAAGCAGCGATAGCAGATATTTAGGAACAAGGCCTAGGGAATAGACTTTCACTAGTGGGCACTCTCAACATTGATCACATAACGGAATAGATAAATGCATACTCTACACTTTTGTTGGATGATGAACACATTGCGTAGGATTACACGAACCCTCAATGCCGGAGTTAACAAGCTCCACAATAATGCTCATATTTTAGTAACCTTTAGTGTAAGATAGATCAAAAGACTAAACCAAGTACTAACATAGCATGCACACTCGTCACCTTCATGCATATGTAGGAGGAATAGATCACATCAATATTATCATAGCAATAGTTAACTTCGCAATCTACAAGAGATCATGATCATAGCATAAACCAAGTACTAACACGGTGCACACATCGTCACCTTTGCACACGTGCAGGAGGAATAAAACTACTTTAATAACACATCACTAGAGTAGCACATAGATAAATTGTGATACAAAATATATTGCAATCATAAAGAGATATAAATAAGCACTTCACCATGCTCTTCAACAGTGAATAAGTATTCTGTGAAATATAGCCTAAGAGACCCACACGGTGCACACACTGTCACCTTTACACACGTGGGACAAGGAGTCTCCGGAGATCACATAAGTAAAACTCACTTGACTAGCATAATGACATCTAGATTACAAGCATCATCATATGAATCTCAATCATGTAAGGCAGCTCATGAGATTATTGTATTGAAGCACATAGGAGAGAGATTAACCACATAGCTACCGGTACAGCCCCGAGCCTCGATGGAGAACTACTCCCTCCTCATGGGAGCAGCAGCGGTGATGAAGATGGCGGTGGAGATGGCAGCGGTGTCGATGGAGAAGCCTTCCGGGGGCACTTCCCCGCTCCGGCAGCGTGCCGGAACAGAGACTCCTGTCCCCCAGATCTTGGCTTCGCGATGGCGGCGGCTCTGGAAGGTTTTCCGTATCGTGGTTCTTCGCCCCGAGGTTTTTAGGTCAGGGGCTTTATATAGGCGAAGAGGCGGCGCAGGAGGGCTGACAGGGGGGCCACACCATAGGGCGGCGCGGCCCCCCTCCGGCCGCGCCAGGTATCATCCGGGGCCCCGTGGCCCCCTCCGGTCCTTCTCGGGTGTTCTGGATGCTTCCGGTGAAAATAGGAACCCGGGTCTTGATTTCGTCCGATTCCGAGAATATTTCGTTACTAGGATTTCTGAAACCAAAAACAGCAGAAAACGAGAACCGGCACTTCGGCATCTTGTTAATAGGTTAGTTCCAGAAAATGCACGAATGTGACATAAATTGTGCATAAAACATGTAGGTATCATCAATAATATGGCATGGAACATAAGAAATTATCGATACGTCGGAGACGTATCAGCATCCCCAAGCTTAGTTCTGCTCGTCCCGAGCAGGTAAAACGATAACAAAGATAATTTCTGAAGTGACATGCCATCATAAACTTGATCATACTATTTGTAAACATATGTAGTGGATGCAGCGATCAAAACAATGGTAATGACATGAGTAAACAAGTGAATCATAAAGCAAAGACTTTTCATGAATAGTACTTCAAGACAAGTATCAATAAGTCTTGCATAAGAGTTAACTCATAAAGCAATAAATCAAAGTAAAGGCATTGAAGCAACACAAAGGAAGATTAAGTTTCAGCGGTTGCTTTCAACTTGTAACATGTATATCTCATAGATAATTGTCAACATAGAGTAATATAACAAGTACAATATGCAAGTATGTAGGAATCAATGCACAGTTCACACAAGTGTTTGCTTCTTGAGGTGGAGAGAGATAGGTGAACTGACTCAACATAAAAGTAAAAGAATGGTCCTTCAAAGAGGAAAGCATCGATTGCTATATTTGTGCTAGAGCTTTTATTTTGAAAACATGGAACAATTTTGTCAACGGTAGTAATAAAGCATATGTATCATGTAAATTATATCTTACAAGTTGCAAGCCTCATGCATAGTGTACTAATAGTGCCCGCACCTTGTCCTAATTAGCTTGGGTTAACACTGATCATCATTGCATAACATATGTTTCAACCAAGTGTCACAAAGGGGTACCTCTATGCCGCTCGTACAAGGGTCTAAGGAGAAAGTTCGCATTGGATTTCTCGCTTTTGATCATTCTTCAACTTAGACACCCATACCGGGACAACATAGACAACGAGATAATGGACTCCTCTTTTAATGCTTAAGCATTCAACAACGATTAATATTCTCATAAGAGATTGAGGTTTTATGTCCAAACCGAAACTTCCACCATGATTCATGGCTTTAGTTAGCGGCCCAATGTTCTTCTCTAACAGTATGCATACTCAAACCATTTGATTGTGAAAACCGCCCTTACTTCAGACAAGACGAACATGCATAGCAACTCACATGATATTCAACAAAGAGTAGATGGCGTCCCCAGGAACATGGTTATCGCACAACAAGCAACTTAATAAGAGATAAAGTGCATAAGTACATATTCAATACCACAATAGTTTTTAAGGCTATTTTGTCCCATGAGCTATATATTGCAAAGGCGAATGATGGAAATTTAAAGGTAGCACTCAAGCAATTTACTTTGGAATGGCGGATAAATACCATGTAGTAGGTAGATATGGTGGACACAAATGGCATAGTGGTTGGCTCAAGGATTTTGGATGCATGAGAAGTATTCCCTCTCGATACAAGGTTTAGGCTAGCAAGGTTTATTTGAAACAAACACAAGGATGAACGGTGCAGCAAAACTCACATAAAAGACATATTACAAGGATTATAAGACTATACATCGTCTTCCTTGTTGTTCAAACACCTTACTAGAAATTATCTAGACCTTAGAGAGACCAATTATGCAAACCAAATTTTAGCATGCTCTATGTATTTCTTCATTAATGGGTACAAAGTATATGATGCAAGAGCTTAAACATGAGCACAACAATTGCCAAGTATCGCATTACCCAAGACATTATAGCAAATTACTACATGTATCATTTTCCAATTCCAACCATATAACAATTTAACGAAGAAGAAACTTCGCCTTGAATATTATGAGTAAAGCCTAAGGACATATTTGTCCATATGCAACAGCGGAGCGTGTCTCTCTCCCACAAAGTGAATGCTAGGATCCAACTTTATTCAAACAAAACAAAAACAAAAACAAACCGACGCTCCAAGCAAAGTACATAAGATGTGACCGAATAAAAATATAGTTTCAAGAGAAGAAACCTGATAAGTTGTCGATGAAGAAGGGGATGCCTTGGGCATCCCCAAGCTTAGATGCTTGAGTCTTCTTAGAATATGCAGGGGTGAACCACCGGGGCATCCCCAAGCTTAGAGCTTTCACTCTCCTTGATCATAGTATATCATCCTCCTCTCTTGACCCTTGAAAACTTCTTCCACACCAAACTTTAAGCAAACTCATTAGAGGGTTAGTGCATAATCAAAAATTCACATGTTCAGAGGTGACACAATCATTCTTAACACTTCTGGACATTGCACAAAGCTTCTGAAAGTTAATGGAACAAAGAAACTCATTCAACATAGCAAAAGCGGCAATGCGAAATAAAAGGCAGAATCTGTCAAAAAGCAGAACAGTCCGTAAAGACGAATTTTAAAATGGCACCAGACTTGCTCAAATGGAAAAACTCAAAACTAATGAAAGTTGCGTACATATCTGAGGATCACTCACGTAAACTGGCATAATTTTCTGAGTTACCTGCAGAGAATTAGACCCAGATTCGTGACAGACAGCAATGCTGTTTCTGCGCAGTAATCCAAATCTAGTATTCACTTTACCATAGAGACTTTACTTGGCACAAAAACATGATAAGGAGAGGTTGCTACAGTGGTAAACAACTTCCAAGACACAAATATAAAACAAAGTACTGTAGCAAAATAACACATGGGTTATCTCCCAAGAAGTTCTTTCTTTATAGCCGTTAAGATGGGCTCAGCAGTTTTAATGATGCACTTGCAAGAGAAGCAAAAGAGAGCATCAAGAAGCAAATTCAAAACACATTTAAGTCTAACATGCTTCCTATGCATAGGAATCTTGTAAATAAACAAGTTCATGAAGAGCAAAGTAACAAGCATAGGAAGATAAAACAAGTGTAGCTTCAAAAATTTCAGCATATAGAGAGGTGTTTTAGTAACATGAAAATTTCTACAACCACATTTTCCTCTCTCATAATAACTTTCAGTAGCAACATGAGCAAACTCAACAATGTAACTATCACATAAAGCATTCTTATCATGAGTCTCATGCATAAAATTATTACTCTCCACATAAGCATAATCAATTTTATTAGTTGTAGTGGGAGCAAATTCAACAAAGTAGCTATCATTATTATTCTCATCAAGTGTAGGAGGCATAGTATAATCACAACAAAATTTACTCTCCATAGTAAGTGGCACAAAAATACCACTATCATTATCATCATCAGAAATAGGAGGCAAAGTATCATCAAAGAAAATTTTCTCCTCAATGCTTGGGGGACTAAAAAGATCATGAAAACCAGCTTCCCCAAGCTTAGCATTTTCCATATCATTATCAACAATGGTGTTCAAAGCGTTCATAATAATATTACTACCAGCATGCAAATAAGATTTCATAGGTTTTTTAATTTTCGCATCAAACAATCCATGTTTTAAATCAGGAAATAGAATAAGAAGCTCATTGTTGTCCATTATGCCAAACTAGTGTAAACAAGAAACAAAAAGATGCAATTGCAGGATCTAAAGGAAATATCTTCGAGCACAAACACAATGGCGCCAGAAAAGTACTGTTACCTGGAACCGGAGTATGAGTGCCTTTTTACCTTTCCTCCCCGGCAACGGCGCCAGAAAAGTGCTTGGCGCGTAGTTGACGAGGGAGGAAAAGTGCTTAGTTGCCGGGCTTGCCAATGTGTGAGTGCCGTTTACCTTCCCTCCCCGGCAACGGCGCCAGAAAATAGCTTGATGTCTACGTTCCCCCTCCTTTCCTGTAGACAGTGTTGGGCCTCCAAGAGCAGAGGTTTGTAGAACAGCAGCAAGTTTTCCCTTAAGTGGATCACCCAAGGTTTATCGAACTCGGGGAGGAAGAGGTCAAAGATATCCCTCTCATGCAACCCCGCAACCACAAAGCAAGAAGTCTCTTGTGTCCCCAACACACCTAATAGGTGCACTAGTTCGGCGAAGAGATAGTGAAATACGAGGTGGTATAAATAAGTATGAGCAGTAGCAACGGTACTAGTAAAAGTGCTTTGCCCGGGACGAGTAAACAAGCAGTAGTAATGCAGCAGTAGTAACGCGATAGAAACGAGTAAACAAGCAGCGATAGCAGTATTTAGGAACAAGGCCTAGGGAATAGACTTTCACTAGTGGGCACTCTCAACATTGATCACATAACAGAATAGATAAATGCATACTCTACACTTTTGTTGGATGATGAACACATTGCGTAGGCTTACACGAACCCTCAATGCCGGAGTTAACAAGCTCCACAATAATGCTCATATTTTAGTAACCTTTAGTGTAAGATAGATCAAAAGACTAAACCAAGTACTAACATAGCATGCACACCTGTCACCTTCATGCATATGTAGGAGGAATAGATCACATCAATATTATCATAGCAATAGTTAACTTCGCAATCTACAAGAGATCATGATCATAGCATAAACCAAGTACTAACACGGTGCACACACTGTCACCTTTGCACTCGTGCAGGAGGAATAAAACTACTTTAATAACACATCACTAGAGTAGCACATAGATAAATTGTGATACAAAATATATTGCAATCATAAAGAGATATAAATAAGCACTTCACCATGCTCTTCAACAGTGAATAAGTATTCTGTGAAATATAGCCTAAGAGACCCACACGGTGCACACACTGTCACCTTTACACACGTGGGACAAGGAGTCTCTGGAGATCACATAAGTAAAACTCACTTGACTAGCATAATGACATCTAGATTACAAGCATCATCATATGAATCTCAATCATGTAAGGCAGCTCATGAGATTATTGTATTGAAGCACATAGGAGAGAGATTAACCACATAGCTACCGGTACAGCCCCGAGCCTCGATGGAGAACTACTCCCTCCTCATGGGAGCAGCAGCGGTGATGAAGATGGCGGTGGAGATGGCAGCGGTGTCGATGGAGAAGCCTTCCGGGGCACTTCCCCGCTCCGGCAGGGTGCCGGAACAGAGACTCCTGTCCCCCAGATCTTGGCTTCGCGATGGCGGCGGCTCTGGAAGGTTTTCCGTATCGTGGTTCTTCGCCTCGAGGTTTTTAGGTCAGGGGCTTTATATAGGCGAAGAGGCGGCGCAGGAGGGCTGACAGGGGGGCCACACCATAGGGCGGCGCGGCCCCCCCTCTGGCCGCGCCAGGGTATCATCTGGGGGCCCTGTGGCCCCCCTCTGGTCCTTCTCGGGTGTTCTGGATGCTTCCGGTGAAAATAGGAACCTGGGTCTTGATTTCGTCCGATTCCGAGAATATTTCGTTACTAGGATTTCTGAAACCAAAAACAGCAGAAAACAGGAACTGGCACTTCGGCATCTTGTTAATAGGTTAGTTCCAGAAAATGCACGAATGTGACTGATGGCGTGTATTTCACACGTTCGTTGGGCAACCCCAAGAGGAAGGTATGATGCGCACAGCAGCAAGTTTTCCCTCAGAAAGAAACCAAGGTTTATCGAACCAGGAGGAGCCAAGAAGCACGTTGAAGGTTGATGGCAGCGGGATGTAGTGCGGCGCAACACAAGAGATTCCGGCGCCAACGTGGAACCTGCACAACACAACCAAGCTACTTTGCCCCAACGAAACAGTGAGGTTGTCAATCTCACCGGCTTGCTGTAACAAAGGATTAACCGTATTGTGTGGAAGATGATTGTTTGCAGAGAAAACAAGTAGAAACAAGTATTGCAGTAGATTGTATTTCAGTAAAGAGAATTGGACCGGGGTCCACAGTTCACTAGAGGTGTCTCTCCCATAAGACGAACAAGCATGTTGGGTGAACAAATTACGATTGGGCAATTGACAAATAAAGAGAGCATGACAATGCACATACATATCATGATGAGTATAGTGAGATTTAATTGGGCATTACGACAAAGTACATAGACCGCCATCCAACCGCATCTATGCCTAAAAAGTCCACCTTCGAGGTTATCATCCGAACCCCTCCAGTATTAAGTTGCAAAACAACGGACAATTGCATTAAGTATGGTGCGTAATGTAATCAACAACTACATCCTTAGACATAGCATCAATGTTTTATCCCTAGTGGCAACAAGACAACACAACCTTAGAACTTTCGTCACATCGTCCTGGTGTCAATGCAGGCATGAACCCACTATCGAGCATAAGTACTCCCTCTTGGAGTTAAAAGCATCTACTTGGCCGGAGCATCTACTAATAACGGAGAGCATGCAAGATCATAAACAACACATAAGCATAACTTTGATAATCAACATAACAAGTATTCTCTATTCATCGGATCCCAACAAACGCAACATATAGAATTACATATAGATGATCTTGATCATGATAGGCAGCTCACAAGATCCGACAATGATAGCACAATGGGGAGAAGACAACCATCTAGCTACTGCTATGGACCCATAGTCCAGGGGTAGACTACTCACTCATCACTCCGGAGGCGACCATGGCGGTGTAGAGTCCTCCGGGAGATGAATCCCCTCTCCGGCAGGGTGCCGGGAGGCGATCTCCGGGATCCCCCGAGATGGGATCGGCGGCGACGGCGTCTCGGCAATGTTTTCCGTATCGTGGCTCTCGTGACCGGGGGTTTCGTCACGGAGGCTATTTGTAGGCGGAAGGGCAGGTCAAGAGGCGGCACAGGGGGCCCAAACCACAGGCCGGCGCGGCCAGGGGTGGGGCCGCGCCGCCCTAGGGTTTGGCGCCCCTGTGGCCCCTCGTCGTCTCTCCTTCGGACTTCTGGAAGCTTCGTGAGAAAATAGGCCTCTGGGCTTTTATTTCGTCCAATTCCGAGAATATTTCTTTACTAGGATTTCTGAAACCAAAAACAGCAGAAAACAAGCAATCGGCACTTCGGCATCTTGTTAATAGGTTAGTTCCGTAAAATGCACGAATATGATATAAAGTGTGCATAAAACATGTAGATAACATCAATAATGTGGCATGGAACACAAGAAATTATCGATACGTTGGAGACGTATCAGCATCCCCAAGCTTAGTTCTGCTCGTCCCGAGCAGGTAAAACGATAACAAAGATAATTTCTGGAGTGACATGCCATCATAAACTTGATCATACTATTTGTAAAGCATATGTAGAGAATGCAGCGATCAAAACAATGGTAATGACATGAGTAAACAAGTGAATCATAAAGCAAAGACTTTTCATGAATAGCATTTCAAGACAAGCATCAATAAGTCTTGCATAAGAGTTAACTCATAAAGCAATAATTCAAAGTAAAGGTATTGAAGCAACACAAAAGAAGATTAAGTTTCAGCGGTTGCTTTCAACTTGTAACATGTATATCTCATGGATATTGTCAACATAGAGTAATATAATAAGTGCAATAAGCAAGTATGTAAGAATCAATGCACAGCTTCACACAAGTGTTTGCTTCTTGAGGTGGAGAGAAATAGGTGAACTGACTCAACATAAAAGTAAAAAGAATGGTCCTCATAGAGGAAAAGCATCGATTGCTATATTTGTGCTAGAGCTTTGATTTTGAAAACATGAAACAATTTTGTCAACGGTAGTAATAAAGCATATGCATCATGTAAATTATATCTTATAAGTTGCAAGCCTCATGCATAGTGTACTAATAGTGCTCGCACCTTGTCCTAATTAGCTTGGACTACCTGGATTATCACCGCAATACATATGCTTTAACCAAGTATCACAAAGGGGTACCTCTATGCCGCTCGTACAAAGGTCTAAGGAGAAAGCTCGCATTTGGATTTCTCGCTTTTGATTATTCTCAACTTAGACATCCATACCGGGACAACATAGACAACAGATAATGGACTCCTCTTTTAATGCTTTAAGCATTCAACAACAATTAATTCTTTTCTCATTAGAGATTTGAGGATGTTTGTCCAAAACTGAAACTTCCACCATGGAACATGGCTTTAGTTAGCGGCCCAATGTTCTTCTCTCACAATATGCATGCTCAAACCATTCAACTCAGTGTAGATCGCCCTTACTTCGTACAAGACGAACATGCATAGCAAATCACATGAAATTCAACAAAGAGTTGATAGCGTTCCCCGCAAAACATGGTTATCGCACAACAAGCAACTTAATAAGAGATAAAGTGCATAATTACATATTCAATACCACAATAGTTTTTAAGCTATTTGTCCCATGAGCTATATATTGCAAAGGTGAATGATGGAATTTTAAAGGTAGCACTCAAGCAATTTACTTTGGAATGGCGGAAAATACCATGTAGTAGGTAGGTATGGTGGACACAAATGGCATAGTGGTTGGCTCAAGTATTTTGGACGCATGAGAAGTATTCCCTCTCGATACAAGGTTTAGGCTAGCAAGGTTATTTGAGGCAAACACAAGGATGAACTAGTACAGCAAAACTCACATAAAAGACATATTGAAAGCATTATAATACTCTATACCGTCTTCCTTGTTGTTCAAACTCAAAACTAGAAATTATCTAGACCTTAGAGAAACCAAATATGCAAACCAAATTTTAGCATGCTCTATATATTTCTTCATTAATGGGTGCAAAGCATATGATGCAAGAGCTTAAACATGAGCACAACAATTGCCAAGTATCACATTACCCAAAACATTTATAGCAATTACTACATGTATCATTTTCCAATTCCAACCATATAACAATTTAACGAAGGAGAAACTTCGCCATGAATACTATGAGTAGAAACCAAGGACATATTTGTCCATAAGCTACAGCGGAGTGTGTATCTCTCCCATAAAGTGAATGCTAGGATCCATTTTATTCAAACAAAACAAAAACAAAAACAAAACGACGCTCCAAGAAAAAGCACATAAGATGTGGCCGAATAAAAATGTAGTTTCAGGGGAGGAACCCGATAATTTGTTGATGAAGAAGGGGATGCCTTGGGCATCCCCAAGCTTAGACGCTTGAGTCTTCTTGATATATGCAGGGGTGAACCACCGGGTGCATCCCCAAGCTTAGAGCTTTCACTCTCCTTGATCATGTTGCATCATACTCCTCTCTTGATCCTTGAAAACTTCCTCCACACCAAACTCGAAACAACTCATTAGAGGGTTAGTGCACAATATAAATTGACATATTCAGAGGTGACACACTCATTCTTAACACTTCTGGACATTGCATAATGCTACTGGACATTAGTGGATCAAAGAAATTCATCCAACATAGCGAAAGAGGCAATGCGAAATAAAAGGCAGAATCTGTCAAAACAGAACAGTTCGTATTGACGAATTTTAAAATGGCACCAGACTTGCTCAAATGAAAATGCTCAAATTGAATGAAAGTTGCGTACATATCTGAGGATCATGCACGTAAATTGGCATAATTTTCTGAGCTTCCTGCAGGGCAGTGGGCTCAGATTCGTGACAGCAAAGAAATCTGGAACTGCGCAGTAATCCAAATCTAGTACTTACTTTTCTATCAACGGCTTAACTTGGCACAACAAAACTCAAAACTAAGATAAGGAGAGGTTGCTACAGTAGTAAACAACTTCCAAGACACAAAATAAAAACAAAGTACTGTAGGTAAAAACATGGGTTGTCTCCCATAAGCGCTTTCTTTAACGCCTTTCAGCCTAGGCGCGAAAGTGTGTATCAAGTAACATCGAGAGATGAAGCATCAACATCATAATTTGTTCTAATGATAGAATCATAAGGTACCTTCATTCTCTTTCTAGGGAAGTGTTCCATACCTTTCTTGAGAGGAAATTGATATTTTATATTTCCTTCCCTCATATCAATAATAGCACCAACAGCTTCGAAGAAAAGGTCTTCCCAATATAATTGGACAAGATGCATTGCATTCAATATCCAAGACAACAAAATCAACGGGAACAAGATTATTGTTAACGGTAATGCGAACATTATCAACTTTACCCAAAGGTTTCTTTGTAGAATGATCAGCAAGATTAACATCCAAATAACAATTTTTCAGCTGTGGCAAGTCAAGCATATTATAAATTTTCTTCGGCATAACAGAAATACTTGCACCAAGATCACATAAAGCATTACAATCAAAATCTTTAACCTTCATCTTAATGATGGGCTCCCAACCATCTTCTAGCTTTTTAGGAATAGAGGCTTCGCGCTCTAGTTTCTCTTCTCTAGCTTTTATGAGAGCATTTGTAATATGATGCGTGAAAGCCAAATTTATAGCACTAGCATTAGGACTTTTAGCAAGTTTTTGCAAGAACTTTATAACTTCAGAGATGTGGCAATCATCAAAATTCAAACCATTATAATCTAAAGCAATGGGATCATCATCCCCAATGTTGGAAAAATTTCAGCAGCTTTATCGCAGCAGCTTCAACAATTTTAGCAGTTTCAGTGCAGCTTTTCGCGCTTTGCATTAGAAGTGGAAACATTGCTAACACCAATTCTTTTATTAGTATGAGTAGGAGGTGCAGCAACATGTGTAGCATTATCATTACTAGTGGTGGTAATAGTCCAAACTTTAGCTATATTCTTCTCTTTAGCTAGTTTTTCATTTTCTTCTCTATCCCACCTAGCACGCAGCTCAGCCATTAATCTTATATTCTCATTAATTCTAACTTGGATGGCATTTGCTGTAGTAACAATTTTATTTTCAATGTCATCAGGTTTAGCAGCCATTTTATTAATTAAAGAGGATTGTGAGGCGTACATGTATGAGATTCGGGTTTCAAGCATTTGAAATTTTAGTTTGCGTACTGTAAATTTCCCTATTCAAATTTTCAAGTTGATTTCCTATATTTTTCAACAAGGTAGATTGTTCATTCAAAGTTTTAGTGAACAATTGATTTTGCTCATATTGCGATTGCATAAAATTTTTAGTGGATCTTTCAATATCTAGCATCCTTCCCTCATATCTACCATAAGTATTACCATTAGCAGTGGTATGGCCTAGAATTTTGAGCAACTAATGAAGCTAACTGAACATTATTAGGATCAATATTAGTCCTATCATTCACAAGCATAGACATAATAGCATCAACCTTATCACTCAAGGAAGAGGATTCTTCAACATGAATTTACCTTCTTACCTTGTGGGGCTCTTTCCGTGTGCCATTCGCAGTAATTTATCATCATATCATCAAGAAGTTTTGTAGCCGCCCCCAATGTAATGGACATAAAGGTACCTCCAGCAGCTGAATCCAATAAATTCCGCGAAGAAAAATTTAGTCCTGCATAGAAGGTTTGGATGATCATCCAAGTAGTCAGTCCATGGGTTGGGCAATTTTTAACCAGAGATTTCATTCTTTCCCAAGCTTGAGCAACATGTTCAGTATCTAATTGTTTAAAATTCATTATGCTACTCCTCAAAGATATAATTTTAGCAGGGGGATAATATCTACCAATAAAAGCATCCTTGCATTTAGTCCATGAATCAATACTATTCTTAGGCAGTAGATAGCAACCAATCTTTAGCTCTTCCTCTTAATGAGAAAGGGAACAATTTTAGTTTAATAATATCACCATCTACATCTTTATATTTTTGCATTTCACATAGTTCAACAAAGTTATTGAGATGGGCAGCAAGATCATCGGAACTAACACCAGAAAATTGATGGTTCATGACAAGATTCAGTAAAGCAGGTTTAATTTCAAAGAATTCTGCTGTAGTAGCAGGTGAAGCAATAGGTGTGCATAAGAAATCATTATTATTTGTGGTTGTGAAGTCACACAACTTAGTATTTTCAGCGTTGGCCATTTTAGCAATAGTAAATGAAGCAAACTAGATAAAGTAAATGCAAGTAAACTAATTTTTTTGTGTTTTCGATATAGCAAACAAGATAGCAAATAAAGTAGAACTAGCAACTAATTTTTTTGTATTTTGATTTAGTGCAGCAAACAAAGTAGTAAATAAAATAAAGCAAGACAAAAACAAAGTAAAGAGATTGAGAAGTGGAGACTCCTCATGCAGCATGTCTTGATCTCCCCCGCAACGGCGCCAGTAAAAGAGCTGGTGCGTAGTTGACGTGGGAGTTAGAAATCTTTGTGGTGTAGCTTCTTCGAGTTCCGTGCAACGGCGCCTAAAAAGAGCTTGATGGCGTGTATTTCACACGTTCGTTGGGCAACCCCAAGAGGAAGGTATGATGCGCACAAGCAGCAAGTTTTCCCTCGTAAAGAAACCAAGGTTTATCGAACCAGGAGGAGCCAAGAAGCACGTTGAAGGTTGATGGCGGCGGGATGTAGTGCGGCGCAACACCGCAGATTCCGGCGCCAACGTGGAACCCGCACAACACAACCAAGCTACTTTGCCCCAACGAAACAAGTGAGGTTGTCAATCTCACCGGCTTGCTGTAACAAAGGATTAACCGTATTGTGTGGAAGATGATTGTTTGCAGAGAAAACAAGAGAAACAAGTATTGCAAGAGATTGTATTTCAGTAAAGAGAATTGGACCGGGGTCCACAGCTCACTAGAGGTGTCTCTCCCATAAGACGAACAAGCATGTTGGGTGAACAAATTACAGCTTGGGCAATTGACAAATAAAGAGAGCATGACAATGCACATACATATCATGATGAGTATAGTGAGATTTAATTGGGCATTACGACAAAGTACATAGACCGCCATCCAACCGCATCTATGCCTAAAAAGTCCACCTTCAGGTTATCATCCGAACCCCTCCAAGCATTAAGTTGCAAAACAACTGCACAATTGCATTAAGTATGGTGCGTAATGTAATCAACAACTACATCCTTAGACATAGCATCAATGTTTTATCCCTAGTGGCAACAAGACAACACAACCTTAGAACTTTCTCATCATCGTCCCGGTGTCAATGTGCATGAACCCACTATCGAGCATAAGTACTCCCTCTTGGAGTTAAAAGCATCTACTTGGCCGCAGCATCTACTAATAACGGAGAGCATGCAAGATCATAAACAACACATAAGCATAACTTTGATAATCAACATAACAAGTATTCTCTATTCATCGGATCCCAACAAACGCAACATATAGAATTACATATAGATGATCTTGATCATGATAGGCAGCTCACAAGATCCGACAATGATAGCACAATGGGGAGAAGACAACCATCTAGCTACCTGCTATGGACCCATAGTCCAGGGGTAGACTACTCACTCATCACTCCGGGGGCGACCATGGCGGTGTAGAGTCCTCCGGGAGATGAATCCCCTCTCCGGCAGGGTGCCGGAGGCGATCTCCGTGATCCCCCGAGATGGGATCGGCGGCGACGGCGTCTCGCAATGTTTTCCGTATCGTGGCTCTCGGCATCGGGGTTTCGTCACGGAGGCTATTTGTAGGCGGAAGGGCAGGTCAAGAGGCGGCACA
>NC_061509.1:18467593-18485252 GCF_022539505.1 Lolium rigidum | reverse complement strand
AATTTTAAAAAGGCACCAGACTTGCGCAAATGAAAATGCCCAAATTGAATGAAAGTTGCGTACATATCTGAGGATCACTCACGTAAATTGGCATAATTTTCTGAGCTACCTACAGAGAGGCAGGTCGGAATTCGTGACAGCAAAGAAATCTGAAACTGCGCAGTAATCCAAATCTAGTATGAACTTTACTATCAAAGACTTTACTTGGCACAACAAAACACAAAACTAAGATAAGGAGAGGTTGCTACAGTAGTAAACAACTTCCAAGACACAAAATAAAAACAAAGTACTGTAGGTAAAAACCATGGGTTGTCTCCCATAAGCGCTTTTCTTTAACGCCTTTCAGCTAGGCGCAGAAAGTGTGTATCAAGTATTATCAAGAGTCGAAGCATGAACATCATAATTTGTTCTAATAATAGAATCAAAAGGTAACTTCATTCTCTTTCTAGGGAAGTGTTCCATACCTTTCTTGAGAGGAAATTGATATTTTATATTACCTTCCTTCATATCAATAGTAGCACCAACGGTTCGAAGAAAAGGTCTTCCCAATATAATGGGACAAGATGCATTGCATTCAATATCCAAGACAACAAAATCAACGGGGACAAGGTTATTGTTAACGGTAATACGAACATTATCAACTTTCCCCAAAGGTTTCTTTGTAGAATGATCAGCAAGATTAACATCCAAATAACAATTTTTCAGCGGTGGCAAGTCAAGCATATTATAAATTTTCTTAGGCATAACGGAAATACTTGCACCAAGATCACATAAAGCATTACAATCAAAATCTTTAACCTTAATCTTAATGATGGGCTCCCAACCATCCTCTAGCTTTCTAGGAATAGAGGCTTCGCGCTCTAGTTTCTCTTCTCTAGCTTTTATGAGAGCATTTGTAATATGTTGTGTGAAAGCCAAATTTATAGCACTAGCATTAGGACTTTTAGCAAGTTTTTGCAAGAACTTTATCACTTCAGAGATGAGGCAATCATCAAAATTCAAACCATTATAATCTAAATCAATGGGATCATCATCCCCAATGTTGGAAAAAATTTCAGCAGCTTTATCACAGGCAGTTTCAGCAGTTTTAGCAATTTCAGGCAGTTTCTCGCGCTTTGCATTAGAAGTGGAAATATTGCTAACACCAATTCTTTTATTATTAATAGTAGGAGGTGCAGCAACATGTGTAGCATTAGCATTACTAGTGGTGGTAATAGTCCAAACTTTAGCTACATTCTTCTCTTTAGCTAGTTTTCATTTTCTTCTCTATCCCACCTAGCACGCAGTTCAGCCATTAATCTTATATTTTCATTAATTCTAACTTGGATGGCATTTGCTGTAGTAACAATTTTATTATGATGATTCTCATTAGGCATAACTTTCGATTTCAAAAGATCAACATCAGCAGCAAGACTATCGACTTTAGAAGCAAGTATATCAATTTTCCCAAGCTTTTCTTCAACAGATTTGTTAAAAGCAGTTTGTGTACTAATAAATTCTTTAAGCATGGCTTCAAGTCCAGGGGGTGTGTTCCTATTATTATTGTAAGAATTCCCATAAGAATTACCATAGCCGTTGCCATTATTATAAGGATATGGCCTATAGTTGTTACTAGAATTGTTCAGGTAAGCATTGTTGTTGAAATTATTATTTTTAATGAAGTTTACATCAACATGTTCTTCTTGGGCAACCAATGAAGCTAACGGAACATTATTAGGATCAATATTAGTCCTATCATTCACAAGCATAGACATAATAGCATCAATCTTATCACTCAAGGAAGAGGTTTCTTCGACGAATTTACCTTCTTACCTTGTGGAGCTCTTTCCGTGTGCCATTCAGAGTAATTGATCATCATATTATCAAGAAGCTTTGTTGCTTCACCAAGAGTGATGGATATAAAGGTACCTCCAGCAGCTGAATCCAATAAATTCTGCGAAGAAAAATTCGGTCTTGCATAAAAGGTTTGGATGATCATCCAAGTAGTCAGTCCATGTGTTGGGCAATTTTTAACCAAAGATTTCATTCTTTCCCAAGCTTGTGCAACATGTTCAGTATCTAATTGTTTAAAATTCATTATGCTACTTCTCAAAGATATAATTTTAGCAGGGGGATAATATCTACCAATAAAAGCATCCTTGCATTTAGTCCATGAATCAATACTATTCTTAGGCGAGAGATAGCAACCAATCTTTAGCTCTTCCTCTTAATGAGAAAGGGAACAATTTTAATTTTATAATGTCACCATCTACATCTTTATACTTTTGCATTTCACATAATTCAACAAAATTATTGAGATGGGCAGCGAGCATCATCGGAACTAACACCGGAAAATTGCTCTCGCATAACAAGGTTTAGTAAAGCAGGTTTAATTTCAAAGAATTCTGCTGTAGTAGCAGGTGGAGCAATAGGTGTGCATAAGAAATCATTATTATTTGTGGTTGTGAAGTCACACAACTTAGTATTTTCAGGAGTATTCATTTTAGCAACAGTAAATAAAGCAAACTAGATAAAGTAAATGCAAGTAACTAATTTTTTTGTGTTTTTGATATAGCAAACAAGATAGCAAATAAAGTAAAACTAGCAACTAATTTTTTTGTATTTTGATTTAGTGCGGCAAACAAAGTAGTAAATAAAACTAAGCAAGACAAAAACAAAGTAAAGAGATTGGGAAGTGGAGACTCCCCTTGCAGCGTGTCTTGATCTCCCCGGCAACGGCGCCAGAAAAAGTGCTTGATACGCGTACAGCACGCGTCCGTTGGGAACCCCAAGAGGAAGGTGTGATGCGTACGGCGACAAGTTTTCCCTCGGTATGAAACCAAGGTTTATCGAACCAGTAGGAGCCAAGAAGCACGTTGAAGGTTGATGGCGGCGGGATGTAGTGCGGTGCAACACCGGAGATTCGGCGCCAACGTGGAACCTGCACAACACAACCAAAGTACTTTGCCCCAACGAAACGAGTGAGGTTGTCAATCTCACCGGCTTGCTGTAACAAGGGATTAGATGTATAGTGTGGATGATGATTGTTTGCGAGAAAACGGTAGAACAGATATTGCGGTAGATTGTATTTCGAGTATAGAGAATTGGACCGGGGTCCACGAGTTCACTAGAGGTGTCTCTCCCATAAGATAAACGAGCATGTTGGGTGAACAAATTACAGTTGGGCAATTGACAAATAGAGAGGGCATGACCATGCACATACATATTATGATGAGTATTGTGAGATTTAATTGGGCATTACAACAAAGTACATAGACCGCTATCCGGCATGCATCTATGCCTAAAAGTCCACCTTCGGGTTATCATCCGAACCCCCTCCGGTATTAAGTTGCTAACAACGGACAATTGCATTAAGTATTGCGCGTAATGTAATCGGTGACTACATCCTTGAACATAGCACCAATGTTTTATCCCTAGTGGCAACATCACATCCATAACCTTAGAGGTTCTTGTCACCCCTCCAGATTCACGGAGACATGAACCCACTATCGAGCATAAATACTCCCTCTTGGAGTTACTAGCATCAACTTGGCCAGAGCATCTACTAATAACGGAGAGCATGCAAGATCATAAACAACACATAGACATAACTTTGATAATCAACATAACAAGTATTCTCTATTCATCGGATCCCAACAAACGCAACATATAGAATTACAGATAGATGATCTTGATCATGTTATGCAGCTCACAAGATCCGACAATCAAGCACAATGGGGAGAAGACAACCATCTAGCTACTGCTATGGACCCATAGTCCAGGGGTAGACTACTCACACATCACTCCGGAGGCGACCATGGCGGCGTAGAGTCCTCTGGGAGATGAATCCCCTCTCCGGCAGGGTGCGGAGGCGATCTCCTGAATCCCCCGAGATGGGATTGGCGGCGGCGGCGTCTCAGTAAGGTTTTCCGTATCGTGGCTCTCGGTACTGGGGGTTTCGCGACGGAGGCTTTAAGTAGGCGGAAGGGCAGGTCAGGATGGGGCACGAGGGGCCCACACCATAGGGCCGCGCGGCCAGGGGCCAGGCCGCGCCGCCCTAGGGTTTGGCTGCCTCGTGGCCCCACTTCGTCTCCTCTTCGGTCTTCTGGAAGCTTCGTGGCAAAATAGGACCCTAGGCGTTGATTTCGTCCAATTCCAAGAATATTTCGTTACTAGGATTTCTGAAACCAAAAACAGCAGAAAACGACAACTGGCACTTCGGCATCTTGTTAATAGGTTAGTTCCAGAAAATGCACGAATATGACATAAAGTGTGCATAAAACATGTAGATAACATCAATAATGTGGCATGGAACATAAGAAATTATCGATACGTTGGAGACGTATCAGAGCCACGGTGAGCTCGCCGGACCACCTACCTCACCGCGCCAGTAGCTAGTCTCGCCGGCGACGACGACGAACGAGAGCCGTTAGATCTTGTTCTAATCCAACGCCTCACACGCCCCGTACCGCTTCGCGTAGTAAATAGAGGCTGACGAGTGGCCCCTCACTTGTCAGGCAGCCCGCGCGTCGTGGATACGTGGTGGGCTGGCCTTTGCACCGTTTAAATGAATTAGGCCCAGTTAGTTTTCCCGCCGGCCCGTTTTATTTCAAATCCGATTTTCTGTTAATTCAAAATTTGCTTACAGATGCTATGTTCAAATTTGAATAGAATCAAATTGGCCCAACCAAATTTTATGAACTGCATATGGTTGGAAAGCTAGAGAAAAGATCTACCCAACCCCACTGGCCTCATCATGAAATTCATTGTAGAATTAATGTGAAAAAAATAACAAGGCAGAGACTTTTGCAACTTCAAACAATTATTAAAAATCAACCAAAAATGGTTTGGAGTTGATTCCAACTCCCATAAATCACATTTCACTTACACTAAATGTTTCTGTAAAAATATGACATAGTTACTTTGTGTGATCATGGCCTAAATTAAATAAATGGCTTTATGGCTAGTTCTAGTTAAATAAATATTGTCCAAAACTATTTTTAAATCTTATGAGAGGCTTGCTCTCATTTAAACCTTGTCCCAAGTAACTTAATATGAGGTTGTGACCCTGGTCTACTTGCTGTCATATGTAATTACTTGGTAATGTTAAATCAAAAGTGGTATTGTTATATTGTATGAGGTATTCTACCTTATTTAAATCATTTTCCCAAATGATGATTATGAATGGTGAGCCTTGGTCAACATGGGTTCATACATTACTCATTTTAGGAAATTAAATCTTAACAAGATTCAATGAGAGGAAATTATTTCCTCCAAGAACTAAATAGAAACTCTAATTCATATTGTAATGAGAGGAAATTATTTTTCTTAAAGAAAGAAAACCATTTCAACCAATATGTGATGTGTGTCATGATACTAGAATAGTTTGTGTGAAGCCATTGTGTGCTTAGTATAGATCTTGAACCTTGTTTGGTGATTGTTACCTCGTATCCGTTTTTAGATGCTTGTACTAAGGAGTACCAGGAGGAGGAGGTCTACTACCAGGAGGAGGAAGACCACTTTGACCAGTACACCAACCAAGGCAAGCTAATATTCTTGCAAGTCCAAAGCTCTCTTGAGCAAGGCACCATTCCCTTTACTTTATGTGCAATAATCCCATCCCAAGTTTTACCCTTCAATCTTTTACTTTGTTTATCAAAGCTTACTTTTATAGTTAACTTTGGTCTAAGTATAGAGTAGAACAAGAGTATCAAACTTAGCCTAAAAAGCTTATGAGTTAAGTAGCACCCCTCATGACTATTGGCTAGTGCTAACAAATAAAATTGACTACTCTAGATGGGAACATGTGAAATGAAATGACTTTGAAAGATTTTGAAGGTGAATGTGATTTGAATGACATGATGAATTTGATAAAAACTGATGGTTGGGTACGGATGCGATACCATTCCAATTTACTAGTACCCCCACAATACCTGATTATGGGTAGGGCTTAACTAGAAGTTTATGTGTCTTAGTATGGGTTCCCTCTAAACAAGCGCCATAGGGGTTATGCCGAGGCTGCCTCCGTGGAAAGTGAAATGATGTGAAATGACGTGAAATGAGGTGAATGTCCGGCCCAAGCCTCGTGCGGTTCCCGAGTCGACGGTTTGTCTTCACTGGGAGGCCAAGCTCATGGGGAGAGGTGCCTATACTAGGATATGTAAGTGAAAGGTTATGGTGTATGATCCGCGTACTGAGTTACAATTATTCAGGGTTATCCCTGATGGATGAAATCAAATGTTGTGGCACAAGTGTGCAACCTCTGCAGAGTGTAAACCTATTCGAATAGTCGCGTCCACGGTTATGGACGGTTGGAAAGGCCATATTGTTCCGTGTGACATGTGAAAGGTGACTTGTGACTTTAACTTGAATTGAATGGTGAACTTGACTTGAATCACAACAGAGTTGTGGGAATGACACTAATGTTCCCACTTGAGTTAGTTAGCAATTGAAGATTCTTTTACTAAATTTTTATGAACTAAAATTTGGCTTTATGCAAATAAACCTAGAGCTTAGCACCCCTTGAATAAAATTGATAAGTACTTACATTAGTATTAGTTTGCGAGTACTTTAAAGTACTCACGGCTGTGTCCCTGGCTATTCAAATGGCCAGACTATGAAGAGGAGTAGCAGTATGAAGATGATGGACAGCAGGACGTCTACGACAACTAGGACTACTCCTGACGTCAAGCGTTGGCCTGTGGATTAGATAGTCCACTACTACTACGCTTCCGCTATGTATTTGTGATGTTCGTTGATCAGTAGATCAACTATTATTGTAATGTTGGATCATGTGATCTACTTTTGTAAGACGATTATGGTTTGTAATGAATGATGACTTATGATATCAAATGTTATGTCTCGCAACAACAATATTCCTGGGATTGCGATGAATGGCATAATAGGCATCTGGACCTAAAAATCCGGGTGTTGACAAGTTGGTATCAGAGCCATTGTTTGACCTTAGGAGACCCTAGTTAGAATGGACGTCTGAAAAACTTAGTTTCAAAACCAATGAAGTGAATATCTATGAAAACTTATTCTCACTCTTATCCTTGAGATCTTTTCAAAAGAGAAATCCATACTCTACCTTTCTTTGTAAATTCTACATAAAATTTGACACACTTGGTCACTTCTCTAACTTACTCATCCTCATTGTTCATAGATGGAGTACAAATTTGAGTCCTATCATCTTGGCCACGGAGGAGACCTAATGTTCGAGAAGGATCTGGAGAAACTAGTTGAATATCTAGGACGCCCGTACCCCGAGTTCTTTGGAGTGCCACTCAACAATCCGTCGGGAGGACAACCTCAGTGGGAAGTTACTGCAGATCTGAGAGGAAAGCTAGGAGCCCCAATATGGGAAACCATATGGTTTTCTATAACGGGAAGTACTTGGAAGGATGGAATAGCCAAAGCCATGCAAGAAGCAATTGCCCGTCTGTGTGGACAAAATGAGAACAAGATCAAGAACACTCGCTTTGTTTACTACCCAAGACATGACCCCATAGGAAGACCACTAACCATGCCACCGCACCCGGAGATGAACTACTATGTCGCATGCCTAGACTTCCTGCTTCACAAGACCCGCAAGGAGTTGGACAACGCTCGCGCCTTTCGCTAAGCACATTACCCATGAAGACAAAGAATCTACCTTTCGGATGAAGAGTAGTATCACTAGAGCACTTTCGTAGGTGTGAGTTTGTATTGGTCCCCTTGTATCGTAGAGCGAATGAATGGTTCTTCAAACCAACGGTGTGTTAGATTTGTAATGTGTGGTGTTTGGTATGAATTAAAAAGTGTTGTTGGTTGTACCCCCTCAACACTACTCAAGTTTTGAAACTTTTTGAACTTTAAACCAAACAAACCATAGAAATTTCCCTCTTATCTTATCATCTACCTCAATGATCAGATGGCCCCACCAACCCGCAGCGCCAACCAAGACGCAATGATGCAGATGATCCAGATGATGATGGAAGACCGCGAAGCCGAGAGAGCTGAACAACAAGCCAACATTGCTGCACTGCAGCAGATAGCGCAGAACAATCAAGGCCATGGAAACCATGATCACCCTGGATCAAAACTCAAGAACTTTCAGAACACCAACCCTCCTATGTTTAGCAAGACCGAAGAGCCACTCGACGCAGATTACTGGCTCCAGACAATGGAGAACAACCTGGAAGTTGCGGGAGTCGAAGCCGCAGAGAAAGTACTGTTCGCCACCCACTACCTGTCAGGACCTGCCAGAGCCTGGTGGACAAGCGCCCGTGCAATGAATGCGGGACAGATGATGACCTGGGAGGACTTCAAGCTCAAGTTTAGCAAATACCATGTGCCCCAAGGACTGATCAAGAAGATGAGAGACGAGTTCCGCGAACTCAAGCAAGGAAGGATGTCGGTAGTGGAATACCGCGACCGATTCCTCACTCTGTCAAGGTACGCCCCGGATGAGACCGACACCAATGAGAAGAGGAAGGAGAGATTTCTGAACGGACTGCATGACGAGATGCAAACTGTGTTAGTGAACATCCCGTTTGCTGACCTTGAAGCCCTGGTGGACTCAGCCATACAGATGGAAGGGAAACTGCACCAAGCCAACGAGAACCGCAAGCGCCGTATGATGCCCCAGAATGGACCCAACAGTGCCCAGAAGTACCGCGGCAATTCATCTGGAGGATTTGCCCCAAGATACAACAAGCCCCCTGCTCAGACGTACCGCCCAAACTACCCCACCAACAACCATGGAGGACCCCCGAAGCCCGGAGGCAACCACAACAACAACAACAGCAACAACAACAACAACAACAACAACAACCCCAACAACAACAACAACCACCCCAATGGTAACAACAACAACCCCAATACTGCCCCGAGGACTGGAAGCAACGCTGTTCCCGTCAACCCCAAAGACAAGTCAACGGTGAATTTCTATGAATGTGGAGTTGTGGGTCACTACTCTAATGAGTGCCCCCAGAAGCTTGCCAAGATTGCCGCCAACACCGTTGCACCTGCTCAGCAACAGCGCCGCTTCGCAGCCCGAAGGAACCAGAACAACCGCAACGGCCGCCTCTACCACATGAATGCCACTGAAGCACAGGAAGCACCTCAGGCCATGCCAAGTATGTCTCCTGTTAATCCAATTGCTCAATCTCTCTTAGGAACCTAACTTTTTTAAAATCTCGGGATGAGATTTGTTTAAGGGGGAAGGGTTTGTAACATCCCAATATTTCAATAAGGAAGAAAGAGAGAGTTTCCAAAATGCAAAATTTAGAACCAACAAAAACTTTTTAATATTACAAGTGCTATGCATAGAACTCATCTTTACTTATTATGTTAGTGTGCATTTGCCATGATGATTGTTTGTATGATTGCAAGTGCGCTAAAACCCTAACCAATGATCACTTGATCAACCAAATAGAAGGAAAAAGAAAAGAGAAAAGAAAATGTAAAAATCAAACCAACACTCACATATGGTTTATGCCATTTTTGCAAATTCTTAACCTAGACCATTTTGGCTTGCACCATTGGTTGTAAATGGTTACTAAACACTTATTAACACTTTTGGAATCAAAGAAACTCAAATCAAATCAAATTTGGATGAAATATGAGCTCACATGCACTAATGGTCAATTTGGCAAATCTTAGCCTGATGCCCTCTTTGAGCCTCTGTTTTGGAAAAATTTCAAACTAAACCAATCCAACTCTTTGCACCTCATCCAAGTACACATCAAAGTGAACAACTTTGGTAAAGACCACCAGTACCAATTCATCCTAGATCAAAAGTTATGCTCAAGCCAAGATGAGACTTTGAAGCAAAACTAAGATCATCCCCTTTTGCAATTTTGCAATTCTTTTTATTTTTGATTGCCACCACCACCAATGTGTGTTGTGGATCATCTGAAGCAAGTCCAATCCATCCCTATCACCATTTTTCAAATTTACATGCACAAAGCAATTGGACAAAAACTTGGTGATCCAATTCAAATTCAAACTCAAAATCCCTATTCCCAATAATGTTGACCAACCCTTGCCCACCACTTGATCTCACCCTGTCCCCTGGTCCCCTCTAACCCTAAACCATGCATAGCAACCCTAGGAGGAGGGCAAGCATGGCCAAACCCTAGCCATGCCGGCCATGTTCTCCATGGACATGCCTCCCCTCTTCCCTCACCATCCTAGCCCTAGCAACCTTGCCCTACTGCCTCCACTTAACTTCCTGAGCATGCATGTGCCCTCCATTGGTCGAAAGGTGGACGACAGCGCACAGACACACACGCGCCCACGACGCCCTGCGCGACAGGACGTGCACGGCCACGTCGCCGTGTGCACGGCCGCGCGCGCCACGGGCACGCGTCGTCCCGACGATGCGCAGCACCCCTAGCCCCCTTCTCTCTACCTCGAGCATCCCTGTGCCACCGCCAACGCACCAGACACGCTCACGACGCCGACCCGCGCCCGCCGTTGCCGGAGACGGCGACCAAATCCCGCCGCGGACGCGCAGATCCTCGCGACCGCCCGACCACGTTTGGCACCGCCTAGCCTAGCCGACGCCGCCCAAAGAACCGCCAGGAACCGCAGAACAGTATGCCATCATCACCTACCCCTTTAGCCCGCCGGAACGCCCGCGCCATTGTCGACATGGCCGCAGTACATCGGTCCCCTTCCGCGCCTATAAAAGGAGGCCTTCCCTCGTCGATTTTCCACACCGCAAGCTTCCTCTCATCTCCCTCGACCTCCTCAGCCACTCACCCATCGACATTAGCCACTGGAGCCAGCCAATTGCACCATCACTGCCGTGAGCCGCCGCAGAAGTTTGCCGTCGATTGGAGCCCTCCCCGGAGACGCCGTCGGTACCAGGGAGTTCGCCGTCGTCTACACCTTCCTCGAGCGCACTGCGAACCATCACTGGAGCCACGGTGAGCTCTCCGGACCACCTACCTCGCCGCGCCAGTAGCTAGTCTCGCCGGCGACGACGACGAACGAGAGCCGTTAGATCTTTTTCTAATCCAACGCCTCACACGCCTCGTACCGCTTCGCGTAGTAAATAGAGGCTGACGGGTGGCCCCTCACCTGTCAGCCAGCCCGCGCGTCGTGGATACGTGGTGGGCTGGCCTTTGCGCCGTTTAAATGAATTAGGCCCAGTTAGTTTTCCCGCCGGCCCGTTTTATTTCAAATCCGATTTTCTGTTAATTCAAAATTTGCTTATAGATGCTGTGTTCAAATTTGAATAGAATCAAATTGGCCCGACCAAATTTTATGAACTGCATATGGTTGGAAAGCTAGAGAAATGATCTACCCAACCCCACTGGCCACATCATAAAATTCGTTGTAAAATTAATGTAACAAAAATAACAAGGCAGGGACTTTTGCAACTTCAAACAATTATTAAAAATCAACCAAAAATGGTTTGGAGTTGATTCCAACTCCCATAAATCACATTTCACTTACACTAAATGTTTCTGTAAAAATATGACATGGTTACTTTATGTGATCATGGCCTAAATTAAATAAAGGGCTTTATGGCTAGTTCTAGTTAAATGATATTGTCCAAAACTATTTTTAAATCTTATGAGAGGCTTGATCTCATTTAAACCTTGTCCCAAGTAACTTAATATGAGGTTGTGACCCTGTTCTACTTACTCTCATATGTAATTACTTGGTAATGTTAAATCAAAAGTGGTATTGTTAAATTGTATGAGGTATTCTACCTCATTTAAATCATTTTCCCAAATGATGATTATGAATGGTGAGCCTTGGTCAACATGGGTTCATACATTACTCATTTGAGGAAATTAAATCTTAACAAGATTCAGTGAGAGGAAATTATTTCCTCCAAGAACTAAATAGAAACTCTAATTCATATTGTAATGAGAGGAAATTATTTTTCTTAAAGAAAGAAAACCATTTCAACCAATATGTGATGTGTGTCATGATACTAGAATAGTTTGTGTGAAGCCATTGTGTGCTTAGTATAGCTCTTGAACCTTGTTTGGTGATTGTTACCTCGTATCCGTTTTTAGACGCTAGTACTGAGGAGTACCAGGAGGAGGAGGTCTACTACTAGGAGGAGGAAGACCACTTTGACTAGTACACCAACCAAGGCAAGCTAATATTCTTGCAAGTGCAAATTTCTCTTGAGCAAGGCACCATTCCCTTTACTTTATGTGCAATAATCCCATCCCAAGTTTTACCCTTCAATCTTTTACTTTGTTTATCAAAGCTTACTTTTATAGTTAACTTTGGTCTAAGTATAGAGTAGAACAAGAGTAGCAAACTTAGCCTAAAAAGCTTATGATTTAAGTAGCACCCCTCATGACTAGTGGCTAGTGCTAACAAATAAAATTGACTACTCTAGATGAGAACATGTGAAATGAAATGACTTTGAAAGATTTTGAAGGTGAATGTGATTTGAATGACATGATGAATTTGATAAAAACTGATGGTTGGGTTCGGATGCGATACCATTCCAATTTACTAGTACCCCCACAATACCTGATTATGGGTAGGGCTTAACTAGAAGTTTATGTGTCTTAGTATGGGTTCCCTCTAAACAAGCGTCATAGGGGTTATGCCGAGGCTGCCTCCGTGGAAAGTGAAATGATGTGAAATGACGTAAAATGAGGTGAATGTCCGGCCCAAGCCCTGTGCAGTTCCCAGGCTGACGGTTTATCTTCACTGGGAGGCCAAGCTCATGGGGAGAGGTGCCTATACTAGGATATGTAAGTGAAAGGTTATGGTTGATGATCCGCGTACTGAGTTACGATTATTCAGGGTTATCCCTGACGGATGAAATCAAATGTTGTGGCACAAGTGTGCAACCTTTGCAGAGTGTAAACCTATTCGAATAGCCGCGTCCACGGTTATGGACGGTTGGAAAGGCCATACTGTTTCGTCATCAGACTAATTTTCAAAAGTGTGACATGTGAAAGGTGATTTGTGACTTGAACTTGAATTGAATGGTGAACTTGACTTGAATCACAACAGAGTTGTGGGAATGACACTAATGTTCCCACTTGAGTTAGTTAGCAATTGAAGAGTCTTTTACTAAATGTTTATGAACTAAAATTTGGCTTTATGCAAATAAACCTAGAGCTTAGCACCCCTTGAATAAAATTGATAAGTACTTACATTAGTATTAGTTGGTGAGTACTTTAAAGTACTCACGGCTATGTCCCTGGCTATTCAAATGGCCAGACTATGAAGAGGAGCAGCAGTATGAAGATGATGGACAGCAGGACGTCTACGATAACTAGGACTACTCCTGACGTCGAGTGTTGGCCTGTGGATTAGATAGTCCACTACTACTACGCTTCCGCTATGTATTTGTGATGTTCGTTGATCAATAGATCAACTATTATTATAATGTTGGATTATGTGATCTACTTTTGTAAGACGATTATGGTTTGTAATGAATGATGACTTATGATATCAACTGTTATGTCTCGCAACAACAATATTCCTGAGATTGCGATGAATGGCATAATAGGCATCTGGACCTAAAAATCCGGGTGTTGACAATTTTTTTCCGGGGAGAGAGAGCGACGGGACAATTCCCGATCCTGCTGCCGATTCCGCGCTGGTGTGATAGACCATGCAGGGAGGAGGTGGAGGGGGAGTCTCCGACCATGGCGTCGCTGCCGAACCATGCCGGAGACGCAAGCACCTCCCCCACATCAATTCTTGCCTCTATTTTGAGCAGTCGGGCCATGGCCGGTGGCGCCCCTATTCGCGTCGCCGTATGCCTCTACTGCTCAGATCTTGAGAGACGAGTGAGGAGGGCCGGTCGGATTCCGGGCATCTTGGCGCTGCTCGGACCGGAGATCCGCCCGATCCGGTCCCTGGGTTGATTTGTTTGAACACTACCTTCCTTGAATTGTTTTGTTGGTTGCCCGCAAAAAGAAAAGAATTGTTTTGTTGGTGACTCGTGTGATCTGTTGTGGCTCTACTGCTCAGATACATCATCGGTTTATGTCTGATCACATATTTTTCTGATTAGTAGTAGCCTTTGGTTCGCATAGTTGTTGCGCTGGGTACAGGATTGGTCCATGATAGTGTAGATATACTCCATATAACTATTGAAGTTCAGACCAAGTAGATCATTCCTTTTTCATGACTACTAATCCAGAATCCATAATTTTGCAATATGTTCAATAAATTCGTAAAAGAATGGTTCATACAAAACTGCTATGATTGCCGTTACAGCTTCCATTGGGCTTCTATTGAGCCTTGAGATGTGCTATCTGAAAATAGCATCAACCACAATACACAAGTATCCACATCTTAACCTCTTTTTTTTTAGTTACAAGATTGTGAAACGATGGCGTGTGTCAATTAGGTTACACCTATATCATGCAAACCTATGGCCTGAAAGTTGTTCAAGGTAAAGAAATGGTCCAGTTCTCTTCTATCGGGATTTACTAACAATGTTGCAGCGTTCTTATTCCTACCATTGGAGGCCAGATCGTGTCACTTTATTCAATACAAGGGTCGTAACTTCTATACCCAATCTTATGTCGTATAAAGCAAAGTTCTTAGAGGTGCCATTGTAAATTTAATGAACGAGTACCCCTGTTTTTGTCTATTACTCATTACCATTGTCTCACTTTTTGCAAGTCAAGTTGATATCTTGGCTGGAGCGTTCGGAATCGGCCCTGGCAGGGGATGATGGCTGAAAAAAATCAGCAGGAGTTGGGAAGATGTCGGGTAGGTGAAGGTAAGGCTGGCGTTGGTTCCCTGGAGCGCACTCACAGTCTTTTTAGAATATCAAAGTCACAGTACCATCAGGATACGGTAATGAGACGTAATGTTGCTTCTTAATTCTATTCTACATGTTTGACCCTATCAGATTTGGGGTTTGACTACTATTTATAAACGGTACATACTGTTAAGCAGATGCAGTCAGCCCGCTAGGAATTAACTATTTTTTATTTGGACATTTAAGAAGGCATGATTTTATTAACAGGTAAAATGAGTACCTTGTTTATGTATTAAATTCTTACTATTACTTAATTTGTTGAAACTACATTAATTTGGGTTTTCATATAGTACGTAATTTGCAATTTAAAGTAAAAATTCGAATTTTATTTTCTTACTCTTGTTATTTAAAAAGATTCATTCCTACTATATTAGTTATTTTTGGAGGCAAATGTGCTAGCTAGAAGTGACAATCGAACTATCATTAACACATTGGTTATATTTAGCATAAGTAATTGTTTTGGAGAAAAATTGGTGGACCAAATAGCATTCATATTTAGACATTCTGTGCATAAGAAAAGCTATGTGTTTGCAGAAATTCAATTCGGCTCCCGGGTGCGTATGCTCCCTATACCAAAAAATTATATTTCGAGTTGTCGAAAATTTTTGACAACAAATTCTACATGTACATCTCCATAATATATATGCATTTGTCAAGTTTCACGAAAAATCAATATTTTTTGTGGTCTATGTAAAAAAGAGAAACATTATCTTGTAAAAAGCATTGTTTTTAGCACTGAGTTTTGTCTTATTTACATACGTCACATGACAAGTTCATTTTTTATGAAACAACTTTGTGAGCGTGTAGCACGTGACGTTGTACGTACGAATTTTTTGTTTCAGTATTTTTGAAATTCAAAATATGTGTAAGATGAATTTCAAAATAGAGGAAGCATATGCTCCCATGTACCAAAACACCACTCTGGGCTGTTGCTTGAGGAGATGCATACCGTTGCAAGTTTGTGCATTACTGTAGTAATGATTGCTTCCATGTTTCTTAAGGTCTTCTTTCACTTTTGTTCTTTGAAATTTTATCTGCTGTCTATTTTCCTCCTTTCTGAAGTAGTTGATAAGCCTAACCTCAAATCTAATCATACAAGAATATAAAATTTGATTACTGTTACAGTTTTCCTTCTGTTTGTTTCAGATTATATTTCTTTTCTTGGATGCACACAGCTGCTCGTTATATTAGAAAGATATTTTTTACAAGAAAAATTCTAGAACCCACGAGTAGTCTGGAGTAATAACTATAGAGCTTCTGGAGAATACTTCTATTCGAGGTCGGATGCCATCATGGTGTTGCGACTGCAGGACATTTTATTTTAACAAAAAGAGATGACTTTTGAGCTTTTCCCATGCAAGTTAATTATAGGTTTTTTTATTGAATTACATTTCAATAATATAAGGTTTAATCTTATTTTGAACCTTGATGTCCTGTTTTCTTATTCTGATGGCATTTTAATGTGCCGGCATAATTAATGTCTGTATACTTTAGATACCTGATGATGAACAGATGGCAATTGGTGCATGCATACATGGATGATTGGATTCTTGATCTGCCTAGATAGATAATCTATTACTCCCAAATAGGTATTGTGGTGAATATATTTGTGTACGACAATATAATTAAGCTTAACATCTATTTTTGTCGGTTCATGCACACACTGGTGTCTTGTTTTTTAGCAATGCCAGAAACAAGCTTAACTCTGAGGATATTCTAGCCTTAGACATTCAATTATGGTTCTAAATGGATTATGACATTGCAGTGGCTGCTGATATGATTATCTACTAGCCTGAAGGCAGCAAGAATTACTATTTCAAGATTCACAGATACTTCGCTTTGACTTCGGACTTGCTACATATTGTTCTGAACTTCTTATGTCTGAATGAAAAAGAGAAGTCTTGGATTTTATTTTCTTACTCTTGTTACACCTGAACATGGAAATTATGTCATCTACCTTCACTAGTAGAAAAAGAGGCTTCCGTCCACCCCCATTAGTCCCGGAAATATTCGAACCGCGACTAAAGGGGGCTTTAGTCACGGTTCGGGAGGCGACCCGCGACTAATGGTCCATCCGAGACGAAAGGGTACCCCTTTAGTCGCGGTTGGTAACACCAACCGGGACTAAAGGGCTATGGAGGGATGCGGCCGGCGGAAAAACATTTAGTCGCGGTTGGGGACACCAACCTAGTCGCGGTTGGTGTCCCCAACCGCGACTAAAGGTTTTTCCGAGTTTTTTTTACTCCCACGCACCCGCACACCCCCCCCGTGGATCGCCTTTTTTGGTTTGTAAAATACAAAAGAAAATGATAGAAAATTCAAAAAAAAATTGTTTTCAGATTCTTTTATGTTATGCAACCTACTATTCGGAGAAATTAAGAAATTCGAATTTTCACTTTTTTGCAAAAAAAAAGTTTAAAAAATGGTAAAACCGCAATAACTTTTGCATACGACGTCGGAAAAAAACGTATAATATATCGAAAAAATCCTTGGAAAAAGTTACATCCAAATTCACCGGGGTTTACCCGGTTAGCCAATTTTTAGATTCTCAATATTCCAAATGAAAATACGAAAGCAGGAAGATTTTAGTTTTTGCTATAAATTATGGATTTTATATTTTTTAAATTTTTCAAAAAAAAATTTAATAATTGCATCCAGCATAAAGATTACTATTACTTTTACCCAAATTTTAGATTTTCAAATTTTTAGGTTTTGGCAAAAAAAATATTTAAAAAATAAAAAAATAAAAAATAAAAAGTTATTGTTTATTTATTTATTCACGATTATTATTACATCATTATTTTTGTTTATGAAAAAAATTATTTGAAATTCAAACAATAAAAAAATGTGACATCGACCAACATGTTAATAGGATTGATATGATACTAGTATCACATACATGTACGCGTAGCACTTGGATGCGGG